>NW_019174352.1:1413722-1814211 GCF_002260705.1 Seriola dumerili
ATATATTTTATAATAAACCATTTTAACAACATCTTAACAACTGAACAGAAACAACACTTTCTCTCTCTCTCTCTCTCTCTCTCTCTCTCTCTGTGTGCCTCACTCACTGAGTTGAATGATTGGCTGGGCATTGCAATGGTTAAAATAGAAACAATCAATAATTCTCAATTTACAGGTTAAAGGTCCTGACCTGGACCTGGACCTGGACCCTGACCCTAAACCTCAAACCTTAACCCTAAGGCCAAGTCTTAACCTTCAAACAGCCCTTTGAAGCTGTAAGGACCCGCCGAAATGTCCCCACGATGNCTCCAGCAGATTAGCGTGAACAGGACTTTGACAGGATCCAACAGCACTGAAGTGTCCATCTGTTTGTGTGTGAAAGAGAACGAAACTTCACCCAACACGAGCTGACGGAGCGTGGCCGAGTGCGACATCATAACATGGACCGTGTAGTTATCTAAAACACTGTTATATGAAGTCGTTTCTCTCACAGTGGCCTGAGATTTGTTCTTGTTCTTGTTCTCTGAAGGGGGCGACAGTGATTGGAGTCTGGGAAAATGTGCTAATTTTTTTTTTTTTTTTTTTTTTCTTTTTTCCTCTCAGTAATACTCCACTAATAGAAGAGATGCCAAGATGTGCGAAAAACTGCCTGGCAACAACTTGTACCCATTGTGTGAACCTGGCAGCAACAGAAAATCAGAGCAGCTAAACAGTGAATAATAATGGGAAGTACATTTTCAGCTTCAACAGTTATATAAAAATCTGAAAATAGGTCATTTCAAGATGATACTCATTTTTTCTACAAAGCCAAGGTGAGGTGAGGTAATTGTCTGACCTCGTCACGGCCAGTTTATCCAATATATAGTGGATGGATGGAATAGCTAATGGCTAATGCTAAAGCACCTCATCTTCTTTAAATTGGATCACCAGCTCATTTGTTCTTACTATAGTTGTGAGGGCACTCATTGGCATAATGTATTCCCTAACCCAGGGGTACTTGATTAAAATTCAACGAGGACCACTTAGTNGGACCTGGACCTGGACCCTGACCCTAAACCTCAAACCTTAACCCTAAGGCCAAGTCTTAACCTTCAAACAGCCCTTTGAAGCTGTAAGGACCCGCCGAAATGTCCCCACGATGTAGAAATGTCCTCGCTACAAGCCTGAGACGTACAAACACACACACACACACACACATACAGTGTCACCAGACATGTTACGGCAGAAACAACAGCAACTCTTTGTTCTCAGCAGCTGTCAGCAATTAAACACGTCAAATCTGATCAGCTCCATCTGACTGGCTCGTCAGTGTCATCGACTCTCAGGGTTGAGAAGCAGGAGGAAGAGAATGAACTGTTGTTTTTGAAGATTATTCTAGTGTTGTATATATTTTTTTCATATTTTATTAACTTATTCTTAGTGCAGTCTATAAATCTAGCCTAATCAATCAATAAAGCATTGATCATACACATTAAATATTAAAACCCAACATAGTAAGTGACTTAAACTTATTATCTACATGTAACTTCATGTCATTTCTCTTAGGATGTCACACGTTAGCTGTTTTGAACCAGACATGGCGGTTGGTCTGGTGTTGCGCAAGAACTTGGGGTTTTGATTTTGAATAGGTTGGTGTGAGACTGAAAGGATCACTGAAATAACACACTCCACTGTAAGTTGATTTGCATAAATGTTACTGACTGGAAGAAATATTTCTGATGAAACCCCCCCCCCCCCCAAAAAAAAGAAAAAAGTGTTTTTAAATGTGTATTCATTTTGAAAGTTACTGAATCATTTAATTCTGCTGCGCCTCAGCCATGGTGAATATTTTACTGTCCGTAGGCCATCAGTGATTTTCTGCCTTTGTGTGTGTGTGTGTGTGTGTGTGTGTGTGTGTGTGTGTGTGTGTGTGGTCTTTGGATGCGGGAACTTTTGGAGCACAAAAAGTCACAAAATGTCAAGCTGAAATGCCATTTTCACAGCTGTTTAAGTCGAACGTTTTGGGTGTTTGGGTCAATTCAGAGCTAAATATAAAAGAATTGCTGTGTCGAACTGTGTCATGCAGTTATTGGAAATTGCACGAATGACAGAGAGAGGAGGGAGTAATTGCTACTTTTCTTTTTTTTTTTGCCTCTCTGGTTTCAGGCATGTTTTATCATGAACAAATTCAGAACCCGAAAGCTTTTTGAACCACCCGTGTTCAGTTTCTACTTCAGGACACACTCAGAGTAACGAGGCTTTGATATCCTAATATCCTCCCAAATCAAAGAGGAAAAGACGAAAAGAGGGAAGAGAAGTCTTACAATATGCTAATCATCAGAGGTCCCAGCTTTTCCCTAAATGCTTTAAAGAAACTTACAAGACTTGCTTTCAAAAATAAGACTCAACTTTATACATCAAAACACAGAACAACACATTAATGCCTCCCAAATGCCAGGTCAGTCAGTGAAAAGAAACAATGCACAGTCTGAACCTATTTGAGGTAACAGTAAATCAACAGTCCCTTTCAGCTTGACAGCAGGGCTGCTTCTGCTGCTGGGTCTCCACAGCAACCACAGGGATGCTGTCACCAAGGTAACCATTACCATAGATAAAGAAGGAAACAGAGTGTTCTGTACTTATGTGACGTCCGTCCTGTCTGTCGTGTATCGCCCTGAGATACAGCTGTAACAGGCAGGAAGCTCTAAGACGGTGTTATGATGTTATCAAAACAAACACAAGATAAATTTCACGCATCAACTTTCGACTTTGCAAGTTAGCAGAGCACAAAATGAATTTGTGTCATTTATTAAATAGGGAGAAAATTACACTGACAAGGATTTTACGGACCAAAAATATCTGCTGATAAAATGAAGTAAACAGCAACACAATTTTTTTTTGTCATGTATTTGCTTGACAGGCAGTCTTTGGCTTCCACTCAGAATAAACCATATGATCCCAATCACCCACAATGCTCCACAGGACTCAGATAAAGCCCAACCTATAGTCGCATGAGCGCCCCGCATTTACACAGCTTACGATAAGAAGCAGCATTAGAGTATTTTTAATGACAGGATGAAAACACACATGAGGGCTTAAACACGCCGTGGCAACAGTTCAAAGATAAATGATAAATGGACCCATAAATTGTTTATTAATCTATCATAATAAAATTATGATCGCTGGGACATTAAAAGCATTAGTTGGCTACATTAACAAGGGACATGAGAGAGAGAGAGAGAGAGAGAGACAAAAACAAAATGTCCACTTTCATTTGAAATCATTTACACACAGTCTGTTAAAAATAATGAATGTTTAAATGTTATACTGCAGCTATGGGATGAAATATGTTAACAGGAAGTGTGAGTGGTGAGCAAATTTAAAAACGGTAAGAGTAGGTGTCAGCTGTAGATTACATTTCGACCTCTTTCTGTATGGCCTTCTGTTTGATGTGAGAGGTCGGTTGGCTCAGTAGCTTCTCACCCCTGCAGAGTGAGCTACATCAAAATGTCCAACCCTCTGTGTGGTACATGGCGAGTTATCACACACTTGAGTCCATGTGAAATTACACTTTTCCTCGCATGAATTTTTTATTGCCCCTGAGATCCAGTAAACTGATTGAAAGTAGGATTTATTAATGCCAAAAAAAAAAGAAAATGCATAAGCATATGTAGTAAGATTTCACTACTTCTCTGCCCTGAGATGTGGATTTTCAAGCTGTTTATTCAACGGACAAATTCCTCTACGATGGTGAAGAGGATCAGCAACATAACAAAGAAAAACAACAGACTGAGTACACCTCATCAAAAGTTAAATGTATGATAGAGAGATACAGTTTAAATGTAATCCAAATGCAACTGCACTGCACACACATCAAACCAGCGACCCCTGAAAACGGCAGTATCTACTGACTGCCTTCATCACATCACGTGTTATCACATGTTTGATGTATTCCTGACCTTGGACAATCCATTTGACCCTGTGCTTGCAGGGACAAACCGTAGAACTGCACATTCCTAGTAATCTACACCACGAGGCCAGACAATGAATTTGGCATCTTACCACACTATTCACTCAAGTGTGCTTCATTTATCTTTGACTGAACCTTAAGTTGCACTAAAAACAAGTTGCCCAGAAAAACCTTTTGAGTTGTTTCAAGGGCATTCTACGAGCTCGACGTGCTGTATTACAAGAATAAGCTCAGGGTCTTCGCTCTCATACTCCACGGCATTACTGTTATACCAAAGACACATGTTCGAATTCAGTCTTTGTTTTAGTTTGAAAACAGCAAAAATGGCAAACATAGGTGAACATTCCTGATTTTAAAATGAAGTGACCGACCAGATGAGCATGTGTGTGTGTGTGTGTGTGTGTGTAACGAGGCTGTGGGCTTTAACATTGCAAACAGAAAAGGACACCTGTCATATATAACGAGAAGTTGGATATTCATTAGAGAGATTAGGAGAGAGGAAGGAAAGGGAAAAGGTGACATGTGGCACAGCTGGCGGTCAGAATAAATACAGCCGTCAAATAGCTAGTGGCAGACTATTACACTGCATTTGCAAAATGTCGGAAAGTTGGCAGCAAACTAGTAATAATATCACCCTGCTGCTTCCAGGTGCAAACAGGAAGCAAAATAATACAGGGCAGTCTGCTGGGATATCTATTATTGTCTGGTTGGTGTCTATCTGCCTGGCCGACTGTCCCCTGCACCGCTTTGCTTCTTATCAGGCATCTGCCGTTGTCAGGCATTACTTGGGGAGCCTGGCTGCTGCCTTCCCCAGCTTGGCTCCCTGGAAGGTTTTAACATGTCATTCTGCTGCCTGTTAGACCGATTGTTATTGTCTAAAAAAAACCTGCAGTCACTCAGTTAGTTAGTTGCCCAGTTAAAGGGAGGAGTGCAGTGTGCTCACCTGTGGCTGGCTCACTGCAGAGGATATCAGCAGCAGTGCAGGAGGCTGCCCAATAAGAGCCCGGTGGCTGGGTAAAAGCACCTGTTGTTGTTTGTGCTTTAATTGAAGGTTGATCAGGTCATAGAGTAATTAAAAATGAAAAAAGTAATTAAAATTTGTCTTGCCATCTGTTTCAAATTATATTTCATTAAAATGTACATCACTTTAGTTTTTTGTTTTGTTTTGTTTTTCGGTCACTTGGTTGCCGCAGAAACAAATTATAGACACAACATTGATATACAATTATTGCTTACCAGCAGTTACACAGCAACATTATCATTCATTTGCAGTCTTTCTGCAAATCAAAGCAGTTTCTCGCCCCCTAATGAATGTAAGTCCAATGATCATTTTCTCTCAGCTCTACAAACTCCAGAGGAAAATATCTGGCTCTTCAGTTGCTAAATGCTCCGCTATGTTCACAGAGTGGCTGCATCTTTAAGGGTTTTTTGTTTTTGTTGAAAACAGCTGCAGCCAAAAAGTGCATAATAAGACGGGTGTGAACCAGAACGGCAACAGACTGTTACCCACTGACCTTAAGCTCCGGAAAGCTGAGGGGTGCTGCCGATTCTGATTCTACATTATTCTGAAACATTGATTAAGTGCCACTTTAATTAAAGTGAGACTGTAAATTTGCTGAACAACGGCTACTACAGATACAAGTAGCAACTGCAAGATAGAGACATCTTGAATTTTCCTGCATTTAAAAATTCTCTGGAGTCAGAATAGTTTTAAAACTAAAGCTTTTATTTGGTGACCTGATGAGAGCCGGTGGAACAAGCCGCAAGCAGGAAGTAAAGTGTGCTGAAGTACAGTGTGACAGTAGCATAAGTAGCGAAAAGTCAAGCCAGTGAAGTCACACAGTGATGTCAGTTAAACAGCGATAACTGTGTAATCCATATCAAGTCAGACCAGATCATGAAAAGGTGTATCAGTAAAGTGAGTGGACTGCATTGAGCGAGGGTTTGCTTTAATTCTTATGGATTTAACTCTATGTCTGTGAGAGAAAGAACAATACACACTCTCGCTTCACAATATAATGCTGAAAATTTCTGCTTGTTATGATGCTATCACTTCAGCACAGTGAACACACACACACACACACACACACACACACCGTTTTATATTCTGTAAAATTAACCGGTGGCAACCAACGCATTTTATTATTCTCAGTGACTCATTTTGCATTTCAAGGAGATCCCATATACAAATAAGAGAAAGTAATTGCATCACTGTGAGAAACAACAAACTACTCCGACTGAATGTCATGAAATATTATTGGTCACAGTTTTCTGTCAGTAAAAGCAAATAGCTATGAGATTATATATTAACATCTTGTGCTTACAAGCCGATGGATGATGAGAAACAATGTGCACAAAAATGAAATCACCTTTAGGATTAAGTTTGATGATTACATAATCACACACCCCTCTATACACACCTGAAGAGCCTGACCGAGGTTGAGTGTGTGTTTGAATGTGGCACATTCAAACACACACACACACGCACGCAAGGAGGTAAAAATATCAGTAAGGCAATAAGTATGAGTTCGTGCGATAATTAAGACAAACACACACAGGCAAGGCAAGCAGAAGGCAGCATGGCGCCTCATCTGTGCTGCTCTGCTGCAGAGTCCCGTGTGACTGGCTAACACAGTCATGTGACTAGCTCTGGGGCACTCGGTAGGTCAGCCAGTCTAGCATAAACAGAACTGGGGAGACATCCTGGGCTGCAGCGGCGGTGCTCATGCACACATACGCGCATGAGCACACAGACCTTAATTGACACGTGTACTGCCAATACACACACACACACACACACACACAAGACCTCAGTACAGGGCACCTGCAAACATGCAGACAGACTCCCATTTTAATGGAGCAAAAATAGACACACACACACTCCATCTCTGCTTTCTGTGTTTATACACAGATTTCAACAGACACATACACAAAACACCACTCTATCGCTGTCTATCACACACACACACACACACCACAATGGCATCGCAGCCACAGCAGTGCAAAGACGGCTTTATAAAGAGTCGCATTTATCAAGATTTAGAAAGTAACCATCTGGTAGCTCAGCCTGATAAAGAAAACAAACACTGAGGGTAAGATTTAGAGTTCGCTCCGTGTTCAAATTGTGGTAAAAAGTCAGAAAAAAATATATCAAAAAATAGTTCCAGGAGACTAGAGAGATGAGATGCAGAGAGACTATTCATGGAGCCTATTGAGGAACAACAACATCTCTTCGAAGCTACAACAAAAAAAAAAAAAGAAAAACCCTGAAAGAAACTTGACTTGAACACATTTGGTAGCAACATCTCCAATCTCCAGCAGGGTTGGAGATTAGTTGTAGCTGTGTACAGACAAGCTCAGACTGAGCTGAGGCTGTGAAGCAGAGAGGCGACAGACTCTGCATACATTGCTAAACAGCTCTCGACACCCTCCCAGCTGGCTGGAGCTAACGCTGCTACTGCGTTCAACAACCTCCCATCTGGCCAGCGCTGTAGCTGCTGCGTCCGATGACCACCTGAAACGCTGCTCGGTGTCGTACCAACAGTTGTGTCGCAGACAGCAGGGGGAGGGGAGAATCTTCAACGTTAAAGCTAATTGGCTGTTTCTTCAAGATCTTTTGGCACCTTTTCAGCCATTGTGCCTCGCTGATATCCAATATCTCGCTCCAGCGGCGTTTAAAAAACATCGCAGATAGAAAACCTTTAATAGACCAAATACACGACACAGCTTTACGCATTGTGTATATTCAAATATGTGGCCATGAAGAAAATAATAACCTGTCATTTTTACAAGAAGTTTTCTTGAACCATAAAGAAGCAAGAAGAAAAAAAAAACAACCTAATCTAGTCTTGTACAACAACTTAAATTAATAAGCAATTTCACAAATCAGGGGCTTTGCTGTTTTAGTCTTACTTGTTCCCTTGATGCCACTGTCAAATATACCACAGTAACTTCAACCTTTAGTCGGTGCTTTACCTCAGCCACTGGGCATAGAGCTACCTCCTGAGGGGAGAAGAAGATAAAAAGGTTGAAGGAATTCTGGATTTATGGTTAAAACACACTGAGGAAAAGTTGCCTGGGGTATTTCTGAGAGAAGTTGTCTTGTGTTTCTTTCATCCTCGTACATTAAAAGACTCAAACAAAAGTCTACAAACCCCAGTTTCAACCAACACAGATAGAAGCAGCCAATAATTCAAGCGTCCATGCTTGTTACTATTCATTGGTTTTTTGGAGACATGCAGAACTGCCCCGTGGTCATCGTCACCATCTCTCACGCACACACAGCTGCGGAGGCCCACAGGCCGCCGCCCGCCAGTGTGATCGTCAATAATCCCGGACATCTCGGGGGCCTTCATACCCTGTGCCTGGAGCATATTTACCCAGCAGGAGGGGCTGGATGGCGCTGACAGCATTTGGAGAATCCAAAAACAATTCTGAGGCATGTTATGCAAATAGTGGAGATTATGGGCTGTCGCCATGGGTATGAGTCTGCAGGCAAACTGCAGGGGGTCTGAGGAGACTTTTAAAAGAGGTACGTGTTCATCCAAGACAAGTTTCTCAAAAGTCTTTATGGTGTGTGATGTTAGCATTAGCGGTCACCTTTCCTCCACCACAGGGACAATGCCAGATGTTTTTCATTCCTCGTGTAAGACCACATTAGTGTTCTTATTCTACACCTGTCTTATTTCTCTCAGGGTTTCCTGAGGGTGCAGAGGACGTTCACCTGTGGGAGTCAGAGAATCTTGCAAGAGCCTCCGCCCACGCTAGCAGCTCTGTGAAACTATAGCTGCTAACATGCTAAATGTTAACATTAGTATGCTAACATGCTCCCAGTTAGCATGATAATGTTTACCATGTTCACCATCTTAGTTTAGCATGTTTAGCATATAAAAACTTCAGTGATGATAACGATTACCTGATGAATGTTTGTACAGAATCACATGTCAATCCATTTCATAGTTGCTGAGACATTTCAATCTGAACCAAAGTGGAGGACTGACTGAAAGACGTTGGCGTGTTTGTTGATTGTTAAAAATAAAACATGATGAGGACGATATGTTCACAATATTAATTTTGCATTGCATACAGTGATCTGTTTTTTTTTTATTTTGTTTTTACTTTAACATATTGAAACTCAAAATTAATTCAGATTAAGGCAAGAACAAATCTGTTTGCACAATCTGTTTCTTCCACTCGGCCCGTCGTGTTCTCCGCCGGAGTTTTGACATTTCAGATGTAACCGAAAGATAAAAAAATAAATAAAAAAAACAGGTCATCTGTCAGTGAACAGAAATCATTTTTCTTGTTTTTCATGCAGATAAACTCATGCTCATGTCAAGTTACTGACATTCATCTGCAGCTGCCTCACCCACCATGCGCACATACACACAAAGACACAAAGAGCAGGAGGTTGGCTCTGCTTCGTCACAGCTTTTGCTTTTTGCCATTCCATGACTATTAAACTATTTCACAACCGCTGCTAAAAAGCCCTCATCTTTTAAAATACCGCACAGTGGCATCATCCTTTCTTCATCCTGGAAATGTTACTCACATCGCGGTGGAAAATGGGAGCAGCAAAGGTCAACTAATTCTCTCTATCTAATGTATTCTAATACGCTCCCTAAACTCGTCTCTCTGCATGACGTGGAGGCGCTGCACCGCGGGTCATAAGCACCAGAGTTTGGTACTAAAAGCTGAAAGCTAAATAAATTCATAGGAAATATAAGTTTGCGTTTAGCTGTATCTTTCATAAACAACACTACTCTACTACAGTGCCTTTGTCCTTTCAGCTCCTATTGTGTGAGATGATCGAGCACCGCAGCTCGGAGTGTGCAGAGCAGCAACGCTGAGACGCACAACGAAGGATTTCACCTATTCTCTCCTGAGCAGTTAGTGATGTCAGCTTCAATTATGCTAATTTACTCTTTTATATATTGGCAGTAATAGCTGATAAAGTGCACACCATTTGGCCTCGGAAATTAAACAATAAGATATTGGTCTTTAATATTGGTTTCAGTTTTCCACTAAGTTCATACACACACTTTAGAGAAATAAACCAAAAAAAAACTCAGTTACATCACTGATTTACACTGATGATGAAATTCTGCATTTTAATACTGCACTTTAAACAATTAGGGATTATGGTTTCGCTAAGCTGAGTACCTTCTAATCTTTTTGTTTTTATAACAAGATGCATCAAGTAAAATTGCACGTCACACACACACACACACACACACTGAACTCCAGAGCCTTTAGCTCATGTGGAGCAACACACAAGGGGACAAAAACTATTACATCATCTCCCTAAATCCATTTACTCCTGCACATACACACACACACACACACACACCACTGGCAGAGCTACACATACAGTGACAGGGACAGACACACACAAAGCAGACAAGCACACACACACACACACACACACACACTGGGAACCCAGACATCTATGCAAGCAAACACACAAACATGCAGAGCCGAGATGGAGTGACACACAAAGACAAACATGAAAAACAGAGAACCACTTACAACAACAGGGGCACAGACAGACTCACAGAACAAGAAACACACCCAAATTTAACAAACACACACACACACACACACGCCAGCTCAGATCTCATCTCTCGCTTCATTTCCCACAGGCAACCTGCTGCTGCCGAGGCCTTGCTTGCACGACAGTGGCTCTATGATGACAGATGATGATGGATTGCTGTGGAGGTGTTCGTATGAGTGTATGTTTGTGTGTGTGTGTGTGTGTGTGTGTGTGTGTGTGTGTGTGTGTGTGTGTGTGTGTGTGTGTGTGTGTGAAGTATACAGTACCGTGAATGCATGAATGCTCGTTGCCTTGTTATCTCATCGTAGTATTGTTGTTGTCTTTGATGATTTCAAAAAGGATGTTTATCATTCCAAATATAGAGAGAAAACATAGAATCAAAGGTCTTACAGAAAGATGTGGGAATAAAAACCTGAAGAAACTTTGCCAGAAGTTTATTTGCCCAAAGAGAGACGGGGTGAGTGATGACCATTTGGCAAGGAGCTGTTTTTCTTGGTCTAGTAAAACAGAAAAGTTTGACCTAAACAGGTTTTTAAACTCCCTGGTAACACAGACACCAGGATAATTAAAAGTCTTTGGCAAGCTCCAATGGGAGGTCTGCGTACTGGAGCTCAAGCGCTTCTTTATTCGTCGGGAGCAGTCTTATTGAGGTTGAGTTTGTAACCGGAAAATTGACTGAAAAGGTCCAATAATTCCAGGGAGGCTGTTAGAGAAGTGACAAGTTTAGAAAGTTTTAAAAAGTGACTCTATCAAACGACTTCTCTGCATCCACAGACAGGAGGAATTCAGGCTCGGGCAGATTTGGAGAGTATTAAATAACCAATGAATACTGGAGAATAAGTGCTGATTTTTTATAAACCCAATTGATCAGGGGAAATGATTTTGGGGAGGACAGTCTCTAATCTATGTGCCAAAGCCTTGGCAAGGATTTTAACATCAGGAAATTGGCCTATAAAAGACGCGATCCAATGGAGAGCGATGCAACCTTGGATAAAGGAAGAGGAAAGTGAGCCAGTTTCAAAGGATTAAGCGACAGATACTTGGGGCTAATTTTCTTTAAAATATTGTAAAGAAATCTGTGGAGAATCCATCAGGGCCCGGGGGCTTAGATGACTGAACAGACGATGTGGCAGCTACAATCTCTTCCTGGTTAATATGTTTCTCAAGGTCAGCTGGGAGATCATTGAGAAGGGAAGGGATTTCCAGACTATCAAAAGTTTTTCATAACATTGCTATTCGGAGTATTGTCATAGGTATATAACTTTGAATAAAACACTTTTAATTAGTCATTGACACATTTCTAGTCCGAGGTGATTTCCCCAGGTGGCTGTGCGAATCCCGGGGATGAGTTGTTTTGCCTCGATTTTTCCTTTATTTGTTTCTGCCTCGAGCATTTTTCTTTTTAAATACAACGAAAGACATGACTTCCCTTATGTATGCTTCCATGGCCTAACATGCAGTTTCACCAGTAAAGTTAGTTAAAGTAAAAAAAAAAATTAATCTGTGCGGAAATATGCGCAAGGAAGTGCTCATCATTCAGCTGGGTCTAATCTCCAGTGCTCCCCTTGTAAATTAGACTTGGGTAAAGCTAGGTGAAGAGCAAGAGATGATTTGTCTGAAATAATACTTTGATAGGCACATGATTTATTCTATGAAAAGTGGTCAATGCTGCGATAGGTCCGGTGCACATGACAGAAAAAGGAATACTTTGTACCTGCAGGGTGTGGAAAAAAGAAAACGCCATGGGTCCGAAAGACAATAATCTACAAGAAAAGCTTTTCATGAGTGTGGCAGATTTTCTAAAAGAGGTGAGTTTGGGACACGGCTGGGAACTGCATGAAAAAAAAAAAAAACAAAACCTCTGAGAATTAACGAGTAAGAGTTCAAATTCCAGGAACTGGGAGAAAAAATAGAATCATCATCCGAATCAGGGGCTTACAGGTCAGCCAGAGTCACTGCCTTGCTGTAAGGTTTTCCCTACACACACACACACACACACACACACACACACACACACAATGATAAAACGCCTGTTTTTATACGTACATTGCAACGTTTCCATTTTAGCCACTTGTTGTCTTGAGCTAGCATAAAGCAGGTGGCTCGGATCTTGTCAACTTTTATGTCCAGAGTTTGGAAAGACGACTTGAGATGTCCACCACTGTTGCGCTATCGTTAGCATCTGACTTGCAACTGATTCTTCTTTGGCCTGTTTCCCCGCATCTTTTGCAATTTGTTAGAGTTCCCAAACAGTAACAAAACAAACGCTCTTCTCGCCGACAGAATAAAAATAGGTTGATGTTTTAAAATCTGTAACTTGACGGTGAGAGCTGGCGGACAATGTTGCTACCACATACTCTCCAAACCTGAAGTCCTCCGTCTCAGCAACATTTCAGCTCAATCAAAGTTTTGAAACAGACTCAACCATCAGCCGTCGTGACCGGATAGATGTGTGAGAGAGGAGGGAAGTGTATTTCTTTGGGTGGTGATGAATCTACAGCCTGTGAAGAATTTTAACATCTCGTTTAAAAACAAACAGGAAGCCCATAATAACGCCAGGAAAGATATGAAAGACACATTTGGATCAAGCCAACAATCTCCTTGCAGAACTGCATCGACTACGTGAAGCAAATTTAGTGCTGTGCACCAATAAATTTGTCAGGCAACGTGGCATTGCAGACAAGATTTATCACAACCCCAGCAGGAAAAGATCTGAACACTAAAATGGGTTTAAGCAAATGCAACTTAACAGATAAAGTGTAAACAGGGTATAAATAAAGCAGAAGCCAGGAGCTGTGTGAGAAAGGCAGAGAATTGAACTTGCTGTAGAGCGGAGGGAAGATTTTTTTAATGAACAGTCTCTGCAGTTTGACATAAAAGAAAAAGAGGATAGGGGAAAATGGAGCATTTTTTTTTGAAGCAGAACAGAGAACCTGGTACCGCGAGCTCAGGAGGAAAGAAGAGCCCCATTGTATCATGGGTCAGTGCTGCTCACTTCTGCGAATCCTCTGAAACAATGTTCTCCTGCACCGAGACCAATCCCTGAGGCTCAACAAAGCAACCGCAGGGCTGTTCAAACCGAGAGAGCCAGAGGAGTAAAATATAACTGAAATATTCCTCAAAAGTTTTTTGTTTTTTTTTTGCAAACTTTGGTGGGATTCACAACTCACGACAGAAGGTTCCCAAAAGTTTCAGCGATGACCCAAAACCTTTTCTGCTGCACCGGTCAGTCAGTAGTTCGCACAGCTATGAATCTATCCACGCTGCATTACTGACTGTAGTTTCAAATGGAGTTGTCTTGAGAAGAGGTTTTTAAGGAAGTAAGTTGAAAGTTGTTGATGTTACGTTTACTTTTTGTGGCGTCTCTTATTCGATGATGCTGAAGTTGCGAAGTGTTGTATCACGTCTCCAGGAGGTCTGAAGGCATTAAAGCTGCTATAATCTAAATGTTTATGTTAAAAATTGATCAATTGACTTCGCATATGTGAGAGGGGTTGTCGGACAATTCACCTCACCTCTACGAAGTGTTTTAGCATCTTTCAGCTCGTTGTTTTGATTTTATCGCGATGTTAGCTGGTCTGGTCTCTTTAGATATCAACTGTACACTACCCGCCCAGCATCAAGCAGCGACTAGCTAGCTTAAAAGAGCCACACATTTTCCTCAGACCAAAACAGAGCTAAAAAAAATAAATAAATAATAAACACTGGATAGTCTTATATCCTTCAGGTAACAAGAAACACGACCTCTAATGAACGCTAATGTTTGACCCACATCTGCTGGTAACTAACTTTGCTACTAACAAGTTCACCATATCGACTTTATAAGATGATGTCAATATTGTGTTTACAGCTTCTTGTTGCTCCACTGTCAAAAAACAAAAAACAAACACATTTTCATCTATATGACAGCCCACTGTGTTGCCTTGTTTGCCCAAACTAAAGTCTGTTGCTGGGTATGGTCACTGGTGAGAAATCTTTTCCACCCACACAAAGTCCAATCTACTGAACAGCAGGGAGAAGCGCTCTGTCCAGACGGACCTGGACTCCCAACTCCATCGACATCCCCTGTAGTATTTAAATGCATTGTTCACATCGTGCGGGAGGGAAGTTTTACAGAAGATTATAAACAAGGACAACTTCCTCATGATTTGAAAGAGGCAGATGCATCATGGACCAGCTGGGGTAGAAAACAAACAGCTGAGCTTTTTCAAACTTTTGAATGAAGTGAATGAAGTTTTAACTCCAACAATTCTACCTGTTGAAGAGGCTTTTAAGGCAAACACATATACATATATATATATATATAAAACTTTACAAAGCATATATATCCAAGCTGCAGCTGACAGTTTTAGTTTGTAGTCTGATGAGTTCAGAAAAACAGTGGGTGATGATTCCCATACCTCGCATGGGTCACTGGACACCCCCCCCCCCAAAAAAATACCTCTTAGTGGCTTTTACTTGCGCAGTTTGCTTTATTTTTAGATTTCAATTTTCAACCCTGGTAAAAGGTAAAATGGACTGCCACAGACTGTTAGATTAAATAGTGTCTGTTTTTGGAGCAGAGATCTGTCACTGGGGGAGAATTCAATCCAGTTTTATTGTATCGGGACGGCAATATCAAAGCTATACAGTAATAAAACAGTCTGAGAGTCTCAGTTTCTCCTCACTAACGGAGGGTGCTTTAATTCTCATGAATACAAATAGTGACATAATGTTGCGGGAGAAGTTTTGCCTGTAAAATGTAAAATTATTGCTTGACATGGTGTTGCTGGTGACGAGCTTATTTCGGATACTTTATTCTGAAATACATCGGATTTGGCGAAGGTGTACATCGGTGTAAATAGAATAAGAACAAAAACAAAACTTCTATGTATGATGAAAACTGATGGAAGATATTTTATTCGCGTAAAAGTGCGAACACGTTAATGTAAAAAATAATGAATTACAACTACAAGTCTTTATCATTTCATGTACTGGCAAAAACCTGCGCTTAAATCTGCATGTATTCTTTAAACCACTCAGGGGGAAGCGCAACAAGCTGTGACAACATGTTGTGTCGCGGTGTATGGTTCAGGTTTTTCGCTCCACCTGGTGAATGCACATCCGAATATTCACTCTTCTTGGTGGTCTGTTTCGGTCTGTTTCGGTCTCCGGCGTCCTCTGAGTAAAGCTCCTCAGCTGCTATAAGCTCCGCTTTGTTCAACGGCTGGTCGCTGAACCTCGTCCGACTGCTTCTTCGGTGTGTACAGTGGGTTTAATAGAGCTCTATACGGCTGCCTGATGCTGCTGGAAATGAAGGCTAGAGCCGTGGGATAAAGTGATGGTGTGAATTAAAGTATTAAAGCATTAAAAATCTAGTCATCTGATCCACTCTTAATATAGAGATATTATTTAGTGCAGCTGTAAGTTTCTAAAATAGATATGCTCATTATGCAGCAGAACGGCTGCGTTGATGGTGTAATATTGTTGGATAATTATTGCTGATGCATTAGTGTGTGAGCACAATTTTAATGTCGGAGCTGGTGAAGATAGAACTGTTTTTTATTTTTTACCATATTCTGTTGAGTATAGCACTTCACTTACTTTCCTCCCCTGAAAACTGAAGTATGCAGTGAGAGATATAATTTAACAAAATCAGAATGGGGTTACATAAACACATGTGGCCAGAGGGAAGCAGATAACACTCAGAGAGTTTGTTTGAAGTTTCATTTCAAAGTTTATTCTCGTAGGTGACATCAAGATAATTTCACTTGGTTCTTACATCATCCAAACTGTCACTCCCGGTGCGTGTTTCTGCGTGAATAACAATCATGTTTTTGGTATTGTATAACTCAAAACAAACTATTCAATCTCAACGAAAATTATTACTATACTTTCCTCTCTAACACACGAGCCATAAAAGGTTACACAAGAGCGTGTTTAAAACCCAGTCACATCGGGTTGTTTTCACACGGCTGTCGGTCGGAAAACTGACGTTCTCCCTAAAAACATGAAAAAAATGCCAGATTATTGAAGACAGCCACTTCCTCTGAAGAATGTCAGAAAGGAGGACAGGCCTCTTTGTCGTGTGACGCACAAACACGTCTCACACACACACACTTTAGTATACACATTAACACACAGTAATGGAAGTTCAAAGCCCTAATTCGCTTATAAATTCCTATTAACTCAAGTATGCTCTCAAAAAAGAACACATCGCACACTCGTGTCGTCACACAAGTGCACACTCACACACACTCGGGCACTCACTTGCTCACTCAGACACACACACACACACACACACACACACACACACACACACACACACACACACACACGCTTATGTAAAAACATAATCATAGTGAATTGTTCCGGCACTTTGACTGATGATTTTAAAACGCCGCGTGAGTGTGTGTGTGTGTCTGTGTGTGTGTGTGTTTGTGTGTGCGAGTCTGTTCACAGTGTGTGCGGTTGTGTGTGGAGCAGTATTGATTTTCCAGTAAAACACATGCCAAAACTGCTGCAGGATGCACCATGTGACCGCGCATCAACCAATGAGTGAACTGAGCGAATGTGATAGGCCCCGAGCGCCTGATGTGTGTGTTTGCCCTTTCTGTGTCCCCTGTGGTGTGTGTATTAGTGTGTGCGTTTCATAAGACACATATGGTGTGAGTACCAAGTGCCATTTCATTACTGACAGTAGAAATCACAGACATTAATCTGATTGAGCGTAGAAGTCCTCATTATCCTCAACCTGACTCATGTCAGTCGCTGCCTCCACCCAGTGGCGGCGAGACGGTGACGATGGCGATGTTGGTGAAAATAAACTGCAGTGAAGAGAATAAAAGTCTACACTAATTAGTCTCTTCCCGTTGTGTAACCGCCTGAACATAAAATCACGCCACATATACACACACACAAAGCAGAGTTCAACGTCTTCTCCGACAGTTTTGCCAGTTAGAGGACATCTCAGACATCTAAAGGCTCAAAAAAAATAAAAAAAATAAAAAAGTGATTTCACCGCAGAGCTTGGTGACAGCACTTTACTTCAATCCTACAGTATAAAAAATTACAAACCGCAGATACTGTTCTGCACAGTTTTCACCTTTCATCTTAAGGCTCTCAGTCCTTAAAGCCAGGCCCTGGATCCATGACGCCTCTGCGGCTAACTACCTCTGATCTTCACAGTGAATTTCATACCATCTGAACCAGCGGGCGCTCTGGTTTTAAACATTTCCCTCTAACAAACCCCAAAATCTAATCTGGGTTGTTGAGCGCATGGGCAGCTTACAGCCTCCTAACACCTAAACTAGGTCTTGAACAGCATGTCTGATTATGCACAGCTATGAATATTTTATGTAGATTTTTTTTTTTTTTTTTCTCTGGGCTGGTAAATAGACATCAGAGCGTGTGGGAAGGTCAGAACCGTGCGCGTCGACTTTGATTTACCCAGGGGGAATAATTACCTTCCTCATCGAAAGCAATTGTGCCGTTTACACAGCAATGCAACTTCGGTTCAACAGACAGACATAATGAGGAAAATAAGCCGCCATGTGGAAATGGATATTACACTTAATTGCAGCTGATTCTGGGACTTTGACTTTAACAGCAAACGAAGAGACTTGAAGTGCACGCAGAGGGCTGTATTACACTTTTTAAACAACTCCGTTGTCATGAAAGCACAATTTCATTTCTGACTATTAGTTTTTGTCTGCCATCCAAACATTTAGCAGTCTGAATTATCCCGGTTTGGAAGGCACTTAGGTTTAGCTGCTATTTACATGCACTGAGTGTGCGGGATCAAACCCTGGCTGAGGTCAAACTCAGGATAAGCCGTTTATTTATTTTTATCTTCAAATTCCCATCAAAAATGAGCAAATAGAATATTTCAAACATCGCCATGGAAACAGAAGAGACATACCGCAATAAACATGAGCTTATCTGGTGAAGAAAAAACGTAAGGTAATTTTAGGCTGATATCACTATACTGCAGCTGTTATATCATCATATTCAGATGAGTCTTATGAGCTTCTATTTTTCATATTATCAAGTCAGAGAAGGATTTTCCAAATAACATTAAAGAATTCTGTGACTTTACACAAACTCTCATTTAAAAGCTAATTCTGGTTTATTACAACTGGGGTCTTATTTTTTGACAGACGTAAACATCGCCCAGGATCCTCCGAATTACACTCGCATTGGATTAAGCAGTGCACCATTTACATCCAATGCCAAGGTTCGGCGCCAGTTGCAGGAAGTAGTGCGCTCTTTTTGTCTGTGGCGAGGACGGAAGTAAAGCGTGTTGAAGGTCGGGTCGGCGGAACAGGAGTTCATGCGCAGTGTGGCGATAAACAGGCACTGACATATTTACATGGCTAGCTTGTTAAACACTGCTTTAACTTTAACTTGAACTAATTTTCACTCTCATGAAGACGATCTCTCTCAGCCACTAACGATTTCATTTTTACAGTTAAAACTACAAAAAAATAAGAAGTATTCGTTTGGTCTCCTCACATAGGAGAAACACAAATGGAAAGACACTTGAGGACAGATGGGTACGGGTACACACACACACACACACACACACACACACACACAACACACACACACACACACACACACACACACACGCAGCAGTGAGTGAGTGAGTGATAGAGTGCAGGAGGGAGGTGAGCAGCTGCGGTGATACATGGTAAGTTGAAGGAGTGGAGGCCAGGCAGCTATAAATCCTTCTCTCTCCCAGTTGACCCTTAAGAAGCAGTGGCTGATTAAATTTTCATTGTGTCTCTCGCCCCCCCCCCCCCCCGTGCTTTTCTTTTTCAGATGCTCCAGCAGCAATAAATCCCCGCTGCCTGTCTGTCGAGCTGCTTGAAGGCCGAAACAAACCTCCTGCGGGCACGTGGGAACTCATCCAGCTGAAAAAGCTTCTAAGTTTCATCGGGACAAATTGATTCTTGTCACGGTCATCGCAAAGCTGGATTGCAATTTTTTTCTGTGTCCTGGAAGATTTTTTGGAGGCTGCTGATTTTTTTAGTTGAACGGCGGGGAACAACTCGGGAGGGCCGGAGCTCGAGTGGACGACACAAACACGTCTTGGGGACAGGGCGGCGGAGTGAGGCGCACGCATCTAGAGTCGGTGTGATTGCACAAAAGCGGACAAAAGCAACGCACCTCATTTTTATTTCACTTCATTGCAGCGATGGAGGGAAAAAGTCGTCCTGAGGTTGAGAGCGAGAGTGCAAATCACTGAAGGAGCCTGACCTCTGTGGTTTTCATTTCTCTGACAAAGACACAGCCATTACAGCAGTGATGAGTACGGTGCCAATGATGGCGATGATGGTGACGGTGCTGCTCTCGAGTGAGCGTCACGCTTTTGAATATATTTTTTTTTCTTCACAGGCTGCGATGAGTCAGGAAGTCGGCTTCTGTCACTCACGCTGTCAGTCTTTTCCACGTTCGATGGTTCCTGTCGCTTCTCTTCATATTTAACCAAATCAGGAAATGAAACTTCTACGCTTCTCTGACTACTGCCGTCTTTCAGCACGTCCACCCCGACCGCTCCAGCGGGAAATTTCCGATTCCAGGGTTGACACTTCATCCCCCCTTCAGCTGTCATTACCGGGGACAGTGGGTGCTCTCCATCATGGGAGGAGATCTATCATTTGTTGCGTGCACAGGGGGGGGGGTTCGCCACCTCATGGTGAAAATCATTCGATGATGGGTGTCACGCCAAAACCTTTTTTTTCCATCAATTCAATCACGCAGCTAGACTGAACTAAAAGCACAAACCTCCGCAAGCGCCAAACAATTCTCTCAACTTGCTGTTATGAAATAGATTTCCTGACCTTGAAAAAAAAGAAAAATCACTAATAGGATCTGGGAACAAATTTCCATTAGTGCCATAACAGCTATGAAATAATGACTGACGTTTCACATTGAGATCAGCAGCTTAATTCTCTCAGTTGTTCCTTCTAACCGTCACATTTCTTGGGAATTTTGTTCATGTTTCTGAGACGCCGCTGACGGACTGAGTGTCGCAAAAACAAGAATGAAAAGTGTTTGTAGTATTGACTCCCTGCCTTTACAAGTGCAGGTGTTTTATTAGCATTTGCATGTGCAATATATGTAAAGGGGCGAAGTAAGAGAACACACCAGTAATGCTGTGTAATATTTCATAACGTGTGTGAAACAGGGTTTGACTTTGTGTAAACCATTGTAATCAATAAAGAACAGACATGAACAATAATAGACTTGGAGCTACGCACAAACAACAAAGTTAAGGGAAATGTACATTAAATAAATAAAGAGAATACAAATAAGGAATATAAGTTTATCCTTTAAAAGCTGTGTATTTTTAAATTTTAAATTTGGACATATTTATTTATCTTAAAGAAAAAGTATTGTCTGAAAGATCCAGCACACTCACACGGGTGTTTGAGTTTCTCCGGCTGATCAGATCCTCTCCTCAGGTGTGAAGGCGGCTGGAGCTCTGCTGAGAATGTCTCACAGCACAGGTGTTACTAATCACATGGACAACGGCGTCCCGGTATAAGCAATGACAGTGTGAGAGTGAGTCAACAAGCGCAACACCGGGACGCTACGACTGAAGCGGGGTCAACTAAAACTGTCTGCGTAGGTTTTTTACCAAGCGCGTGCAGGTGTAATCACAGGCTCACAAATCACTACCTATTTACTATAACTGAACTATATTTACTGTCCGCCGTTTTATTTGAGAGTTCAAATTGCGAGCGTCAAATTTATGCCTCTATATCACGGCCTGTACACTACCACTACGTCCTGCTAATAATCCCACAATGCCACGTCAGGCATTTTATTTTGTAGATGCAAAAATGAGTGAGTGAACGAGGGAGGAGTTTCGCGCGCAGCCACGATTGTACGTAAACATACTGTATATACAGATACGTGGTTTTCACAAGATTGAAATGATTTCCTTCTTTATAGTCTCTGAATTTAAACCACAGGTCACCTGCTCCACTGACGGCTTTAAACACTCCTGTATCGAGGGTCCAGACTAAATACAGACAAAATGTGGAGTCAAACTTGCTGTTTGAGGTGTAGCTTTATATTCAGCAGGAACAGCAGAATATCATCAAATCTCTTTTGACCTCATTACCTCTCTATGTGTCCCTTGTCTTTAGCACATGAGCTAATAGTCCACAAATAAACCACAAACTACCAGATATCGCTAAGTGAGAAATTATACTTCCTCTGTGTGTAATTAGGGTGAATAGCCCTACATGAAATATCAATTTCACTCTTTTCCTTTACTACATGCAGTGCACAGGTTCACTGGTCAACACAAAGGGTAATTAAAATTCGCCCCCCCCCCCCTTCTTGCATTACACAACATCTGGAGGTAAGTATGACACACCAACACACACACGCAGATGTCTGTAGTGTACCGCGGGAAGCTAAACGCCTGCTGCTGAACGCTCCTTCTGCGTGTTGGAGTCTCTATAGACACAGTGAAGATGTACACACTTCACGAACCTCATTGCATGACACTGAGCAGACTCTGTACTGTGTGCCGTGCGCACACATGAATGAGCTTTGAACATGATAAGGGTTCTCATGTAAAGATGCTTTGTACATCAAAGTGCTTCTCCGATGAGTTGGAAAATAATTAACCTTCCTAAAACACACCAGCAAGGAAACATGCAACCTCTCAGAGCCCCCGCAGATTAGAAAAATACAAAGTGTGGCTAATTAGGATTATAAAATCAATTTATCCGAAAGAGCTACTGCCTTCCCTGTTTGATTTATAACAGGGGCCCTGCCACGCATAATGTAATGTAGAAGCCGGGGAAATACAGTATTTACGATCTGCATGCGAAACCTCTGTCGCTCTCCTGTTCCCTCCTTGACTTCAAGTCTTCCTCAATCTTCCTCACTCTCACACACACACACACACACACACAAATATATATATTCCAGAAATAGATGACTAACTCCAGAGTGCAGCAGAAAAAATCTGTCTGTTACTCTGATGAAACTGAGTGTGACGTTGTGTGTGCGTGTGTGTGTTTTTGCATGATTATTTGTGTAATGGAGGGGAAGCACAGCGTCAGAGATGTTTAGTTTGGTTAGCTTGGTCACAATCACAATAACACAGTAGTGCAGTAACTCAGACAGAGTTGTGTCAGTCGTATCATCGGCACTTATCTTGTCTTCTATAATAAAACTGCTCCTCTGCGTTTCTGCCTGGCAACAGTGAGTCGGCAGCGCTGCCAGTAGAGACGTTTTAACTTGACAGCGAGCATCATTACACAGTCTCCCTGCAGTGAAGAAGAGTCTCTGAGGGACAGATGCATCAAAAAACCACAAATATTGGAAGGAGGACTGACAACACTATGAGAAAATGGAGGTGTAAAAAAACAATGAGACTGTATTGTGACAAATGTCTTTCTCGCAGCACATTACATAATCATTGGTGTCGATTACATAATTAAGTCTCCACTGCTTCACACTGTCAGATTCTTCTTCATGATCCTGGTTTAAATCTAGTGTCACATGTAAAAGCCAAACTTCCACCAGATTCACCTCTTTTTCACGTCGGAGTGAAGAGCTCCAGCAGAGCACAATCAGAGTGGCACAGAGAAGCAGTGCCAAGCAGAGCCGTGCAAAATGAGCCACTGCTGCTTTAATGCTGAGAACATGTGCGGGGATGATGCAGCGCTCAGCCGCCCCCCCTCCTCCCTCCTCCATCCTGCCTCTGGGACCACATGCGGGATCTTTGGCCTTGGATCAATTCCAGCCAGAATCCTCTCAGATGTACGGCTGCACTTCGGATCACCTGAGCTCCTCAGACGCAGGACGCACAACAACGGAGCAGAGGAGCGACAATACGATGGAGGCACAGCTGATGTCTGAGCGCGAGCAGCTGCCATAAATTAAAGCTCCAACATGAGAACCTTTATCCTCGAGGCAATAACAGATTGATAGTCCTGTCCTCCTCCCTTGCTGACAGGTTGCTGCTCCAACTCTCGTCAAATGCAGCTCATCTACAATAAAATAAAAAACTTTCCTTCCTCCCTGCTGTTGTTTCCGAGTGTCTACTACTCTGTGGCCGCAGTCAGCCACTCAGACAACACACGGTTCGTAAGTTGATGTAAATAAGAGAAGTGGAAATGAGAAGTGTTTACTTCTCACCTGCAGCCAGACGTCCATTTAAATCATATGGTGGGGATCAACGATCAACCGCTGTTTCTGAATCAACACCCGCAGCCACATTAGACCATCGGTAACAATGTGGATGCTTCACACTGAGTTAGTGGTTAAACTGAAGATCAGGCTTAAAAGATAAGGCTGGCATTATTCTGCATTTTCTTATTGTCCACAAATATCACGAAGAAACAAATCAATGCATCAGTCCAACTCGAGTCTTGACTTTCCTATCATGTCTGTAGCACTCACCCACAAGCCCATTTGTTGTGTAGGTGATGGATATATTGTTTAATTCAAGAAAAAGAAAGAAAAAGAAAAAGCTCAGTAACTCCTGCAGCCGGGGCCTCATTTATAAAACAGTGTGTAGGATCCATAGCAAAAGTTTAACTGCACACAAAAGCCACAAAAGGTGTTTAACAACAACAACAACAACAACAAAAGATTTATAAAACTGTGTGCACACCTCTTCCCTTTATAAATCACAGTCAGCTTGAAAATGTGTTTCCTTTGGCAAGCCTTCGCCCAAAAACACAAACACAATTAACCATGAGTGGTCAATGCAAATCCCCCTTGTATATTGATAGACATATTGTTCCTGTGGAGAATGGAGGCAACCAAAACAAAAGGTGTAGAGGCCGAGGGCTGCAACAGCTGATATAACAAACAGGACCATTTCCAAAATCAATCAATGCAGTCTGACGTGGAGGTGGACGCGTTAAACTGCACACAATGGAGGCACAGGGACACCGGAGCTCATTACTGCATGCATAAACAATCAGACTACACAATGGACGTCTTAACATGACGTAAAACACCACATCTAGCTCCACAAGGCAGCGGTGCTTCTCTCATTTTCACAGCTGACGAGTGCAGGTGGCGGAGAGGTGTTGGGTAACATGCTTAGAGAAAGCACCGAGTGTGTGTGTTCGTGTGTGTGTGTGTGTGTGTGTGTGTCTCTCTAGGGAGCTCTGTGCGGCTGCATGGTGGCCCCGACAGACCGTGGTCACTGAGGCGATTTGCTTTTGTTGCTTTGTCTGCAGATGCTTTGTTCTTACAGGTTTAGAGAGAAACTTGATGCGATTTGATGATTATTTCTTCAGTTGATGTTTTTTGAGATAAAAAGAAAATCAGTGCATTCATGGTTGATAGTGGGTAAAGGTGAGGCCATTTGAGTGGACTGAGTTTGGGCATCGCACGGTTCTGAATCACTATGATTTAAGACGGGACGTATATTTTGAGATAGAAAGGTGCTTATGGAATAATTAGTGTTTCACTTCAAGCACATAAACAACAAAACGCTGCAGGCCTGAACGTTTGTGACGTGGCTAAATGATTTATGCACAACGTGATATGAGGTGAAATTATCTGTGAATAATCTGTGTCGCCACTTTCCCCAAGTCAGGTCCACAAAATGTTCGCACGCCTGGGTCAGAGTTTCCGTACAGGTGCGCAACAGTCCGTTTGTTGCTTTTCCGTTGAGAAGATGTTCACCTTTCCATCTTTCAATCCCGCTGTTTTGTGAGAACAGGATTATACATGAGGCCCCCGGCTCTGTAGTTTAGGCAAATGTTACTCAAACGAAAGTAATTAGTGCATTTTTAGAGGCTGTTTTCCACCACAGACCAATGCGCAGTTAAAGCTCTGGTGAATATTAATGGCAGCAGGACAGTGTGTGTTGGACTGACTCAAAATGAGCCACTGTACGTGTTCATCGCGATGAACCAATCAGATGAGCAGTGCGGCTTTATTAATGTGAATTTTTAACAGTATTTGGACAAAAATGGAGGACAACCTCTTGTGCATTACTGCTAGCATTATGACCCATGGATCATGAGTGCTGGCTGTATCAGTGGACGAAAAATATCCAAACCTGCAACAGCACTGTGCTTTATTTTCCCAGTGTTTGGTGGTGTGTTTTTTTTGTTTTTTTTGAGACATGGCTTGACACAAAATAAATTGAGCAGAAATGAACTGCGGCTTCGGGAACCTTTTGGATTGAATCTTGGAAATGTTATTTACTTGAGCGCCGAAGAGAGCGCGGCAGATCATGTGCTGTCATTCATTCAATTTGTCAAGAGTTTCTAAACCGACGCGCTGAGCGATCGTGTGTGAGCGGGAATCCTTCTGAAGCCGAGTAACTGACATCAAATAGAGCAGGTTGTAGCACAGCAAGCGTTCTCATCTGTCAACCATCATCAGAGTTTTCAGAGGTATCAAATCTGACAGTCTCCATGCATTAAACACGAGCACTGAGCCTAAGTGCATGATGAACCTTGTGGAATTCACCACAATTATGAGTCAAATCTTCTTAAAAAAAAAAAAAAAAAATTGACATGTGCAGGAAAATACACAATAAACTCATTCTCCTTTCACATTTGATAAAGCTCCGCAAAAAGATAAATATTTATAGATTTTATCCTTTTGATAATTCAGTGCCAACCCCAGATTTGGTATGTGTCACTGTTGCACAGCTTTGTTCCCAAATCAGCTTTTCAACATCAAGTGCTCTGATGTGAAATATGTGCGACTGTATTGGTTATGGAGGAGCAGCGTGCATGAAACGCTATCTCAGAGCCAAACTTTACTTGGAGCCGAAATTGCATCGACCCTGGCACATAACATTGAAATTCAGCCTCAGTAAACGTCTGAATGGGACTGATTACCTGCTCTCTCTCTTTCATTCTCTCTTGTAGAGGCAGGTAACACAACAGCTGTAACGTTGTTAACATCGCTTTTCTTCTGACTTCTGGCTGCAGACACTAAACTTTTAATCAGACTGCGCGAGCGAGCGCCGACTCTCTCTCCGGCTCTGATTCTCAGCCAACTCCTCCACTCTCGGAAAAGCAGGGGAGGCAGAGGAGCCAAGCTTTGCTGTACCTAATCAGCCCAATCGATCACTTTAATTGATGACAGCGGATAAATGATGATCAGCAGAGGATTTATCAATGGATTTCTGGTTGTCCCGCTCAGGGCATTAGACTCCAGAGGGTTTGTCTGATTCCTCCATTTAATGCCAAAAAAAAACAAGTAAACATGTCGTCTTATACTCGGCGTGTAAAGAGATGAATCATGGTTCCAAATATCATGAAAATCAAGTAGTTTATAATTTTTGGTTTTTGAAAATAGTGCGCTGCCAGTTTGGAGAGGAGGTTAAATACCTCAGTGTCCTCACAAGTCAGACGGCTCTGAAGAAGCCTCTTGGATGAGAAGTGAAACGTCTGCAGGAACCAACAACTACTGTCAGTCTATTTGCCCAGGATTCAACTTTTCTTGAATGTTTTGGTATCTTACGCTGAATATTAATCTCACCATTAGTACAGCGGTTCTTCTTTCATGCATGTCCTTCTATTCATGTGTTCTCTGTAGCAACCACACCTTTAGACTATTCCTTTACAAACTGAGAGGCTGCTCTTCCGTTACAGACTCATTGGGGAAAGATGCGAAAACAAAAGACAATCTACCATCTTGCCGCTCGCTCATGTTCATTTTGAACAAATTATAAACTGGCCGCAGTCCAGTCTCTTTATTCCCCGGGGCACCTCTGGACGCCGCGCGTAAATCCTGCCTACCTGAACTGTTTGTAAAGAGTTTCTAGAGCAGAAAGAGGGGAAAAGGGATCACGTGCTAAAATAACTGTATGTAAGTCAATGTCTCAGAAAAGAACAGAAGACCGGATGTTTAGCAGCTGGAAGCACAACGTTTGAGTTCAGTTCACACCCCACAGAGTGTGTTTTATCTCCACTGGTGTGTCATCTGACGCTGATTATTAGGCAACAGACTCTAACCTGGCACTTACTCAGATGTTATTTCAACCCTGACTGACAAACGCAGACGCACAGTGAGAAAAGTACTAGATGCGGATCTGTTGCCATGGTAACACAGACCAATAGATCTCAGCTATTGACTGAGGTTGAAGATCTCTGTAGACCTATTAAAGAAAACACCTACACACACGTACTGTACGTGCCTGCAGACTCAAATGCTGACACACACACACACACACACACACACACACACACACACACACACATAAATCACACTCACCACCAGTTAAACATCAGCCCCCGAAAACATCTTTCTTTGTTATAAATGGAGAATACAAAAATACAATGGGAATGTTTTCGCTCTAAAAAAGACCTGAAGCAGCTGAATGCTTGAGTAACCAGGTAAGAGAGAGAAAGTCAAATCTCCCCAAGCCATGCTATGGAAACGCTTGCTTTTAAGTGGCACAGAAGGATGATACAAAAGAGGATACGTTGAGAGTGAGTGGGACGATTTGCTCAGATTTAACTGGGGAGGCTGGTAAACTGATAAACTGCCAAATACTCCAAATACTTTGGCAATCTTCTCCGTACTCCGGAGCTCCGCTTTCATTCTCAAATCTACGCTCAACAAAGGCGTCTGCATCTTATACATTTGTGCTTAACGCAGGGACGCAGTCTGTCTTTATTACTCTCGAATGTCACCCAGAGGATGGATGGCATGTGTTAAGAAGAGGAGCCGGTATTTCATTATTTTCCAATTTGAAAGTTAATAGAGAGGTTGCCGAGGTGGCACTGAGAGAGAGAGTCTACTTCGGACTGCCTCACTCTGAGCGAGCGAGTCAGCCAATGAATCATTTAATTAACTATCAAAATATAAAACAGCAACAAGCCAGCAGAACAGCTGGTAAACCAGTCAGCAATTTAATCAGAAACAGAAAAAGTGCCATTTGTTCTGGGTTTTGTCGTCCAATTCATCAATTTTGGGAAAATGAGAAAGCTGACTTTAAAGGCATGTTGTTTTTCAAAGAGATGTGGGACTAATGAGTGTGTAGAGGACATTTTGCTAGGGTGGCACCAGTTGTGTTGACTAAAGGCATTTTTTTTGTACTGAACACAGACTCGTTATATTTACTGTGTTTTTTTGTTTTATCGGGTCATTTTAACTGAGAATGTAAAATAAAAATCAAGATTTAAGAAAACGTCCGCAGCACTTTGTCTCATAGTGACAAGCTTCCACAGCTCTCTGTTAAATATCCAGAGAGTTATTGTTCCTT
The DNA here is from genome assembly GCF_002260705.1 of Seriola dumerili. NCBI lineage: Eukaryota > Metazoa > Chordata > Actinopteri > Carangiformes > Carangidae > Seriola > Seriola dumerili. The sequence continues at coordinate 1,442,427 of NW_019174352.1, forward strand.
GAAAGAGACAGGACATTTGACATTTAAGTTTTTCAAATGTCATCCTTAGTGCTGCAAGCACCAACATTAAAATTCTATTCACTCTATCAAGAGTCTGAGGGGTGATTATCCCCAGACAATCATAAATAAAACTATAGAGTTGCCCTGCATGGCTGGTGACCACAGATGTGAAGTGGAGATAGATGTTTTTGTTATTTGGGTGAACTGACTCTTTAATAGCCAGATGCATCTGTGAATAGCTCTGGACCTGCTTGGATTCTCAATGAATGACAGATGCATTTACATCTGTATTTTGTGAATTTCTGCTTTGTGTAAACAAACTTTGTATGTACATGTATGTCAGTTGTATTTATACTTAATTATCCTTGATATTAATTTGTTTTCAAGAAATTCTCAAAAGGCAAACTTGACTATGTGTAGTCAGGGCCTACTCCAGGGTTTAACCAACTCAAAATGAAATGCAAATGCCTGAAGGTTAGGAGCTGAGGTTTATGCTGCCAAAAAGCCCATCAGAAGCCTCTCAGGCTCAGGCTCAAAAGCGTGAACTACGGATTGGTTTTGTGTCAGTAAATCATAAATATCATGACAAAGGACAAAGAGCTGGAGTCAAAGCATCATGACAGGAAATGTGACCATCTTCGCTGCTATATTCCTGTTTTCCTTGGATGGCTGTAAGGATACGGGGATCATACATTTTTTATCCGTACTGACTATGAACACGTCCCCTATGGATCATGTTCGAGGTTGACGACCTCGGGGCTCAATGCTCTATGAATGAATAAAAAGTTTCCTCTTTAAGCGGCAGCGGTGAGTGTTGTGGAGCGGCGCGGCGCGGCGCAGCGCAGCGCTGCGGTCCACCGTGCGCTCCGGCTGCGTGTTTGGGGACGTGACATCGGTTAGGGCCTGTGTGCTGCCGCACCGATGGTTTAAATATACAATAAACATATATTAAACGCTGCCGGACCAATTAATCAGACTCATAAAAAATACAGGCTATGAGAATAATAACAAAGCCATCAAAGATCACCAAAGCAGCGCCAGGCGCATCAAAATGACTGCCGTCGTTTACAACACAGCTGTTGTTGTTAATGGTTATCATTTATGTCAAATAAAGTGATGAAATCTTCCACAAGCTCATTTTCTCCTAAACTGGCAAATGAAGATCTGCATTAATAATAACATAAATCAAGGCAGCTTGAGACTGGAATGGGAGTCAGAGCATTCAGCGTCTTACAGGCTGCTGGTCGTGTGTTATTTATGGTCTATTTGTATGATTATACGGAATAAAGGGCCACTCTCACAGGTTGGACAATAACACAGCATCAATGTCTTACCGTCAGCGGCCAAGGAGCTCTGCATCATCAGCATCAGCACCGTGCCGATGGTCACAAACCATCGGGCCGTCATCCCATTCAGCGCCCGTGTCCTCTTCCAGTTCTTCGGCGTGCACACGGCCACCATCCGCGCATCCAGGATCCATGCCGTCGGAGAGGAAGAGCAGGGGTCTTTTTTAACATTTATCCCATCGACCCCGGGGCCACTGCTACCGCTGCTGCTGCTGGAGAGGAGCGCATGTTTAGGAGCCATTGGTCAACCAATTAATCCTGAATGGAAAACATCTAACGGCGCTGCTGTGGTGAAAGGCATCCGATCAACCTGCCCCCGGTGCGGACAAGCAGGGCTCCGCTCTCCATGAGCCTGCTGGAGGCTGTGAGGGTCGATAAAGAAACAAAGAGATTTTTTTTTCCCCTCTATGCGTCTCACTGTGTGTGTTTCTATGTGTAAGCGCGCTTAAGTCTGATGTCCCTACTGCGACCGCAGAGCGCTCTCCATCTCTGCTGGCAGCTTCGTCAATGCACGGCTACAATACCGGAACAGCTGATACTGCCTTCAAAATAAAAGCGTCATATTTAGCCTACTTGGAGGTGCATCTGGCACGGTGGTGTTAACGGAGCACTCCAGCGATTTTTCACTGTAAAATATGTTTAGTAGGAGAAGCAAACTATACAGCCAATGAGAAGAGTTGTATAAAGTCTAACATCTGTGACTCTGGAGCTTTAAATCTTAAGCGATAACCTTGAATTTATCAGAGTTATCCAGGTCTTGGGATGGAAACTGTATTTCATTTAAAATAGAGCAATGTGGAACAACCTAAAAGACCATGTTTTTGTTTTCTTTCAGTACTGAAGCCTAGCATACAAATGAAAGTAATATCATCATCATCATCAACATCTGGAATATTTATGATCTCAGCCACTTCCCCCAGTCACAGTAAATTATTAAACCAGGGTTTTACTTAGGATAACTTGTAAAATGCAATATCCAATGGTCTGAAAAGGTTATTTATAAGGATGCTGCCTGTTTGTACCCTAAATAAAAAAAATCTCAATATAACCTAAAGTCAGTTGCACTTCTTCTGGTGGATTAGCTCACATGGACTGAATGAAGCATTAGCTGTCCTCAAATGGATTAGAAAAGGAACCCAAATTGACAGCGTTCATTTTTTAAATGGGTAAAGTAAATAACTTCCGGTCTTGTTTTGGCTTATTGCGTCTAACTTTACACAGCTTCTAGCAGCCTGCATGTTTGGTGTAATTATGGTTAAAAATGACAGAAACAGGCTGGTCCATACGGTCACTGAGTATATAACCACTGAATACGGAGATGTGAGACCAGACTACTGACTTATGTCTTTCTTTCCTCTTTAGTGTGAAGCCCTCTGCATCATTATAGGACTGAAAATCAAGGCAGGCTGTGACGCCAGCGCTGCTCTGCTGTAAGATGTGTTTTTGGCAGATATGAGTTCAGCAGGAGGCAGGCGGCCCCTGGTGGGAGCTGAGGGCAATGTCACTCTGCCTGTGCACAGTCACCAAAGTAGGATGACAACCACGCCGGGGAAATACACTCATCATTAGACCCGCTCCCATTGTGCCCAATTTACTGTAAAAGAAATAATGGTGGAATCATTGTTTTGCTGCTGGAACACCCTCTAGGACACTTAATTTGTAAACACTGTGTTATGTCATCAAAGTGCATTAGCCTAAACCTGCACAGAGGGAGTGTTGTGAGAAATTATTAACAGCTTGTTGCATAAATTGCAAATTGCAAAAAACAAAAAAACACTTTTTGCCAGCCAAATACACACCTTAACGAATGATAACACCGATGACATTAATTCATTTGACAGATGGCTAAAATACACTTAGGACATTCAGTGAAATGGCTCGTTTTATACAGTTTCTTAGTACTTCCGGTGAGCTCCAACATATTTTTATAAACAGTCTATGATTCATTGTGGCCTGGAAATGGAAAAGACAGTAACGTGAAAAGCTAAGTGTTCACTGACAAAAACTGAAAGTATGTTTTTATTTAATTAAATATTTGAATGTCCTATCCTAGTTGAGTTCAAGTGCTTTATACTTAGTCGACGTCCGAAGTCGTGTTAATTCTGCGAATGTGCCTTGGCTACAGAAGAGCTTGAGGCTAACTGCAACACGGTTGATTCGTTCTAGTCCCGCGCGCCCTTTACCGTTAGCAACACCGGATTCAGAGCTGGCGTTTTAGTAGGCCAACCCGGAAGTTAGCATCACCCTGGTTCCCTCCACAAAAAGCTAATGGTTTTTCTTTTCGATTACTGCAGAAAATAAGCTCAGAGACAAACAAACGTATATGATACTTACACGTGTTGTTCAGCACGACGATCTTCACAAATCCACTTTTATGATTTGGGAAGTCTAAATACACTTGCCAGAAGTAAAAGAAAAAAAAGGCTAATGCTAGGCATGACTTCAATGTCACCACGACAAAAGCCTTTCCTGTTAGAAAGTAAGTAAGAGTTTGCCAAAGCACGAGTATAAGCCAACGAGGCTGTCAAAGTGGACTAATGATTACATGTCTGTAGTCTCATTTAGCCACTTGTTGGCAACCGGGCTTTTTTAAAAAAGAAATAAAAGTTTAAAGAAATCACGATTCGGGTGTTTACTGACGTATTTGATGTCGTAGAATAAAACGTGAAAATGTCTTGAGTTTGTGTTAACCACAGACGTTATTTCAATCATCTAACCAAAACTTATTCAAAAAAACCTGTAGATCTTCGGGGCGAGGGAACCGGAAGTGCTAAAATGCTAACTTACTTCCGGGCTTTAGGGCTCATGGGCTCATTCCTATAGCACTCTCGTTGTCATAGTAACCTGATATACTGGTACCAGGCTACCAGTACATATAAGGAGGCCAACAAGTGACAAGAAACTAAAGCCAAAGACATTAGAAATAATTTAAGAACAGACGTTAGTTTGCTAACTGGAGAGCACTGACAAGTTCTCATTTGCAAAATGTTGCACTTATAAGATATATAGGTCACAAAAAAAACAAATGTATGGGTTTCTATATGTTATTGTGTTAATGTTTATAAAATGTATCAGCCAATACTATCATTTTTTTTTATCTCAAGTATTAATAAGTTACAAGAGGTTCAGCTTTTCGATGCTAATACTGTATTTTTTTTAAATTCAGAAATATAACTATCAATGCATTGTTCATTTAATATACAAATAGAGAAAATTTGAGAGGTCACATAAGACACTACAATGCCCTTTATTGTATATTGTTGCTACATGCCAGTAAATGCACAATGAAACTGTAAAATATGACTTCTGTATCAACAAAGACAACAAACATTGAATGAAGCAAAAGATTTTTTTTTTTAATTCAAAGTGAATCTTGACATAGTACACCATCAATTCATAATTTGACACTCACCAATAAGAGTCACCAAGAAGGACCCGCTTTTTGTGACAAAGTACATAAGGCTTGGTCACATTGAAACTCACTGAGAACTAGAGGGGGGGAAAAGAAAATGACCGCAAACTGGTAAGACACATTATTACATCCAAACAATAATCATTTTCCCAGTCCTCATATTGTTTTATATTGCACAGTGCAGTTGCTACATGTCAAACTAGTGTAGCATTTAAGAAAAGAAAAAAAAAATCATAAAGCCACACAAAACTACACATATTTAGAACAGTAACAGTTTCAATTTAGCAATCATGTCTACATATTTGTGTCTAAATACAATAAATGCCAACATGATAATTAGATAGTTGTGGTACAAAATCTACTCAAAACGTATCTTAGGAGTCAAATTTCACACAATTTATTTTTCAGCCCAGTACCCAAATGAGATGACCCATGCGTGGTGAGATTTTTTTTTTTTTGTCTGTTTGTTTTTGAGCAGTTTTGACATGAGGGGACCCAATGAATGCAGGCCTGGGACCAATTTGCTCGTCTCTGACAGCCGACTAGTCTTTGAAAAACTGATAAGAAAACAGAGAGGATTCTAGTTTATCTACATTTGTTAAGGGGGAATGGTTTCTAATGCCTAATAAAGGCCCTCCATCACAGAGAGCTACGTTTCCCCTCATGTTTCTTAAGTACTTGAAGGGTCTTTAGGCCTGCTTTGTCACTTAAGGCTGCTGGGCTCCGTGTGCTTGTTGAGCTTTGGATTTGGGACTGTGTGACCCTCTGGTGACTTTGATGATGCAACCGTCAGTGTAAAGCTGCAGGGAGGTGGGATTATCTACCCTAAGCAATCAACCCCAAAGTAGAAGGGGATTACAGTGTGGTGCATCACTGAGGTGGTACATATGTTCATCTCATCACAGGTGCTGAGCTGACAGAGAGAATAGAGATATGGGGAATTGACGAGAGGCTGCACACCAGAGTTAAAAAAATAAGAAAAAAATCCTTGAAGTTAAGTACAGATTACTGTGCCACAACACGCACCTATCATTTAGGATCCTAGACTGCACTTCAAGCCCAACAGTGTGCATCCTCTCGTTTGCTTAAGGATCGTCAACACAGTAGCATATTTAGACAAACAGACAAAATAAACCCATTATTTAACATAGCAAAACCATAACAATGTAGTACAATGAGTAGATTAGGATGGGACAACTTTGGACCTAAACCTTGAATATGATTGATGAATAAAGCATTTTGAAACAACCCCTGACTGAAACACATGGTGATATCTACCAATGGTAATAGCTGCATACAGGAACTATCAACATCCCAAACACAACAGGAGAGAAAATGCTGTATAGCCATCAGAAATGCAAACCAAAAACAGATGTCTTGAGTTCCACAAATACATTCACGGTGTGAGAATAAAGCTCTGCATTTGTGTATATTCAGGCCCTATGTTTTTGAGTACTGCACGGTGTTCTTGGTGAGCACAATAAAACATTCCCTGACTTGTACTTTCTTAGGATTCTGTAAGAAAAAAAAAAAAAAGAGATTGTTTTCAGAACTCAACTTAGTCAAACAAACAACTTTGGGGTTTTGTGATGTGAAAATAGGAGCTGATCCCCTTAGAAGGAATTAGTCAACAAATTTCCGACTGCTTTGATATCAATGCAAGACGTCATCTGTCAGCCACTTGTTTGAAGAAAGGCACTAGTTGTACAGTACGAAGAGTTGCAAATACAGTCCAAGAACGGAAATAAAATGTCATCAGAAGAAAAACTAGAAAAACAAAAATACATCAACACACCGGTTACAGAATCCAAGAGTGAACCCAGCCTACATTTGAAATACTGATGCTAAATACACACGCACAAAAAAACACACACACACACGCACACACACCAAAAAGCAACAGAATAAAAAAAAATAAAACTCATAACTTCCATTACAGCAGTTTACAATCACTTCAAAACAACAAAGCCAATATACAGAGGCACTAGCATATAGGAATAGCATTCAATACACTCTATGATCAAAAATAAAACCCACTTCTATTGTATCTAGTCGTCAGAACTATAATACAAAAGAGAGAATGCAGGCTAGAATGAGATTAATCCTCTAAATTCACAGCTACGAAGTGGCAGATAATCAGTACATAGCAGCTTATTATCTATACATTCCAAATACAATTTGCCAAACATAGCTCAGAAAAATAAAACCTCAACCTCATTTTTAAAATAGAGATCTCACAATATATTCCAATGTTGATAACTGCAACAGTATGCTGGAGGTGAAAGGAGAAATAGTAGCGACCATGCTTCAGAAATGATTAATGAACAGTCTTTGGTGCTGATTGGAGTAAAATACCGCTTGATATGACGACAGGTAAAGACGCAGCTCTACTACACACCGGAAATCAAAAACACAAAACCCAAAAAATAATCAAGGCTATGCATCCACCCTGAAGGAATGTATCAAAACTGACAACAGGCTTCAATACATGGACAAAAGGTTCGTCTCACACAAATATTTAAAACAATTACCAATACACCTCTAACACTCAATAGCCCAGCAATGATACTGTAAGCTGATAGGTTATTTCAAACACTGACAAGCATTTAAAAATAAAAACACAAAACAATCTTATTTTTCTTATTCTATGCCACTCCCAAAATCTAAAACATAAAATGCATTACTGCAAGTCTAACTTAAATGCAAAATAATAAAAACTAAGCAACCCAGAGGCTATCTAGATTGTATTGCAGTTACAGTAAACAGTGACAATACTGTTATGAATTAAGTACTATAGTGAATAGAAATCGATTATCAAAATATCAAATCACTCTTTATGTACATAAAAAGCTCATTCAGTCAAAGCCCTAAATGTGCAGCCTCTAGCTAAAGTAAATCCATACTCTGAGTTAGAAAGCAAACTGAAGTTCAACATTTGCCAATATGAAAACATTACCACAAGCATTATCCTCATATTTATCCAATAAGCCCATTGTTATCAGAGTCTGAAGGTTAAGTGCTAAAGGCCCATTTAAATTTACAATCTATAAGCTCCTGAAGTAACGTCATAGACTCTGGTTTTAAGGCACTAGGAGATGGCAGCTGCAAAGTCTGCCCGAAACAAAGACAGGAGCATTCGATCCTGGTTAATACAGACTGGGATGGCTTAACAAACAGATCTGACCGGCTAGCACATGCTACAAGGCAACAAAGATAAAGGGAAGGGGAGGCTGAGCGATCTGACAGCAACGACAACAAGTGATTTCCAGCCTCTAATTAGATCATATTGTCTGAACACTACACAACAACAAATGACAGGAGGTAATGTGCAAAGGACACATTCTTAATTAAAATTTCCTTATCATCATCGTTTGTGAAATAATTCACTCTTGTAATGCTCTCTTATAAAGCTTTGTGGTTTTAATAAATCATTGTTTCCTCTCTTGGCTGACATGATTTCACGGGAAGTCTTTCAGATCTGAAGTTGCTCTTGACATTTGACGTGAACCTCCGGATTTCAGAGGCTGTTAATTTCTTTGTCCTCAAAACACCATAAAACATTATCTTCAGCATTGTTACTTTTACATTTCTTTCTCAATCCCCTATGACAGATTCTTATCCATCCTCCTTCTCCTTAACCATATTTTTGTCTTTCTCATCTTCATCATCACAAGTGTCCGTTTTGTGCTCTGGTGCCAGCTCTACCTGCCCAGGTTGCAGCCCCAGTCCATTTTCCATTGCCCCTCCTCACAAGAAGGTGCTGCTGCGGCCCCGTCCTGCTCCTCAGATATAAGAGAACTGGGGGTGGTGGCTGAGCTTGGTGGGGCTCAGAGGGAAGCCTGTGTAGGCAGCTGGGGAGGCCATGTAGGGGTGAGGAGGGGGTGGGGGAGGGGGGAAGGGAGGCTTGAACTGGTGGGGGTGGTGGGGGTAGCCAGGCTGGTGGTGTGGGTGGATGGTCGGAGAGGGGAGGAGCCTGTGTGGGTGGGGAGCGGGATGTCCAGCGTGATGGGGGTGCGTGCTGATGCCCAGGGTCACCTGATGAACTATAGTGCCTCCTTGGGGGTGGGAGAGACTGTAGCTGTGCTGAAGGAGGGGGGGAGGAGGGCGAGAGGGCAAGATGGGATGGGGGTGGTGGGCGGTGGTGAGGGGGCCGCTGGGAGGGTAGGAGAGCAGGGTGTGTGTGGGCAGGCCCTGGGTGTGTGTATGTGGGGCGGCCGAATTGTGCGTGGGGCTGCTGTGCGGCAGGTGTGTGAAGGTGTGTGTGTGGACAGTAGGGGGAATGTAGGCGTGCGGTCGCAGCGGCCCATAGTTGCCGTTCCACTCTTTGTTGCTGTGGTTTGAAACGTACGGCTGCACCTGAGAGAGAGAACAAACAAACACAAAGACAATCTGTTAAAGACCGAGATTCAAAACAGCTTGTTTAAGGAATCGGTCAACAATTTGGGAACCATTACAACACATTATATTAGAAGATTGACTCTCATGCCCATCTGTTAAGTGTGAAGCTGGAGCAGCTGGTTAGCTTAGCTTGACATAAAGACTGTACAAAGGGGGAAACAGCTAGCCTGGTTCTGTGCGAAAGTATTGAAACTGACTTTCTGACACCTCTAAATCTCACTGATAAGCACTGAAGTGAAAAAAAATAACAACTTATTTTGAAATCAGACTTGTATTCACGCATTGGATTTTCTTGAGGTGAAACAAACATGTATGAAATAATGTGTTACTGAACTTTAAGGATGCTGGTAGGCGAATTTGGACAAAACCAAGCTAGCTGCTTCGTCCAGTCTTTATGCTAATCTAAGCTAACTGGCTACTAGCTCTAGCTTCATATTTACCATACAGACATGAAAGTTGTATCATCTAATTCTCTGAAGGAGAGCCACTACAGATATCTCTAACTATTCCTTTTAAGTCCCTGCATTGTGTTTGAAAGGCTGACTGTATCAGACCAGCTATAAAATTCCCCAACTGAGACCCTTGTTTGCATTAAGAATATTTGGCTTGCATACCTACCTTCATTTACTTTCATGTAACCAATGGCAACATGTTTCATCTCTTGAGGTAAGTGTACATAAACTGAGTAACAAAGTGTCAAAATACCTCTGTGGCGCTCACATCTGTCTGCTTCCAACATCTCCCACCACATGTCCCTTGGGTTTAAACTCTCTTGCTGCAGTGCCTACACCTGACTTTGCAAGCTGTTGTGTAAGCTCATTGAAATAAGTAACATAGCCCTCGTTATTTTCAAATCTGGAGCGTTTCAAAAGAACCAAAATTTTCTCCAGGGGAGTCATTTCTGCTGAATACTTTTGGAGACAAGATTCATCTTCCTGTCGTACAACTTTAAGTCTGCTGCTCACAAAAAATGTCCTGGAGCTCTGTTACAGGGTATCCCATTAATATTCCCCAATGGATTTTTAAAAGGTTCAGCTCCTGCACAGTGCCCCATATTTTCAATAGAGAAAGGAAAAGAACCAAGCTGACCTGTCCAAAGGCCAGAGAGTGCTGGTGCTGCCCTGTTGCCTTCTGCTGCCGGGACAGGAGGGGGGCGGATGGGAGGAGGGAGACAGAAGAGGGAGTGTTCTGTTGCCCTACGAGATTGCAGCGCCCTTTGGACCGGGACCAGGACTCTGAGACTGGGATGGAGAGAAGACAAAAGTGAGTCAGGGAGGAAGAGATCTACTGCAAAAATAGATGGCAGGTTTAGTCCGCATGACCTGCAAGACTAAAGACAGTGATGCAGAGGAACAACCGCCAAGACTTCAAACAACAAACAAAGCATGCATACCAGAGAGAAAACAGATACAGACAGTGCATACAGTGACTTTAGAAAGTATTCAGACTATTCAATTTTGAATAGCTGTGTTGTAGATTTAGTTGTAAATTGATACTTGCCATTTTGCCTATTGATCTTCACTCACTAATCCGTAATTAGAAAAGTGAAAGTTTTTTTCTTTTAAATAATATTTGAAAACTTAAATCTCTCATTTACTTAAGTATCCAGATCATTTACCGTGACACCACAGGTTGTGGTCAGATGCATCCTGATTGCTTTTATTTTCCTTGAGACATGTCTATAACTTGACACACACACACACACACACACCTGTGTATATAAAGGTCCAACAATTCACATTGCATGTCAGGACAAAAATCAAACCATGAAGTCCAAGTAACTGCAGACATCCGCAATAAAATTGTGGAGAAGCACAGATCAGAGAATGGGTATGAAACCAACTCCCTGGAGCACAGTGGCCTCAATAATTGTGACATGGAGAAACCACCATGACTTTAGAGTTGGCCGTCCAGCTAAACCAAGAACCCAACAGTCACTCTAACAGAGCTTCAGAGGTCCTGTGCAGACGGGAGGAACCTGTCAGAAGGACGACCATCTCAGCATCAATCTCCACCAATCAGGCCTTTATGGTACAGTGGCTAGATGGCAGCCACGAAAAGTAAAAGGCATATTATGGCAGCCTACATTTTGCCAAATGTCATTTTAAGGACTAATGGCATAAGGATCCTCTTATCCTCTGGTCTGATGAGACAAGAATTGAGTTCTTTGGGCAGAACGCCAAACACTATGTCTGCTGAGCACCAGGCACAGCTCATCACCTGGCTAATATCAATGAAACATGGTGGCGGCAGCATCAGGCTATGGGGGGCTTCTCAGTAGCATACAAAGCATAGAGCAAAGACAATGCTGGAGCGGCTTCAGGACAAGTCTCTGACTGTCCTTGATGACACAGCCAAAGCCCGGACTTACACCCCACAGATCAATCATCTGTGGAGAGACATGAAGATGGCAGTTCACAGACACTTCCCATCCAATCTGAAGGAGCTTGAGAGGATCTGCCAGGAAGAATGGAATAAACTGCCCAAATCCATGTGTTCAAAGCTTCTAGAGACTTTCCCAAGAAGACTCAAAGCTGTTATTGCTGCCAAAGGGGCTACTACAAAGTACTGAATTAAGGGCCTTAATACTTTTGTGAATTAAATCTATGTTCCTAGTTAGAACCTAAATCCAGGTCTGAAAAGGTTTGGCAGCATTAAGGATTTGACTTCTGATTACTACTACTACTGAGATCATTTAACCTGACTTATCTTTAGGAATAAAGGCTGCACACACATTATATTAACTGATCAAGATGCTCACAAGGCACTAACAAAGACGTGAAAATGTTTACGCAGCATTGCTTCTATATACAGTGAAGCTGAAAGTGTAGTTGCATTAATGAGGTCAAGGTGTCCTCTCGAGCATTTCACAATGCTTAAAATTACTTTTAAGCATTAAAAATGATTTTAATATTTGGGTACCCGTGGTGATTTATAGATGAACTACTGCAAAATGCATCATGATAAATTATAGAGGACAGGCACAGAATCATGTGCAAAGTAGCTCTAAGAGGCAGATAGATAAAGGCTACATAGGCTTAAAAGCAGCATGTGAAAATTGAATACCAGAGTTTAGCCAAAGACAATTCATGTAGCGACATCAGACTGCAGGCAAACTTCTGCGACGACTGTGAGATGCACAATAGAAAGACCTTCACAAACGATTTTCATTCTAAGCAAAAGCAGACAAACCTGAAGACACAATTATATCTGGAGACCAGTATATCAGCCGAACTTCTTTAGGGGAAAAAAACAAGTATCTGCACACAGAAATGAAGCCTTCTAAATAAAAGTCCACTCATTTTAAGCAGATGTTAAAGGTGAACTGGAAAAGCTTAATAGATGACTAACACCTCCAACAGTTCTAGTCACCTGACATGGACCAAGAAACACTAAAATTTCACTGATGAAGAGTCAAAGAAAGGCTTGTTACAGGTTTATCAATATCCAAGCATTACAGGAACGATGCAAGAGTTTATACAATAGGGTAGTTGCATTAAAGCCTATGCATAAAGGGTTAATGCAACAATGGATAAAACCCCAACAAATATAGTGGTTTACATGTTAAGTTGCTGCCATGTTTCAACCATTCAAGAGACTTGCACTGGATCAACTAAACACTGGCCGAGGAGAAAGAGCACTAGCTTCCATGCCACACTCTCTGGACACACTTTCTTACAGTTGATGTGGAAAAGGTGACAATTTATGGCAAAAGTATGACTGCAGGGAACACAAGAAAATCACCTGCTTCTGATTAAATGTCTGCTTCAAATGAAAATTGAAACAGTTGGGAATCTCCCATAAAACACAGCACCATAAAACTAGACAATAAGATCCATATTAAAGTTAGAGAAAGAAAGAGAAAGAGATTGTTGGCACTCAGAACAGGCCCCTCAGGAGCAAAGTTGATCCTTGGCCTCTGATCTGCTTCAGTTTTCAATTTCCTCAACCATTAATAAAAATTAACATCTGGGGAGAACAGATGAGTGAAACTGATCTCAGATCAGTGCCTTGGAACAACTTTTGTTTCATGGCAAGAACCAGCAGAGAAAACATAGATTCTGACCCAATACCAAATGAAATGCATCCACCTTTCCCCCCACTGCTAGGAACCATTCGACTGTTCAGAACATTAGTTTACTGTCCTCCAGTTGAAGTAAGCACTCCCTCTTCTTCCTCTACTGTAAAAGAAAAATTCTGTTTCACTGATGTAGGTATAACTTGGTGTTGTCAAATAAGGAAGGACTTTATATACTGAAGCAGTAATTACAAAATTGTTTTGTAAAAACAATGATTTCACTGAATGCTCAAAATCCACCATCAGCCAAAATGACTGCTCTGATGAGAAGAGCTTCCATCATTGTTTTAGCACAGCATCCAAATGAACAAAACTGGGACATCTGAGTCACTGAAGTTTTGACGTGAGGTTGATGAAATTTCAAATGATGTACACATATTTAAAAGTCACTGATTATAACCTTAATTGTGCATGGGTAATAGGTAAGCAACGACCACCACAGCTCAGCTATCCAAAGATTTTTCTCTTTCATCTTTGGAAACTTTCTTTGAAGAAAGCTGCTGTTTTGATGGAGGGAAAGTCATAAAAAAATAGTCACAGGAAATGTTAGCATTGCCCGCTATGGATGCATCTCTGAGGTATTAGACTTCTCTGTTAGTGTCTCTTGATCACCTGTTAAAGCCTCTATGACCCACTAGAGGGCGGTAAGGCCCTACTGCTTCCATATGACCTGCAAAGCAGACACCGCCAAAGCAGAGGTGATGGACCACATGACAGGTGGCAAGAGGTGGCACATTTATGACAAAAGAATTCTCTGGGAGTTAGTGTAAAAACAGTATCTTTGTGAAAACATCAAATTCTCTTGGCTTGTAATGAAAGAAAAAAAAAAAAAAAAAAGGTTCCAAGTATTCCTTGGAAAAATAAAGATTTCCACTGACCTGTTCTCTGGACACGCTCCTCGGTCCCGTGACTGTTGTTGTTCTGCACTCTCATCGGTGGAACGACCATTGTCCTGACACCACGGGGGCTCCTGCCCTGCACTGCAGGGGAAGGCAGCGGCGCTACCATGGAAGCCAGAGGTGGGCAGCCGTTGTGGTTACTGTTGTCAAGGTAACGGTAGTGGCTGTTGCCACGCGGGGAGGTTGACGTGTCGGATGTAGGGGAACCTTCCACTGTGTCACAACCACTCTCATGGCCGTCATCCTCAGACATGCTGAATACAGAGGGAAGGAATGATTAAGCTGAGTGGAACTAGAGTGTATCTCCCTTTGTTACTGGGACATAAGGACACACTGACAACTGACTACCTGTTGGGTCTCTTGCATGGTGAGACAGAGGGGCTGGACTGAAGAGAGTTGGAGGCCAAAGAGTTGGTGCTGAGGCTGCTGTCAGGGCTGCTGAGGGAACACACTCTCTCCATGGACACACTGGTGTTTCTGCACGCCTCACACACACACTCTTCTTTACACCTACTGAAAGAAAAGTGCAAGTTAGTGTTTGTAAGGCTCACATTATAATCAACATACATTGTGTTTGATTGTTACTCACTCGCTCAGACGGCACCTCTGAGGGTCTTCGTCCTCTCCGTCAGTCAGTTCACTGCGAATGCTAATCACACTGGGAGCAGGGCTTGGTGTGTCACCCATCAGTACTGCCACATCTCGTTGTTGACTGGACAGGTCCAGCTGTCTTTTACCATTGGGCACCACCTCTCTGAAGCAGCTCACTTCCTCTTCTGCATCATCTTCCTCCTCATCGATGTTTTGAACTTCCAGTTGCCTGGTTTCCTCCAAAGGCACCTCCCTCTGAGGCTGCTCCCTCCCTTGCACTGCCTGTCCAACAATATCAGCCATCTTGGGGGACCGACATGCTGATACGTGGATGTTACTGGAGTGGGACAGGTTCCTTTTAAGACAACAGTTGATATATTAAGTATACATAAAATGACAGAGCAGTTTAACTTTAAAAGACACACCTAAGATGCAGAATCTCACCTGTTGTGACTGTGTCTGTTTCTTTTATTGGCTGGCTGGGGCCAAACTACATGAGCTATGCCAATGTTGATTGGCTGATGGGCAGAGAGGGCTGGCATCTGATTAGTCAAGAGAGGCTGCTGAATCACTGAACTGTAGTGGTTGCTGTGGGAACGGACTTTCCTGTTAAGACGTAAAAAGTAAAATGAGGTGCAAGAGAAACAATGTTGCTTCATACTTTGAGTAAAAATATAAATAGATTAATCTGTACCCTGATGAAAGCAAACAAAACTGTAACAATTCATAACATGTGTTTTAAAATCACATTACTACCAACACTTTATATCTGATGTACAGATTGTTTGTCATAAATGGAACAACCCTTTCAGAAACCTGGTTAAGAAACAGCAGGAGTTCATTTTATGTTGTGTGTCATGTTACAACAGAGAGTTAACAATGACCCAGTTACTTCACTGAATACAAGATAAACATTTTTGACCAGTCCAGTGGAAGTCTTAAAATAGGGAATTTCCCAGACTTGAAGTTTGCATGAATCAGATTTTGGTGACTCACCCCCAGTCACTGATCCTTTGTGGGCCGGCTGTGGTGTCGCTGGTTAGGGAGGATGGGGGTGGTGGAGGGGGGTGAGAGGGAGGAGGACCCACCGTAGTCATCTGCTGCCATGCTGCTGGGACGAGGATCTGCTGCCCCCGGCTAGACCAGGCCTGCTTCGGGGACGTAGAAGGAAAATTAGGGGCGATTTGTGATCGTCTAATGAGCCCCATCAGTATGATCTCTATCAGCTCTGCTAGATCTAGGCTTGACACTGGCGTCGGAAGTTGTAGGTGGACGTTCCACCACTACACAGTCCCTACTGTTCCAAATGTTAACATGCCTCTGTCATTTCTCACCGATACTGTTAGCACGTGCATGCTAACAGTTTGTCTGTTGAGGTATGACGTAGGCCTCAACACAGTGTTACTACCCATGTCTACAGAAGCAATGTCTGAATCTGTGTCTTACCTGAGCTATTACACCAGGCCTCACAGGTAGGGGCTGTATGGGAGGCGCCTGAGTTACCATGGGAACAGAATACCCTGCTGGTTGATTAAGGTTACCTGAAAAAAAAAAAAAAAAAAAAGCATAAAACAACCCATATGTCATTTATACAGCTGAAAAGCTGTAGTTAAGTTTAATAGCATCTTGGTGAAGTTATGACATAATCATTTGCAGTTAGGTACTTTATATTGCAGCAGAGTGATGTCTTCCAAAATATTAAAACTTTGTCTGAATACCTTGCATGGTGGGAGGACAAAGAAGAAGGGCAGGTGGGAACGAGTCACTGCACCCAAACTGACCGTTCCCAGTTGTTAGAGCTATTCCTGGATGCAACACTGAGGGAGCTGACTGGGTTATAGCCTGCATAAGAAAAGAGCGAGCGGGGGGGGCGACAGCAGAATGGAATAAACAGATGAGGTGGCAGGCAGAAAAGAGAGTATAGACGAGAAGGGTGAAATGGATTTGGAAGAAATGAAGCGAATGACAAGGAAGAGAGACAAAAACAAAGTAGAGACACGGCAACAACATTAGAAGTAACATTTGAGCACAATGATTGGCAGTATCACATGTGACACAAACACCAAGACCTTTACTGTGAGATGGTATGTTATAGCACCTTCTCTCCAGAAGAGGGCAACATGAGGTCAACAGTACAGAACCAGTTCACTGAAACATTATGTAACAAAGGATTAGACATATTTAGAGGCTGGTATTTATCTTATCTGTCCTTAAAAACTGGGTGTCACCAAGAGGCAACGTGTAGCGACTAGTGTTGAAATAATCCAGCCACTGCCAAGTTGAATGACACTTCATAACTTCAAAGGCTCAATGGCATTGTTAATAGTTTTAAAAAACCACCGATATAAAAGTTTATTGATGCACTGACTAGCAGTGAGGTAAAACACGCCCTGGAGCAGGAAGACAGAGGAAGTACTGGTGGCAAACACGCACATAACTCCAGTATCTCACCTGAGTGTGGACTGGTATGTTGCTGTAACCCAGCGGGAGGCCAGAGGAGGCAGTGGGGGCTACAGGAGCCCTTGAGAAATGAATGGTGTTCTGGTTGAGAGCGTCAAAAACAGCATTGGTGGGCCGGCTGTGGCACATGTCCATGATCCGGAAAGATGACTGCACACTGGAGGAGACCAGAGGAGTTGTCGTTCATTAAGGGGGAAAACTCTACGACCGGAGTTCAGATTACACTCAACCAATATTGTATTTATGCCTTTCCCATGTACATTGATTGTTACTACAGTAAGGAGAAACAAAACGGTTAGAAAACAAACAAGAATTTGCAAGCCAACACATTTTGTGTCAGTGTCAGCTGTGGCAGCCTTACTGGTTACTATGTGGGTAGTCCAGCAGATGAGTCATAGTGAGGAAGGGATGATTGAGGACATTGGAGGGAACAGTCCTGTCCTCAGCATCGATCAGCAGCATGCTCTTCAGCAGAGACACAAACTCCCTCCTGTCT
Organism: Seriola dumerili; assembly: GCF_002260705.1. NCBI lineage: Eukaryota > Metazoa > Chordata > Actinopteri > Carangiformes > Carangidae > Seriola > Seriola dumerili. The sequence continues at coordinate 1,460,107 of NW_019174352.1, forward strand.
GCCTTCTCTGCTTGCATGTCACTGTTATCAGGACTCAGCACCAAGTTCACCTGATGGATGGAGGCACACAAAGAGAAAACACTGTGTATGAGAACCACGGAGAGTAACAGTTCATGTTGCAATTAATTAAGAAAACACAGGAGCATTTGAACTGATCAGCTGATTTGAATGTTTTGCAGTAAAACTACGATGTCTGATCTTGATGTGTTTTTGATGTCCTACATCTCATTTTTGTTCAGGACAGTTTGAATTTGAATTTTGAAAACATATATCTGTAACCTTAAACATGAACTGCACTCTGGTTGTACTCACGTGTGCTACGTCATCCAGACAGCTGAAGATGTACTTTCTGGCCTCTTTGGATTTAAGTCCCGTCTCTTTCTCATGCTCTTCTGTCGTCTGGAGGAAGAACACAAGCATTAAGAAGAATCTCACGTATGTAGGTAGAGTGGGTAAAGACCTTTGTTTAAACACATTTTTGTATTTTGTGTTGGAACACTTTTACTGGATTTGTCAAGTTTAAATGATAAGGAATTAAAGGTCACTGTATTTCGATAAAATGAAAAGAGGCATTTGGAGAAAACTAAGTGTGTTCCCATGCAAATTCATGTGGTCAAAATGTTGGGCAGTTGGGTTTCTGCCGGGAAGTTCATGGGCAGGTAAATATTAGCCTCACATTCATTTAAAATTTATTTGGAGTCCGCTTGGCAGGTAGTCTAAACACAGTTTCACATTTCCTTGAGCTTTCTTCAGGGTGTGCAGGCTTTGTCCAGTTTTGAAAGCTTATGCAGCTGTTTCCTATTGGGAAGGCACTGCCGCTTCATACGTTTTTTTTTTTTCTCTCACTGCAAGTCCCTACAATGAATAGCTTGTGCCTTTTCAGTTCAAATCTCATCTCCCCCGTGTGTTTGCTGTGTCCCCCACAACCGGCGTCAGTGACGATGATGCGTGGTTGACAAGATTGTTTGTCTAGAACATGTTTGCATATAGCATGTATGTCATATGTGTGTATATCTGTGTGATTTGCGTGCTGGTACCTTTAGTCTCCAGGAGGCGTAGGGAGAGTCAGACTCTTTGGAGAAGAAACGAGAGGTCTTGGTCCCCTTGTTGAGGAGCTGCTCGGCAGGCAGGCCCTGAGTCTGAGAGATGTACCGGATCTGAGGAGAGGAAGAGGCAGAGGAAGGAGAAAATGTCAAAACAAAAATTCAAGTGTGTGAAGAACGGAAAGAAAGCAGGGAAATGTGTGGGAGAAGATGAAAGAGGGGAAGGTGGAGAAAGAAGACAGACAATGGGTTACATCATAACCACTTTGCTGGAAAAAAAAAAAAAAAAAAAAAAAGATAACTGACTTGAATGTATTTAAATTCGTTTTACCCAATTACTGAAAATACAGCCTTTAGTTCAGCTGATGCAGTCTAAACGTGTAATTTTGAAGTTTACGTCAGTAGCTTATTAGTGTCGAGGTACATTTACGCTCCACTGGTTGACTGATGTGAGGTTTTTTTTATATATACCAGTGGTTTAATGGCAGCCCAGAACTGCATAAGACTATTATTGAAAAACAAAACGCTAATCTTATCTACAACATGTAAACTTATGTTATACAGGGACCTGGATTTTGTCCAACCGCTGTAAAGTGTCTTGTTATCTAATACAGCATGTTAAATTCCTGCACTTCAACCTTTAGAGCTCTGCCAAACTGACATAGTTCGAGCACTTCACAGGCCCAAGGCGGATGCAGTTCATAAGCCAAACACACAGAAAGGGGCATCAGAGGTCATCAATATTTGTTTGCAAATTTTAGCACAACTAACAAATAATGTCATGCACTGAAGATTGAGCTTATGATGAAAGAGCTGTGGCCTAAGACACAGAACGTATGAGTAAATGTCTGTTTAACCTCCACAAGTATCCTCAAAGCTTCATGTCTTCAATTTTCTCAGCTGAACTGAAGAGACAGATTGAAGTGTCTCAATCCGACCGTAAACTTCATGACTACAGCCTGCAAACCAGTGAGGACCATTACGGAGAGGATAACTGACAAAGACACGTCTATCTCTCCATCTATTTATCTACATGAATTTATTAAATCGCAGCATGGCTGCAATAGGAAGCTTCTTTTGACAGACAGTAAAATCTATTAAACAAGAGTTTGCTGTTTAAAGTAAAAGTAAGATACAACAAAAAAAAAAACATGCAAATTCATAACATGTTTTCACTGGAGGTTCCAAACATGACTGATGACCTCTCCATGGCTCAGTTTAATTGATTCACTGACCAAAAAAATACATTTATACTGATTTGTTAAATCTGTTCTTTTTTTGTTGTTATTTTTTCTAGTTTTTCGGTTGAAGGAATTAAGTCCTATTCAGAATTGTTTGATATGCAAGTTCTTAAACAACTAAAACCTGGTATTCTCCTCGTCATGGTTCATGACTATGAAGTGAACCATCTGTAAATTTCCCCAAGAATTTACTCAACTTTCTGGCCTGCCCTGGCGTGATTAACCCTAAAAATGAAAAAAAATAAATAAAAATAATCCAGAAATTCCATGACCAATGGAAATCCTGCAGCAAGGTTTCACAGTGTGTATGTGTGTGTGTACATGAGCACACGTGCACATGTCTACGGCCCAGAACAAACACACTGACTGGCCAGAGGGCACTGGACTGAGAACCTGCTGATTGTGCACTGAACGCTCACCACAGTGTGTGTGTGCGTGTGTGCACATGTCTACCATCAGGCTTATGTTTATAAATACATTTTGCTGTGTAGAGTGGAACTGCAGTGAGCCTTGGCACAGCACTGCATGCTTTTGGGGGATCAATGTGCACGCGTGAGTGTGCGTCCTGGCATGGCCCTGTGATACAACAGAGCTGTCACTGCTCAGCGAAGCTCTATCAGCCACAATCTCTGACTGATGATTGTTCAAACTGCTAGCTGCTGCTGGACGCACAACTGACACGTCGCCAAAAAACCCTCCAAAAACAGATGCATGCACAGGCATTAAACAGGGTCCCACCAAACAAGCCATCAATTCTTTAAAAATGTTAATGAACAAGAATGTTTGGTGCTGGCGTGTACTATGGAAATGCAGCCAATTTCAAATATTTGGTTTGGCAAAGAACGCCAAACAAGTTAGAGCTGTGGAGAACTTGCCTATAAAAGGTCAAAAATCTTTTTTTTCCTACATAATAAATGTCAAGACATCACAATACCAGGATGTCCAAATTTCTAAACTCTTATGTTGAAAGTATGATGGGCTTGATTCTGGTCTCCACAGAGGTGCCTACAGTCAAAGACAGGGTAAGCCTGTACTTGTCTGTGAATGTGTTGTGGGCCTTTTCCCATGCTCCCTCTCCCTCGCCGTGGGACTCCATTTAGAGTCCCAGTAGTGCAGTTTAGACCGCACAACCCTGTGGGAAGATAATCACACGTTGCCAAGAACAATTTCCTGATTCACTCAGGCCAGATTAGTATTAGGTGGATTTCATGCTGGATTTGTTGGACTTCAGTCATACAGCAAGAGAGAGATCAGGGAGCAATAACAAATAAAGGTTTAACTATATAATGAACATACTGTTGAGTTTTAGCTACTGGGAAAGTGCAGCACAGCAAATTCTAATAATTCTAATGTGGGAAAAATGTAATTTCTTTCTGTTTATTTTCTCCTCTTCCCTGCCTCTACCTCAGCCAGGGGATATATCTGAAGAGACTCTCCTTCAGTGAGTGATATAGTAGCCGGTACTTCTTGTACATGTGTGAGTGTGAGGGAAATGTTACCTGGTCATACTCCAGTGCTCCAGGGTAGAGAGGCCAACCCAAGAAGAGCTCAGCTATCACGCAGCCCAGTGACCACATGTCTATGGCCTCACAAAATGGCAGGCCCAAAATAATCTCTGGAGCCCTATGGAGAGAAAAGAGAGGCAGCAAAGGTTACGTCTGGAGTTGGTCACCATGTATAATCAGAAACCAGTCACGCGGTCAGAGCCCGGAGGACAACATGTCTATGATTTCATAGACATGCTGCAGTTCAGAAAGAAAGAGTGAACAGTAAATGTGTCTGGTGAACCAAAAGGTATGATAGCTCAGGGTAGTGCAAACCCTGTCAACTAGAGCTGGGTGATATGGCCTAAAATTAAATCTCAAGATTTTTCTCACACCACACCCAACTTTTTTTTTTAGAGCCCTGTACTGACGGCGTTGTGCAGTTTGTGTCCAAAGCACTGGAGGTTGGTCGACTCATTCGGTCTCAGAGCTTTGATCATGTTCGTGCAGGTGTCTGTAGTCATGCAGACGTGTCGGTCTTCCACGAACCCAATGCATGCTGCTAATGTTACCTGCCAATGTCTCGTGCGACTCACAGTGCCATATACTTCTCCCACCCAGCTGCTTTCCTCTTTTTGAGATGCTGGAATATATTAGTCGTGCTGCTGCTTTTTGTTGTCACAGACTTTTGGCAAACTTGCTCGAGATCGGACGCATAAAAAACCGAACCACTTCCAGACAACGTAGGAGACGCTGCCTTTTGTGGGAACGATCTGCTATGTTGATATTTCACTTGTGTCTGATGAGAATTCTCGTGTTACTATAAACTACGGACGCTCAGGGAAGCGGTGGCGGTTCCATACCATGATTAACCCAAATTAAAGTGAAATTTGATTTTCATTTTTAAACATCGTCCTACACGATAAATTGGAATTAATCTATAAAATCTATTAATCAACCAGCTCTACTGTCAACCATATAAAAATCAATACTAGGAGTGACTCTACATTTAAAATAAATACTTTTACTGCCCCACACAGTGTTGCCTGCATAGAAAACTTAAGGCACTTTGCTCAACTTCCGAGTCACCTACCAAAACTCAAACATGTTGGCAATGACAAAAGCACTACATGTAATTCATCACTGTCGTACATGAATCCAACAGCTGAAGCATTTCAGGGTGGTGCGAGGTGAAAACACCTGATACAGCAGGAACATACGCTAGCTAATTAGTACTGACTACCCAAAGCATAATTACAAACAAGTAGTGGCAGATTTGTGGGGACTGATAATAGACAGACTGTGGTTACTTGTAGTGAAGGCACATGTTGAAACATTTAGCTATGCTAACGTTTTCCTTGCTGATTAATATTGAATAACCAAATGTATTCGTGCTTAGCCTCGACTTACACTGTGTCACCAACAAGAATTTAGTCAACAACTTTCTCAACAAAAACTGAAAATAGAAAGAATTTATCGTGGGGATGTTGTGTTCCTATTTTTTAAATATATTTTATATAACCCCATACCAGCTCTAAATTATATTTGATTTTCAAGAAATTGATTTGAAAAACTTGAATAAAGCTTAATACCACCACGGTGCATGGCATATGACTGTTACAGTGCAAGAAATTATGGTCTCATCAACAACAGGATATCCAGGGATCTAACATTGAACATTACACCCATATGACGTGCATGCAGTGTTACTGCAACAAAGAACTAAATCTCTTCCACCAAAGGGATTTTTGCCACTTATGCAATTCAAATGAGACTAGTAATCTTGCAACAGAAGTGTGAGGTAGTGTATAAAAACAATGGGCTATTAAGCCTGGATGCAACAGCTGAGCAACAGTGCTGCAAATAGTAACCATTGCTATGATGACCACAAGGGAAATGACTGTTGCCAAGCAACAACCAGACACAAGACCATAATGTAACAGTATTATAAATGGGGCCATTGCTCATCATTCTGTATGACTGTGAACAAATGTCTGTTTCTGTGTGTGCATCTATGCATGTATGCATGTAGACACACAACTGTAGATGTCAAGTCTATCACTTTCTGAGCACAGACGACGCCTTCTGTGCTCCTTGGCCTACTGGAGGAAATTACTCTTTGCTATTTCCTACTGCTCCTTCAAGAGGAAGAAGTCAAGTTATGCAATATGAAAAAGAGCCTTGGGGGACACTTGCCTCAAACATTTACAGAACAATCCTGCAAAGCCGGGACGATGATTGTGGTTTTCCTAGTTTTAAGAGAGTTTGAAGTGCAACTATCAACAAAGGGTGATTTGCCCAAAGACAAACACATCAGACCACACAACAAGCTATTTACACACCGTTAGAAGTCTTAAGGACAGGAGGCATTTAGCATACATTTTAACACTTATCAAAGGAAAAAAAATAAAAGAAATTATGATGAAAATCATTCATTCACTCATTCATTTACAGAGAAAAGGAAAAATAAACACAATACCATAAGTGAACAAACTATACAGTGGCAATAAACAGCTTTCAGCTTCGCTTAACTTACACTGCACAAATTTAGGGTAAACTAAGGCCAAATTAGGCAACTGCTCAAGATTACAAAAACCTAAAACCAATGTACTGAGATAACTTAAGAGGAGGAAACCAAGATGGGAAGGTTTTGGTTTTAACTGTACACCCATGGTTATTGTTGTTGCTTAATGTTGGAGGTATGAACACGAAGAAAGGGACAAGTCTTACAGCAAGATCTGACCAGCTGCAATATTCTGCTGAAAACTGATGTAAAAACATTTAACATTATGCTGCTAAAAAGTCTTACAGAGTAACTAACATTAAAAGTGTTTTGACTTCACACTTGTAGTAATGTGCATATTTCTCCAAGAGATGAGAGTTAATTGCAGGTGATAAACAGATAAAAAAAAAAAAAAAACAGTTCTGTAACCGTCTTCATTACATTGTTACCTGGTTTTCAGTATTGTAAGTGGGATAAACCTGGTTAAATTAAAGTTCGATAAATAAATAAATAAAATAAAAACGGTCCACAAACACAGGCTCATGGTATAACTGTCCATTACAGGCATATGACAAAAATAAACAAACATGTACCCACAAATAGTTATGGGAGAGGGGATTAAAGGGGTCAAAAAATGAACCTAAAGAGGACCGTGTATGTGTGTGTGTGTGTGTGTGTGCGCGCACTCCCAGCTATACCGCCCGAGTCATAAAAGCGACAGCAATGGCCCCAGCTTTCCAGAGCTCTAACAGCTCATCACATAACACACGTCTAACACCCGCAGGCACACACACGCCCACAGGTGTTTGGCAGCCAGACCAGGTTCCAGAACTAACTAGTCACACTAGAGAGTAGCAGTTACGACAAGAACAAACGCTGCAGACTGTAAGGTCAACACACTGCTGCAACAGAAATAACTACGGATAAACAAGTGGGTTTATGTGATTGTGAGTGATGTTAAACATGAAGATACAGGACATATAAACTCAGTGCTTTTACACCTGTACACAAAGCTGGTGCATGATCACATATCAAGACACATTTCTGTCTGCCTCTTTCTTCAGCCTTGATATAAATAAATATTAAAATGCTCATAGAAGATGTAGTGATCATTTTACTAAGAAATAGCAACCTTTCATTTCATATATCAACAACCTGTCTGTGTTGCTTCCTGAATGAGAGTCTCCTGTCTGGTCAATTGTTTTCATTTACCTGGCCCTCTGTCCTTCCCATGTCTGTCTGATTGATACCATATTGTAGATTTACAGTATTGTAGAATTTTAACTAATTGAACATTAAACCATAAAACTATCTAAGTGGGTAGATGGGTTTGTTTGGGTTTTTGAGTTTATCTTGCTTTTTTATATCATTTTTTCTTTCTTTTTGTTCATCATGATTTGCTAAGTATGGAACAAATAAAATACTGGAACTGGAAACCATATTTCCAAAACATTTTCAAGTTGCAACACGAATGAATTAAGTCTCTAATCATACTGCTGCCCTTTAAGACTTACAAACTGATGTCTGATTTCACTTAAAGGCTGTCAATGACTCAAAAAGTTGGCCTACAAAACACTTCCTCATTAAAGGCCTCTGTGATCCAGGAAAAATGGGTGGAGGACTTGGCCATATGAAAAGACGCAATGAGGCAAGCAAGCAACAAGTAAATAAATCAATAATACGACCACAGAATATTCCACAATGACTGTGAGGAAATTTCATCAGTCTTTATACAATATACAATCAGGTCTGAACCTGAATTCACAGCTCAAACAAAGCAAACTGTGAACATTAATGACAAATTTAATACCCCAGTGTTTGTATGTATTTCCCAAACTAATAAAAAGTCCCCAGTTGTGTTGAGATTCTTATTCTAGTCTTGTTTTTTGAAACTGACAGTGTGAGCCCATCACCAAATATTTACCCAAGATGACATGTTGGGCCTACTCAGGATCTGACTTTCCTGTTATATGGCAAAGACACATCTACATCAAAAAACACGTGTACAACATGTACTAGTGTGGTGCAACTAGGTGCAAGAGTGAAAGAACACCTACTGTACGTGACAAAGAAATCACACGTAGATAAAAGAAGCCTAACGCAACCTGCCCAAATCTGTAAGCGTGCTAAGATGATAGCTGTCTTTTCCTTCCACCTGATCTGCTTCGTTGAATTATTCACATAGCCCAGTGCTCCATTTTCATTGTGGGATGTGGTTTTACGTCACCAGCCCCCACAGGACTGAGCAGTCACCTCACCAGGCCCTGCTGTGTCAGGCTACCATGGCAACAACACATAAGAGCATGACAAGCACTGGATAGCTTCTGCCAGAGCTGTCCATTTACAAGAGTTACACTTACAAACTCAATGGAGTTCGAGTTCATATTACCACCTCACAGTATTTTCAATTTGAGCACAAAAACTCTCCAGCTGACTGAGCGGGAATTCAGCCAAAAGGTTGCACCTGTTTGGCTGCAGGTGAACACCTAGGGCCCACTTGAGCATAATTCTCAATTCTATTTGCCTTTCTATGGACTATCAAGGTCCGTTCAGAGCCAGAGACGTTGATGATTTGCCATAGCCTGATGAACGAAATAGTACAATGTTTCATTAGAAATGATGTGGGATACATTGTTATAAGAAGAATAAAATTTATGGCAGGATGAAACCTGACTAACTTGAATAAGCACTCACTTCAGGACACTTATAAACATGTAACACCACCCTACAGTTACTGGGCATGCTACCACCTGAGCTAGCGTCACCCCAGTGAGTCAGAGATATGGCTACACCCATATGCAACCACAAATCCAAACCAAATTCAGTGGGGAACTTAATTAAAAATTAATATTACTATTTGATAATATTAAAACAGAAACAACCAACCAGCTTCCTCATTTAAGATGGCAGCATGCTACAGAAACTACACTGAACAGCTCAATTTAGATTTCTACTGAAGCAACAGACAGTGACATACACTTACTAAGCACTTTATTAGTAACACCATATTAATACTGGGTAGGGCCTCCATTTGCTTTCAATAACAGCCTAAATTCTTTGCATCATGGATTACACAAGATTTCGTAAACATTCATTCTGCTACATGTTGACATGATTGCATCACATCATTTCTGCTGCTTTGTCAAATGAACAATCATGGTGCCAATCTCCTGTTTTACCACATCCCAGGGTGTTCTACTGATTCAGATCTCATGACTGGCAAGGCCAACTTAGTTCACTGAAGTCATTGTCACATTCATGAAACCAGTTTGAGACGACTTTTGCATAATCATAGAAGATGGTAAACTGTGGTATAGTATTTTTACTGTATATATGTAGTGTGTATTTACACCTATTAGCAGGCGCTAATAAATTGCTGAGTGAGTGTATACACACTCCTAATTAGCACGATCATTTTGTTGACCTAAGTTCCTTCAGTGTGTGTTTATACTAATTGTTTACAGGCTAAGTCAATTCATTTTTTGAGCATTGGGCCTTTAGCATTTTAAGTGATTCTCATCTGATAATAAATTAAAATACAGGCACATTTTACTCTACAACGTGCCCATGCTGCAACAAACCTTCACCTGCATCAATGAACAAGAAGAAAGTAGACCCAATGTTGCCTGGTGTTGGGTCTGTGTATGGAAACACGACCAGTTCCACTTCATGTGGGAGTGACGGATGTAAACCTGCATTTACAATTTAGTTTACATTCTGCTGAGTGTTAAGACAAGCTTAATTTTAACTGACTTTTTTTTGCATCAAAGCCCCATTTCTGGCTATGCCACTAACCATGGTTCTGGAAAATCCAGGGAAAACCCCAGAGCTGTTAAAAAAAACAACAAAAAAAAAAAAACTCCTACCCACTGTGGTGAGGCCAGCATTTCTTAACAGCTTCGCTATGGTAACAATACAGTGCAGCCATTATATAATCTGAGCACTGGAGATGAGGAGACATTGTGTCCTGTAAACCACTCTCCTGATAACCTGATGTTTAAACAAATTGACGCACATACACCCAGAGTAAGACAACCCCACTGCTCTGGGATTCAAATGACATAGTCATATAGATGCAGAGTGTGGTAACCTCTCCCTATGAACACAAATATTTATCTAACCAAGCTCACACAGGTCTACTAATGCACACTGGACCGAGTAATCTACAAATGCGTATGCACTACCAGCTGACGTCAAGGCTAGACCAACTCCTACACACACAAACACATGTAGTGGAAGTGAGGCAAATGCAGAAGAAGGATCAATGCAGTGTCATTAGAAAATAAAAGTTACTGAATAACCTTTCAACCGAGTTGTAGGGCTGGGCGATATGGACCAAAAATCAAATCTCTGTATTTTTAGGCAGAATAGCAATACATTACATTACAGTTGTAAGTCAGAGCCACATGTAAGATGTCACAAGAACTTTTATTAAAACAGACTCTGGTCAAAATGAAATGCAAAGATGGAGTTTCCTTCCCTGGTTGAAAATATACAGCTGCAAAACTAAAATAAATAGCCTATATTAAATAAGAATAACAGTTTCTCTAAAAATGCTCCTTTAGTTATTTTGAACAACATACTGATTAAAAACTGACAAAACACACAGCTGGGCAAATAACAATAAACATGTAAACACAACTGCTCATCTGGTCTTTTAAATTTGAACCATCTCAAAATAATTGTGCCACTGCTTTCAGTGTTTCCCACAGGTTGAGAATCACTTGTGGTGGTGGGTGGTGTGGCCTGTGACCAATGTGCATGCAGAGACTTGTGCAGTTTAGAGGGGGAAAGTGCAACTTGTTATTTTCTGGCGCTACCGAGGTTCCCTAAACGTCTCACATACAGACTATCGCTACCTTGGTGGCCACACACAGAAGCCCCTAGTCCCCACTCAGTTACTGCAGCGCTCGCAACTCATACAGGTGTGTGGCCTATGTATGGGAAACACTGGGTCTTCTTTGGGCCTTACTGAAGTAACAGGTTATGTAATGCAACATCAAATAATTATACTGTCCAGCCCTACCCAATGGCCTTTCATTATTTTATTTTAAAAAAAGGCACAAAAATACATGTTTTACAAAGCAACTAACAAACAAAAGGACAGTTTGAAATTGTTGCTCACTGCTGGTGGCCCCAGAAAAAAATGGCCGTGTTACACTTCAGAAGTGTTCAGGTCAATATAATTTTGTGGCTCCGGCAGGTAAAGTTAACAACCTTGACACATCAATTTTCTATCCTCAGAGAAGCCCTTTTATCACATATGAATTGAGCTATTGTGAAGCATGTTAGGGTACATTGTGTAACCTATATGCAGGATCCAGCCTTGGCAGCTGTTGCATGGACAGGGGGCACACATATGAGCACACCCAGAAACACACAGGAATGTCCGAATGTTTTTTCCTGGATCTAAATGTGGGTTTTCACATACCACATTCTTCCTTTGCCTTTTGTGTCCTGACTGACCTTCCTAAAAATTCAGTGCCAGCCCATTTTAACTGCACTATGATCTCAGCATTTGCCGACACTGCTCGAAGACAAAACACACGCAGGCACACATGAAAGCACACTCATACACACTTAACCAGGTCAACTGAGAGCAAAGCCTTCATGTTATGCAACAGCTATAGCTCCAGTCTCTTCCTCACCTCCAAGAGAAGGGGGTAGACAGCAGCTTGCTTTTGCTAAAATAGAGAAGTTGCATCTAGGGTTAACATTGGCATTTTGGTGCTCTGAGGCTCTTTGTATTAGATTTTAGTCCGAAGGAATTTTTTTCAAAAGACAGGAAGACCACACTTTTGGTTAGTCATCTCATTCATTACTATTGAGATAACTGAGAAACTGTGTTCCTTACAGATCAGGACTACACAGAGTGGAATGGTGGGTGTGTGCAGTGCATTAGGTGCAGACATACCCAGTAACTCAACTGCATTTGTCACAGATTGCACAATGTTTGAAGAGTTTGTAATAGTTTACCCAACCCGACCAACCTACTTGCTGAAACTTGCAAGTAAGAACGTAGGTGAATGAAGTTGCCAGCCTGCTGTCCCATAGTTAATAAAAAGGAAATACTTTGCCTTGGAAACAAGGTGGGAGTTCATTAAATATGTCACGCACCATCATCTTCCACATGCCAACAAGACCACAATAAGTCATCAACAATTTACAGTACATTTCAAACAAGAGGACCGATTTTGATGTTGCACAGATCCTCTTCTTTGTATAATCTCTAATCTTTGTTTTTTTAACCACAACAGGTCCTTAATGTATCGTGTGGCAAAAAGTGTGCTTACAAGCTTAAAGCTTAGTAACTTAATGAAGTTCATTTGCACAAAAATGTTTCAAAGTTCACAATTCTGGCTGTGTTTCATAAGCACATTCTCCTTCTCACCATAGCCTAAGAGACATGCCAAATATTTCATGACGCTGTTCCTCATATAAACATCTCAGTTCCTCTGCACATTATGCAAGACCAGCAGAGTTTAGGGCGTGACACGTTGAAAATGGATCAGATGTTTATGCATGCAGGCATGTGGCCAAAAACACATACGTGCATTACAGAATGAGGAAGCAAGGCAAAGAGACAGACAGCAGGCGAAGAGGACTAAAAGTAAAGAGAGAAACAGAGACGGGGGGGGGGGGGGGGGTCTGTGCTGTGTATGCCGTGGAGCTCCCGGTGAGAGGGTGCAGGTTAATACAGAGCACTTCACATTACATAAGAAGAGAGAAGGCCTAAACATATAAAGCTGTGGCAAGACTTTGCTAAGCCCTGTGGGAAACACACATAAACAACCATTGTCCACGGAACAAAGTCGGCTCACTGTATTGGCGTATCGTGATGACAGATGACGTGTCATTTGACTTCAAGACACATCCGATCTTTCTCAAGAATATTCTACCGTTACTCTCATTTCTGAACATTTTGTACCACTTGAAACCAGCTGAGTTTCTTTCTGAGATGTGCAACTCTTACTTCCTTTCAACTATTTTTGGTTTCTCTCATAACAAAAGTGACTAGTATTCAAAATGCTGTTGGCAGTTTTTTCTGTGTAAGTGATGTAATGTGACTTATAGTTATTGTGGATGTCTATTATACCCATCCAATCAACTAGTGACTGGTAATGCAATGCTTATTCATCATCTGCCTCAATGGCTGAGCTTACAAAAACCATCCACGTATTCACAGCACAAAATAGCATTCTTACTAAACACTAACAAGAATAATAGTAACAGAGAAATGAAGACCAGTCACACATGTAGCAGACAACTGGAGATTGTTTTGTGAGACACACTCTCACCTACTGGAGATAATCTGTTTGGTTTAGGTGAGAGGTGGCGCCTGGGTCAAGCGTACAGGATGCAGGATAGAAACATCATCAACACACCCAAACGCTTTCTGTGAATTCTCCAGACAATTAAATACTCTTTTCACATATGGGCTCAATCCAAAATTATATGGACTTTGTACTAGGGAGGTGGCAGAGTGCAGTCTGATAAATGTCTGGTCCAACTCATTTGACATTTGCATTCTCACATACAGCTCCTCTGGGTACTGTCTAGATAAGTTCAAGGCTGCAGTGCATGTGTGAAAGCACAAAGGCGAATGTAAAGTACAGAATATAATGATACAAAGCGGGTTGTAACAGTTCTTGAACTAAATAATAACATTAGTGAGTGATAGATTATCCAGAGATTCAAGTGAAGGTGAAGGTCCTCACCTGTAGTATCTGGACTGCAGGTAAGTGGAGCACACAGCCTTGGAGACATGACTGGCTGAGCCAAAGTCAATGACCTTGACTCTGTAGGGTTCCCTGGAGGGGTCTACCAGCATGATGTTCTCTGGCTTCAGGTCAGCATGGATCAAACCAAGAGACTTTAGCTTCTTTAAGGCTGTTGCCACCTGAAAAGATTGGCATAAATAAATACAAAAATGAGCTAGTGTGACACTCAGCAAGTCATTCTAGGCTCAAGATTAGCTGAGGGAATTCAAGATCCTGAGCTGCATAAAAGAAACAATGATTACCAACTTATTCTTTAAATCTACAGCTGTGCACAATGTTCAACATATAACATGTACATGATTGTTTTTGGGTCGCTTAGCCCAGCAGAAAACTGTGTTTGGTTAATGCATTATATCTGTGTATGACTGTAAACAAAGCTCACTTTACCTGCTGCAGAACAGGCCGGATGATTTTGAGTGGCAGTGGGCTGAACTTGTTCTGTTTAAGGAAATCATAGAGGTTTTGCTCCAGCATCTCAAACACCAGGCAGGTGTGGCTGCGGTGCTGAAAGCACTCCAGAGCACGCACCACATTGTGCTCATCTGCATTCTCGCTGCTCAAGCGGGCCAGGATCTCCACCTGAGGATTCAGGAGCAGGGAAGAAACCAAATGTGTTCAGTTACAATCATCAAGTGTAAAAAAAAAAATGAAAACATTAGCTAATAGACAGTTCTATAGCATCTAGAAAGACTAAACACTGTCTCTCTCATAATCAAAAATGAGACCTTTCAGTTAATCTGCAGTTGCAACTAAAACACTGACAATGAAACATTTACACAACAAAAACACACAAATCCTCACCTCAATCTGCCCCTGACGAGCATAGGATGGATGGTTCTTCAATATTTTCACAGCCACTACTTCATTCGTTCCTCTCTTCCAGCACTTCACCACCTGACCAAAGGTGCCACGACCCAGGAACTCCAAGACCTCGTAGCTGTTCTTTAAAGAGCACAGAACCTCGTGCTGAACTAACTGATAGTCACCATCTCCTGATCCAGTTCTGGTCACTGTGGCTCCTGCCACTGTCTCAGTATTATCCTTAGTTTCAGTCCCATTTGTCACTCCATCAACCATGCTGTGTTTAGTAGGCAGTGTTCCTCCGCCCACTACTCTGACAGTGTCTGCATTGTTCCTGGTGCCGGTTTGCAACATGGCCACAGGGGGAGGAAGTGAAGGGAGAGCAGAGACCTCCTCCACTATCTGCATGGTTCCAATGCAGTTGTTCTCCTGTGGTTGTTCTCTACTTTCACCTGCTGTCTGTTCACATCTCTGGGTGGCACCTGTGTCTAGAAGGTTAATGTATCCCCCTCTAGCTTGTCCTCTTCTGTTTCTGCCCTGTTCCTCCTCTGCTCTGATACAGGCCCCCCTCAGGAGCCCACAGTCCAAGCCTCCTCCCGATGGAGTTCCACCACTGTCCCTGCGAGGCCTCCCTTCCTGTGGGCCTCTGCTCTGGCAAAGAGCCTCTTGATCCTGGATCCCAGCTGGACCTTCTTTTTGTCGCTCAGACCTCTCCTCTCTTTGTGATACGGCCGTCTGCAATGCCCACTCCTCCCTTTCTTCCAGTTGCACTGCCCTGTGCTTTCTTCCTGAATCAGCACCAGCTGAGGATGGGATAACGTTGTTGGGGTAAGCAATTCCGTAGTTGACTCCGATCACGTAGGTCTTGGGAGGAGGTCGGTGCTGAAAGGCTCTGCTGGTGTTATTACTGCGGTGAGCTTCACCTGTGTGTCTGCTGGTACCACTTCTGCTGGTTCCTAAGGCACTTGTTTGCGCTGAGTGCAGGTGTGATGGGTAGACCAAGACTTGTGAGGCCATACCTAAAAACAGAAGATAAAAGGGAGATAAATAAAACACAAACCACGTGTAGGATTTAGTAGAGGTTATGGCAAAGCTGACACAATTTGACAGATGTTTAGGCTTAGGTATAAGAACTATCTACATTATCACTTAACATGCAAAAATAGCCAACACCAACATGTAAATGTTAAAATGAGACTGTACAAATTCATCGTAAAAAAAAAAAAAAAAAAAAAAACTCCAACTAAAATTCTGTGTAAACTGGTTAATATATATCACTACCCCCTGGGCAAGATTTCAGTCCAAATAAAGCAATCCTAAAAGCTGCCAAAGCAAATTCGCATCTAAACCATCAAGTCATCCTTACTGGAAAGGGGAACTGGTCAGCTGTAATGGGAGATGGGGGAAGCCCATTGCATTGCTGGCCTGTCCCTGCACACTACACTGGAGGGTCAGTTTCACACAAAGAACAGCAAAGCAAGCAAGTACCCCAGGGGGAAATGATACACCATGAAGCATGAGTGTTCTGTAACTCTGAGATTTTACAGATGCACCTATTACACACTGAGATGACTGTTGACTGAATTCAATGATTGATAAACCTGTCTCTCTGTTAGTATGGTTATTGTTCCTTCATGCAATGGCCACCGAGCAATATCCTCAATTTCAATAGCTTCAAATCAAAATCTACGTCAATCAAATGCTGAAGGAAATTCATTAGGAGAGCAAACCGTGAGCTCTACTGGCTGCTGCTTCAGTTTATGGCGTGTGCAACGCAACACTTCAACTGATCTGTGGAGCGATCACTCACAGAGATGCAATCATCCAAGTCTCCTGCCTCTAAATTTTGTGAGATTTTTAAGACCAAAGGAGATATCATGAAATTTACATTCAAAACCTATAGAATGAGGTTTCTTGTTTATGGTTCAAGTAGAATTTTTGCCTGTATTCCATATTTTATTTTTCAAAGGAAAACAGGCAGAGGCCAAGCCTGTCAGTCCAACATGAATATTTCCTAACAGAGGCATAAGTTGTGCCTGACTGAGTTTACACCCAAGAGTCAGGTGCAGTTTAAAGGCTATATCACACAGTATATAAACGCACTTATGAAGTTGACTGTCTTAAGAACAAAGTTTTGTTCAACAAGAAAGGCCTGCTGATAGCTAGTGGCCTCCCTAACTACTGACGCTGTCACACACAGGCTCAGGCAGGCAGAGGGGTGTGCCTCAGCGTCAAGATTACAATACAATACACTTCACTTCTCATGACTAGCAGAGCGAGGGTGATTTTTAACACATACACTGCTGATAGAGATTAAAAACCCCTGTTCTAACAAACTTTCCTTCCAAACAAGGAAAAACCCTGGGTGTAAAAATATGTGGATTTCAATTTAATTAAAACAAAATTACTCAATGTGCAAAATTGATCTGACTACTACAGTACTAACCAGTGAATGAATATAAGAATTGTGTTTCCTGACAGTAACTTGGAGGCTGTAATTAAAATTCTTGCAGCCAACAGAGTATTGTAGAAAGATAACATTTGTCCACTGATCAGTAAAGTACAGTGTATACATTGTCAGAAACTACTTTTATCATTCACCTTCCGTGGCTGAAAACCTGACAAATATTGATAATAACTTGATGATGCAATTAACAAAACATAACTTAAACATAGTTAAAGCAGAAGACCCACCACCATATGGCTGGTGTGATTGGTGTGATCTGATTTCACCCTGTGTATGCCTGCCTAGGTGCCACATCCATCCGTTTTTGAGGGACAGTTGCTCAGACACAGCTGTGATACCTCCTGCTCTACCCTCTCACTGCCAAACTAGGTAGCCTGATATCCCACAGGGCAACAAGATCCAAGCCTGAAATGACACGCAGAGGTGTGTGCGTGCATGTGTATGTATATGTGTGTGTATATGTGTGTGTGTGTGTGTGTGTCTCACAGTTGTACAAGAAAGCCAGCTGTACACACAATTTGTTACTGATCAATCTAGGAGACAGTTAACATATGGGAGGAGTGGTGCGTACGTGTGTGTGTGTGTGTGTGTGTGTGTGTGTGTTTGGGGGAAGGGTAACTCTAGCCTAGACACCTGTTGAAACTTATGTTGTGAGTGACAAGCAGCTAAATAATTGGTGTGTGACGCTATCTAGGTTTAATAACCAAACAAACCCATTTATACTTCATGTGAAGCAAGAACTGCGTGTTTAATTATCTTTTTACCTGATAAATTCCACCTATATCCATATATTTTCAAGATAACATTAACATCTCACAAATTGGACATATAAAGTTACTCAAAATCTAAACATATGCATACTCTTCACAGACCATTGAGTTGAACTACTATTAGTCTTTAGCTCGAGCTAATTAGCTTTCGCTAACTCTTGTTTACCAAAGAGAACAAACTGAAGTTTGCTAGCTTAACAGTTAGCGAACTAGCTAGCTGTGAGCGAAGTCCTTTCAACGTTTGATTGATTAAAAAAAAACAACAACACCGGCGCAAATGTATTTGACAGTTTGGTCTAATAAGGTGACATACCTTCAGTAACACCAGTAATTCATATCACCCAGAGCGTCAAGGAACAGGCTAGCAACGAGGACCCGCACCACAGTCAATTCCTGCAACGATGCCGCTGCTGCTGCTGCTGCTGCCATCTTGTTCAACGACGAGGAGAGACCGAGCGACTTTTCGCACATTTGAGGCTCCAAATAACACGAACAACTAGATATTACGAAAGCCAGCCATGACCCATGGTTTCAACAGCCGCCCGAGGTTTCATAAAACGTTGCTCTCGTGTCTACTCGAGACGAGGATCCGTGTTTCTAAACTTTTGCATGTTAATACGCCTCGTCCACGACAGAGATAGCTGCTGGCTGCTAGCTGTTGCTGCTGGTTCGGTAGCTTGTTGCTTCTCCGCATGTGTGGAATGTTGGGGAGGGGGGAGAGTGAGAGGGAGAGGGAGAGAGCGAGAGAGAGAGAGAGCGAGGGAGAGAGCGCGAGAGAGAGAGAGAGAGAGAGAGAGAGAGAGAGAGAGAGAGAGAGAGAGAGAAAGAAAGAGCTGTCTATAAATGTCACTGTAAAAACATTACACTTCCGTGATATTTTACTGCATTATATACATTTAGAAACATTATAATTAAAACGTTTTCTTATGATGAGTTTATTTAATCATCCATTGAACTTAATTCAATATTCCATATTTCAACTTCAAACAATGTCTTCTCTTTTTATTGTTATTTCACCTTTTTTCTGTTACCACTTTACTACATATATCCAATTGCTAAACTAGATCTCATCCTATAATATACATGGCTGGATTATCAACAAAGCAAAGTGGGCAAATTCCCAGGTTGACTATATCAGCTGGCTTTGATAATTTGGTTATTGAAAATTCATGAGGGTATTTGCACGACTAAAATGAAAAATAACTTATGTGGATTTTGTCATTATTATCTTGTGTTTTTTTTTAGAGGACTATTAGTTCATATTGTGTTGGCATGATGTATATATCTAAATAATACTACGTTTGATTTAAAAACGATTTAGAATTCTCTTAAGTATTATTCTGCCATTATATTATAGAGTAACCATGGCTACGTAAGGCGAAAAATTCCCATAGAGAATGAATGGGGAGAAGTCGTGAAAACGACCAAACCCACCCCTCTTTGGAACTCTACTGCTGCGCCATACTTCAACGTAGAATAACGGTTGAAACATTAAAAGGGTCACAAGACTTGAGACTCCTTTGGGTTCAATATTTTTTTTTACAATTATTACGGTTGTCACAAAATCGCAGTTTACGTTTCGTGTCATTTTGAGAAAGTTTCAGATTTGATAATGGGTGTGTATTGCACAGAATGTTCAGAGCTAGAATGGATGACATCACGAGGACTCTAACTGCCATCCCTGAAAAAATTTATAAAACAATCTAACAAACTCTTTTAAATCCTACAAACTTCATTGACAATTTTTATATAAAAAATGTAGAGTTTTTTGTCCTGTATCACCCAGTTTTGGTCTCATTCTGATATATTTTATACTTTTTAAGGAAATCCCTCCTAAGTGCAGAGAGGGCTGTCCAAAGCTCCCATAGACACCCATGTTAAACTGAGTTCTCAAGATCTTGCCCTCAACAGAGTTGAGGGGAATTTCTGAACTGTGATAGAACCTCAACCATAAACTATAGGTACACATGAAAGATATCAATCTCTTTATTGAAGCCTTGGGATGGCCATGGTGAGGTGATCTTTTCAATAGGACTTGCAGTTTCCACTCTGAGATCCAATTTTCAAACACAAGTTTCATCTTAAAAGCTATTGTCTGCCTGGGGAGACAGGGGGGATTGTGGTTGCCACAGTCACCATAGCAACCAGTGTCTCAGCAGGTGCTACTGACAGTTACTGGGCAGAAAAGGGCAAAGCTGATTCTGATTGGTTAATTGGACTCATTAACTCTTAGCCTTTTAACACAGGTATGAGAGCAATTTCAAGGTAAATCAACACTTTCACACAACTGACTGTGATTGGCTAATGAGACTGGTTAACTCAGGGCATTTTTTTTTTTACTATTGCCCATGTTGCTCTGTTCTAGCAGGAGAAATCACAGTAGCTTTATTGCAGATCAACTTCTATTAGGGCATGTACATGTGTGTATACATGTCTTGCTATAGATGTGGGGACAAATTTAGGTTTGAAACCATCATTGTTAGGTCCCTTTGGCCAGTCCTCACAGTTTCAAAGAGCCTTTTGAGGGATACCTGCAGTGACTGAGATCAGTGTTAGGATAATTCTCTACAACACGGATGAAACTCAAAGTAACGTCCTCTGTTGAGATTGAAATGTGTGTGATGGATACGCACCAAGCAGCAGGCACATTCAACATTTCTTCAGGAAATTTCTACTCAATTTTTTATTATTTACATCTGTGCTCTTCCTACTGTGACATGTCAAAATGTCTAAACAAAAAGGGGTGTGTTAGTGTCATTCAGGGTGATCCTGCGCCCCCCTGTGGGCAAGTGTGAGAAATGCCTCCACTTAGCAGCGTGGTGGCTGTAATAAGCATGCAGTTAATCACTTGTCTGTCCGTGGTGAAGACATTATACTTTGTCTGCACAACACATTTACAAGGTTAATTTTATCGAGCACTATTTTTATGTATGCTCCAGTTAGCTTAACTAAGATCTTACAGGGTGTGTAAATTGATCAGCTTATCACACTTGATTATTGGTGGTTTAGATAAGTTTGAGTGCTCAACAGGATGTTATGTTGTTTCAGAGAAACTGATATGTATGCTTGTAAGGAAATATAAGTAGCCTAGTGGGAGTGGGAGTAGTAGTAGTAGTAGTAGTAAAGTATAAACCACTATAAGAATAGCAATGTTCAAATGTACGATTGAAATGTACTCATGTTTTACTGTTTGTTAAATTAGACCTGAAAGAATCTAGTGAAAAACTATTTGAGCCTCAGGTCTTTATTGGACTCTGTCAGTTATCTGCCTGGTCTGATAATGGAGCATTAGATGAGGACATAACGAGGCCTTCTCCATTATACAGTGTTTTTCTAATGATCATGTTTTTGCTATTTCCTTTGTTATTATTGTTATATGATTCTCTGCATGCTCAAGCGAATACACGAAGATAAAAAAAAATTAGGACCTTACATAAGTGATCCAAGAATTTTTCATTGTTTCAGTCTTATGTTGTTGCCAATAAAAGTCACTAATTCATGCCAGTGTGGAGTGGAAGTCTAGTAATAATTCATAATTATTTAACATTCTGTTTCTTTTATTACTGTAATACAATTCCCAGCAATATCAGATTGTTAATTGGAGATCTAGCACCACCTGCCTTCTCATATGTGTATTCCAGGCGAACATCTCGATAGAAATTTTAATTATAGGTCCTTGAGTTGTTTTCATGTTAAATTAGTGGGGACATCATAAGCCTAGACGGTCACCATCATAAAATGCATTACCCAGTTTCACCTAGACATTTCTCAGGACTAAGCCTTAGTTTAAGATGGAGTAGACAAAGAATGACTCTGTTGTGTGGGACAAACAGTGCTTTATTGGTATGTTGGATGAACATTCAGAGACAAATAAGTGGAGTTGATGTGTTGTCAGTGAACATGTTAGTCATTTGTGGAACAAGCAATGTAATTCTGCCTGAAGGAGTGATGAAATGTTACAACCACTATAATTATGATTAAATTAAAATATACATCAGAAATGTCAGATTCAAAAGCAAAGCAAAGTGTTTGTCAGAAGTAATATTCTAAACATCTTATAAATCATCAGAAATGTTATAAATAAGTGAAGTTAATTCAAAAAAACAAAGTAACAATTAAACAGTTCAAGTTGGTCCATAACACCGGTCTGGCTTCCCCTCGGTGGAATTTATTCTGGTCTGGTTACATTCATCTTATTTGTATACATACAGTGGATATAAAAAGTCTACACACCCTTTGTGTTCCTGAATCTGTGTGAAAATAAAGTTTAAAAAGTTGAAGCTACACTGAAGTGGTAATTCACAAATTTAGATAAGGACCGCACTACTGACTTTTTTGGAATTTAGTAATAACATTTAGACACTGCATCGTCTTGCTATAGGTATGGGTCATGGGCCAGGAGAGAACCCATAAAATTTTGGGGCAGATTGGATCATTTACTATGAATTTGAATTTTTTTTTCTCTGAAATCTGTTGCATGCTGTTTGACAATGGCCTTGGCGGAGGTCTGTGCTCTCTGAGTGCCCCTCTAGTTTTCTCTTACTCTAACAAAGTAAATCTGATAAACCCAAATAAGAATCATTTGATTTCAAGCCTAAGAAAAAAATGAAACTGTGTAAAGAGTCTTTGTATCCACTGTCTCAGCATTATCCTACAATTGCAGTAAAAAGGAAGCATGCAGTCATCTGTTGTCTTGTTTATTCTCTGTAACTTGATGTCCTACACAACTGCCACATCTTTTTTGAGTACTGATTAAACTCTGAAAGCTGTTACTGAATACTTAGCTAGGCTTTTTATTTATCAAGTGTCTGGGTGTAGGGAATCACTCCTGGTCAAAAATTATATGTGCAATGTATATTTGGTCCTACTTTCTTCAGAATAAGACAATTTTATCATTTTTTTTAATCTAAGAAATGACTTAAATCTCTGCCACTTCTTGGTAAGTGTAACAAAATGAACACGTTTCTGAAATATCATGGCCCTTCCAAATATAAATAAATACATGAGCAAATAAATAAATAAACCAGAAATTTGCAGCTGGTTTTGCTAATACTTCACACAGTGTGTTGGGGAAATAAATGAATCTGTATTTTACTGTATCTGAGGTGCTGCTGAGTAATCACAGCTTTAATTATTACTGCAGAAGTAGTTGGTTGTAATTCACGCAGAGACGCTTTCCCATTGCCATCAAGTATTTCAAAGTTTTCTCTCCATGAATGGAATGTGCCCGTATGTCTCTGCCTGAATCTCCTCCTGGCAGCTCCTGACAGGTTGGGACACCTCTGTGCCTCTCCTAAATACTGGCAGAGATAGGAGCGGTTTCCTGGGTTAGGAACATTGATAAAATGCTTCTCGACTCAAAAACAGGACCGAATATGCTTCAGTCTGAAAACTGTTGGCCAGTGAGGACTGATTTCTTACTCTGAGACACTTGATAAATGAAGGCCCTGATCCTTTTCTTGTTGACCTAATCTTTCATTACATATCCTAGAGTTTACTTTATGGTTTTGTAAATTTCATACTGTACCTAGCCATAGTTTTTTAGTAAAAAGAAATATGTTTATATTATGCAGAGTATGGTAACTATAACACTAAGTCTTGTTCTAGTATTTGTACTAAAACCCGGTTATTGTACTGGCTGGAGTATCAAACTACTGAATGGTACCCGGCCTTTCTAGTAATACTGACCACAAGTGTATGCAGGAAAACTACCGTGAGGTCACAATTATGAGGCCTGAGATTTATCAAATAAGCAACACTGTGAGTTAATGCAACTGAGATGGTAGCCAGTGTTTTTTTGATTATGTCAGTTTGAGGTGCACGCTCTTGGGTGCTGGCTTTACCCGCTGATTACAGATCAGCTTCCTCGACTTCTCTCTCTAAATCTTAAATGTTACTAGTGAAGGGAAACTACAGACAGCCGTCCACATCATTATTAATCCACATTGTAGTGTTTACATCTCTGTGCCAGGACTCTCCCCTGCCGTCAGTATTTTCTGGAGAATTTTTTGGTAGAACGGGGAGAAGACCAGCTTGTTGTAGGTGACAAGGCGACTGAAGTGAACAGCGAGCTCCTTCAGCTCCCTGCTGACCGGAGACAGACCTCCTGGGAGAGGAGGAGGGGTCTTATGTTGACTGAACTCCAGGGAAGCCAGGAGATAGGTCTGAACCCGAGACTCTGACAGGAGAGGAGAGGAGAGGAATTCTCTGTCATTGCCAAAAGATATGTGTGAATAAAGCACAGCCAGTCACATGCTGTTGGCTGAGCTCCTAACCCTGAGTCATCATAAGTGTATTATAAGGTATATTATATAAGTTATTTTAATGTATTTTGAAAAGTGCCAGTGTTACCCATCAGCTTGCGGACTGTGTTGTCTGGTTGGATGGTGGCTGAGATCTGTCCCTTCAGAATGCTCTTTCGGTTAGCAGAGAATGGAGAGTAGCCATGTTGGCTTAGACACTGACTTAGCTCAACACACAGTTTCTCTCCGATGGTCGCTAAGGCCTCCTGTGCACTGAAAGACCTTAGGACAGGCAAGAGAAGGATTTGTTAGTGTAGCGACACAACTATGAGTTGTAAAAACTGCATTGCAACATTGCATTACACATTAAAACTGCATTACAAGTTTAGACCACTCGAGACAACGGTACAAGCTGAAAACGCAAGTTGATATGGTGAACGGGTTAGCAAAATATTGCAATAAATAATAATAATAGGAAGAAGAAGAAAAAGCAATTTACTATCAAATATTTACTCTGGTCTCAACCAACAACCGAAGAAGGTATCCAAGTCTCTAACCACTAAAAGCTCCATAATGTTCTCTAGCCAGCAGAAAATAGCTGCCCGCTGTGTCTTAAAATAAGTAAAGTTTGCGAACCAGAAAAGCAAAACAATGAGCTAAATGAAGCTAAAATGCTCTGTAGAGTTGAGGTGAGTTGGGTGATAATTAGCTGCGGATTATTCACAAGAAACCCCCCTCAGCATCACATTTACTCATGTGAGCCACTATTGATTACATTGATTATTGCAGCTTTAAAGACCTGGGGATCTTAAGAGTAGGAAACTTCTGCTTTACCAAAATAAACTCAAAGTGCTGTCGCATTCAGACTGAGACAGTCTTAACAGCCGTTTTCTGCAGACCACACAGGCACAATTTAAAAGAATATATAATTACATAAAAGGATGACATGTGGCAAAAAGTGGCCGGGTTCAAACCAGGGAAGCTGGAGTTACAGTGTATGTGTCATCTTATGGCCAATCAGGACATGCCAGAATAATTCAATCTAACCCCAAGGCAGTACATTTTTTTCATGCAAGATTAAAGACCCCCAGTCAAATGGCTTCGTCACATTCGCACCACTACATCCTCACCCTAATCCTCCATTGATTGTTTGCATGGAGGGTTCACCATATTAAGGGCTGCCCCTCATCAGTCATCAATCAGTCGAGAGTGGTCTGAAACATAATGAATTGAAAGGTAACCCTCACATACGTGTGACTGTTTGCAGTGAAAGTACTTGTACTCACGGCGTGTGCATGTCAGCAAGCATAATGTTGATGGTGTTTTTCAGAGTCTCCATCAGCCCGGGCAGGCCTGAGATGGCCTCCCCTGTTGTAGTGTAGACGATGAGGAGCAGGGCGGAGAGAAGAACTAACCGATCAGCCTCATGCTGCATCTCCTGGAACCGAACCTGGTCCATCAACATGGTCTATTTAGGAGAGGAGAAGATTAATACAGATTAAGGTGGCAGATACAAACACAAGACTTGATCGTTTTAAAATCCCAAGTGGAGAACATGCTAAAAAAAAAGAAAGAAGACAACTAACATGAGACCCAGTGATAGGCTTCAGGGTTAAAGTTATGTACCTCTGGGAAGGGGTCTGAGGCGTGGTCCCACCTCAGCAGACGTAGATAGGCCTGATTATGGACATTAAGGGGGAGGAGTGAGGGAGGTTCAGACGAGGCAGCACTAGAGCCATCCACCCCAGCCTCTCTCAGGCTTTTCACTGTGTCCTCAAGCCACTTCTCAGTGAAGTCTAAGGCATCTAAAGAACAAAGGAACATTTTAATTATTTACATCATTACTCATCACTACTCACAGTGGATTGTTTGCCCCCCCCATTGCTCAGCAGATTAAAACATTCTTTGATTTCCCCTTTTTACTGAAAGGATAGGACAAATTTAAAAAGACATTTCATTCATTCCACTTATTAGTACTGCCTGCACTAATTTGCACAGTTTTAATATTTCAGTTCTTTTTCTGTGTGTACAGAAATGTAACACAGAAATGTATGCTGCTTAATTAAAGTTGTACTCTCCCTCCAGCTCTTGTCGTGGTTTACACCCATTACTGACGGAATTATCTGACATTTTAGCTGCTAAATGTTCACTAGCCGGATGCTAACTTTGCCATTTGGTGGTGGACGGGTATTGTACAGTGGGTTTATCAAAGATTTTTTTTTTTTACTAAAAAGACGCCTGCTGCAGCTGGAAATAAGGTTGATAAGAGCAGAGTTTGTGATTCAGAAAACAAAAACACTAGATAAAAGAGGTTAAAATGCTCTGTGGGGCAGAGGGCGCTGCATAGTTAGGTGGTAATTCTCTGTGGGTTTGTAACTACAATTGACCCCTTTCACATGACACGTAGTTATTTCATCAGTTGTTAATTTTAAAGACTGATTATTATGAAGCTCCTTGCTTCACTTTAGATCCAACCATGTGCTCCAGCCCAACATGTCACGCTGGCAGCATAAAGAATACAATACATCACTTATTCAGTCGAGGAAAGCCCCCTTACTTGGTTGTGTCTCCAGAAACTCCTGGAACTTGTTCCTCTCATACTCAACAGACTGCTGCATCAGATGAGGCCTGATGCTGCTCACGGCAAAGTTAGCCATGTCTACCTTCATCAGGTCCAGAACTGAGAATATCGCCCTGGGGGGGGGGGGCACAAAGAACAATAAACAGAAAATGGGAAAATGTAAACAATTTTAATGAAACGGTACAGTCTCTTAAATGTCTAAAAGTCGAGCTGAGTGGCATTTCAATGTTCCCTCATTAAGTCTGCATTAAGATTGGGGACCTGCTAGTTTGCCCCATATCATTCTCAAAGTTAACATCACTCCAGAACAAGCTGACTTCTGCGCTGTAATGGATTGGAATGAAATTACACACTAAAAATAAACTAAAGCCTGGAACATGCAGAGCTAATAATAGTCCCTCTCTTGTCTCTTGGCTTACTTGAGCAGTGGCACAATATCTGTATTCTCCTTTAGCTTATTGATGTCCTCGTCTCTGCAGGGGGCGCACAGCGAGCCCATCATCCCAACGATGAACTGGGACAGTCGACCGATGTCAAGAGCTCCATTCTCAGCCTGTTGCTGGATTAGAGGCAGGTCCAGGACCTCCTCGATACGGGAGCGCTGACGACCGTGGCCCGGGAGCAAGAAAGACAGCAGTGTCTGGATAAGCAGAGAAAACAGGATGATTGAAGAACAGGCAGGAAAGGAAAGTCAGGATGAATTTGGGAGGGATGGATATTGTACTGAATATCGCTGTACAGTGAAGTCCTGCTCCTGTGACCTTCTCAAAATACAAACTTGTTACAAACTGTGCCACTCGGGAAGGTCATCGGGATCGGTTTAGTTCCTGAATAAAATAAACCCCCCCTCCCTGCTTCACCTCTTTGATCTCAGCGAGTAGTTTGATGGCGTGTCCATAAGATGGTGGCTCCTCCTTCAACTGTGTTTCCAAACAATCCCAGAATGCTTTGTGCATAATCTCCTTCACTCTGCGCTCCAAACTGTACAGGGGCAAAGGATGTTCTGTTACTTTTACAGGAGAAAAGAGCTCACTCAAAAACAAGCACTCAAGTGACAGTTACAGCACTGAATTAAATTCTCACCTTCCTTCAGGAGGTTCTGCAGGTTTGACTTGAAAAGCCTGGTTGATCATAATTTCATGAGCCAAAGCCATGTTGGTGACTCTTTTAGCCGTCTCCATCATCTCCTCCACAGAGACAAACCTGGGAGGGCTGGCTGTGAGGGAGGGAAAATCCATTTTAGAAAACATATTTTCATTCCAACAAATTTACACACATCAGTATGTACTTAAGTCCAAAAGCTAGAAATCCGAAGTTTCTTTTAGTCGAGAAAATAAGAAAAAGAGCCGTTGCACTGACAACAAACTGGATTTTAACAAATCTTCAAACAAAGCGCATTATCTCTTACTTCCAAGTGGATTTAGTGTGAATGTATGCAAGCAGCCACAGACAGTACCAAAGACAAGATGTGTTAATCCGCTCTAGTTCTCCCAGCGTACACACAAAGAACGCTGTTCAGCACACCTGCCTGAAAGCAAAATGTCTAGTTTTGCTCATCAAATATAATCCAATTTATAACTCTGAGCATGAACAAGAAGTCACAGTTTCCCAAAGACATTTATAATGTCTTCATCTGTCAAGCAGAAAATATTGAAGAACATTATAAAAGTCCAAGTGGCAAAATGAGATAATTCAATAATATTTTTTCCAAATCAAAACTGACAATGTTCCTGCACTATACATCTCATATGGGTAATTATAATCACTAGGAATAACTGTCCAAAAAAGTGTCTACTCTTAATTGCACTGTTAGAATTCGTTTGGTTTCTGGCTGTGGAATAAGTTTTTTTATTCATGTGTTCTAAGCTTTGGCAGATGTGCCAACACAAGCCTTGAAACATGACCCAAACTGAGGTTATGAAAGCTGACTTTGACTCTAAACCTCATACTCCATACTAGACTAAACTCATGGATGGGGATTTCTGCCATGCTAGAAATTATGATATCAAAACTAATAATCACTTTACTGTGAACTGCCATTTACTTATAGCTAGTGGATCTGAGAGGGGAACAGCTGTACACCACAGAGGTGTGACATCACAAAACCTGCATTCACACCTGCTGGACATCCTCTGTGTGTACCTGCTCTTACTAGCCGTCAGGTCGGAGTGGGACGTGTTAAAGTGATGACAAGATGAGAATTGGAGGGGCACTGTTAATAAAGAGTTAAGAACTGCAGAGAGGAAGAATTTATTTGCCAACCCCTGAAGGAACGTTCATGTGAAGCTGTTTTTTTTTTTGTACTAACTACAACAGTCATGTTTCTTCTCAACCGTACAAAAGGAGGATTGTTTGTGTTCCCATCGAAGTTCATGTTTGTGTTAATAAAGGACTGCTGAGGAGAGACTGGGGAACTGAGCTGGCCAGTTACAGTATGTGATAAGGAGCAGATTGGATCCCAGCTGAACCTTTGCACTGCAAGTCCATGTCTAGAATTCAGTAAGGAAACAGCTGTGCAACAGCTGTGTCCTAACCTCAGGCCTATGATGTTAACCCAGGGTGCTGTCTTCTTGACAATATTTCTTTGAGACATTCTCACATAGTTTTATGAAAATGTGTGGGCACTCCTGGGCAAATGACATATTTTGGTGATTTTGAAGTGAATAGCAAATTCAGAGAATTCATCAGATGTGGACTTGTTAATGTTAATCCTTAACCTTTCTTAAAATCCTAATGAGTGAATTAAGGCCTAATAAGTTCAGGAAGTTGTCAGTGTTTTACATGTAGTGCCAAAATGTTTGCACATGCCACAATTACATTTTTTTTTTCTATAACTCATAGCTGACACTCAAAGAATCAGAGGTGTCCAACCCTCAAAGTCACAGATCAACTAAGGCTTTAAAGGCCTGGAGGAAGCTGTACCTTGTATTCCCACCTCTAAAGACATCAATTATCTACATGTGCATATGGTGGTTGCCTGCATGTGTTTTACTTATTATATTAATAGTTAAAGCCTGCTCCTCACCTTGTGGAGAGTCCTCTGCATGCCGGCTCGGAGTATCTGCCCGGACTCTCTTCCTCACTGTCTCCTGAGAAGTCCCCTGTGTGCTCTCCTCCTTCGACTCCTTGTCTCCTCCATCCTCAAGGTGGTCTGCCTCCTTTGGCATGCTAGAGTTTGCAGAACAGAAGACTCGTTATAGCTCCAATCTGCAGTGAACCTCAAGTGTTGAAAGTCTGTCAAGAGTGTAATAAGATGCTATGTCACAGCTGTGACAGTGATCTTTCTAGCTAGTCATGCAGTATGTGTAAAGTGATGGGATTTCATGTAACAGTACAAACAGGAGAGATGCAGGTTTGTTGTTGTTACAGATGATGACATCATCTAGACTTGTAGAGAGGTGGGGTAGGGGTGGGGTGGGGGGTGTACAATGTGCCAGTGCGATGCTAAGACCGAGGTGGTGAACACGATAGAGGTAAACAAAACAAAGCCTCATGGTACTGTCGCTGTCTTCACAGCCTTATCTGCGGCAACGTTACTAACCTTGTAGTCGGCAGCCCCGAGGAAAGACGTGGGTTAGCTGGAGCTCAACTTATCTAACGTTAGCTTTAGTCCTCGACTGTCAACAACAATAACAAAGCCTTATGACACAGCTACTCCGTCATGACCCGGTTAAAGCGAAATTATAACGGTGACAAATTTATTCATAACGTCATCGCTGCCTGACACCGTCTTCAATTGAGGGAGAGCATTGTTTCATCCCGGAAACCTCGAGATTATTTACGTCGCAGCCATCTCCTTAACTTGAAAGGTGGGGTGGGTGGGGTAGGCAGGGGTGGGGGTAGGAGGGCATGGGGATGGGGGGGGGGGGGGGTGGGGGGGGTGGGCGGCGGGGGGGAGGGGAGGGGGGGCGGTGGGGAGGGGGGGGCGAGGGAGGCGGGGCGGGGGGGGGGGGGGGGGGGGGGGGGGGGGGGCGGGGGGCGGGGGGGGGGAGGGGGGGGGGGGGGCAGGCGGGGGGGGGAGGGAGGGGTTTGCTGACTGCAACCCGAAGCGACTTTCCTTTTGGTGCGGAGTTAAATATACCCGGTAACGGGCCGAGAGCCCCCAACCCGCCCCCACCTGGCTCCGCCCGCCGCAGGTCCCGCAGGCCCGCCGCTTGACTGCCCTCAGCGCGCCCAGCGCGCCCGGCCTACCGCCGGCTGCAGCACACACACACAGCTACTCAACAATTAAACATTCAAGGGTCTGACCCGCAGAACTCAAGCGCGTGCTGGTAGAAAACCTCTGGTAATTGATCTGAATATTCTGCTTTATACGTCTGCTCTAGAAATAAGTAGCACCCACAGCAGCTATTCATCACACAGCGGGTCAAGGTATCACATTACCGAGGCAACCAAACCACTACATCAACTGACCGCGTGGTGGCGCTATAAGTCAATTTCACTATATTGCTTTTGTTCGGCGTAAGACTTCTCAACATTTAGAATTTCTTTGTTAGTTAGGATTTTGTTTCATTTATCACAAGACTTTGCCAGAATTACTTATGAAGTTATACAGTAATTTAATATGAAATTAATTTTCAAATTATTCAACTAAATTTTTTAAAATGTATTGGTAAATCTATCAGGGATTTGTTTAAATGCACCAGTTAGTCAAGAGAGTGCGGTTTTTACGTCTAGGAGGAAACGGTCAAAATCTAATGCTACAGGGTCCCCACAAGTTATAAAGCGTAATTTTGAAAAGTTTATATCTAATTCACTAAATTAAATTTAGTTGCCACTGAAGTGTGCTGGGTTAAGCAAATATTGCACTCAAAATTTTTCAAATTTGAACACAGACAAAAGACACTTCTTTGCAACACTGTCCATCACTCCACATTTTATAAAATTTGCATTATAAAAATTCATATACACAAATACTGACACTGGGTGCATCGGGGCACAAGATACACAACATTAATGTGTATCCACAAACTGAGAAAATGCTAACATTGACCTCTTCTTTTCTATTCCATTTGTTTTGCTTTAACCATCATATCCATAAAAAACATACATGTTCAAGCTTAATCACAGGAATATTAATGTTTCATATTTATATTCAAGAGAAAGACAGCCAAGAATATGTCATCTGTTTATTTATTTTGTTCAATAATAAAGCAAATAAGAGCATACAAGTGTAATCATATGCTGTAGGGGTCTTTCCCATTTGTATCTTTACACGTTTCTAAGATATAATGTCATTTACAAACATTTATTTTAAATCAGTTAGCTTGTGTCTAACTGGCCAGCTATTAACCAAAACTGTAAGAGTCAAAACCTCCTCTGAAATGGACAGCTGAAGATATCAGACACCCAGGCTAAGGGCCTATATATCACTGGCTTCACAAACCTACAGCACACTAAGAGCAGAGTCGCCAAAGTACTGGTTAAATATCTCTGGGTGGGATTGGTAAAACTGTCTGAGTCGGTGCTTTCTCTCCTTGGCTGAGATCTTTGTGTCCCCGTGGATGCTGTTTAAGAGAGCCCACAGTTCCTGGTTGGTGGTCTTCTTTGTAGAGTCAGTATAAGTCCTGCTGGAAACCTGCTGACTAGACAAAGAGCCTGGAGGACATTAAGACGACAGAGAAAAACACAGGGTTAACCTGGAGATGCCATATTCATTATTTCCATTAACAGTGCAAAGAAGCAACTGCTGAATGTTAAAAGATGCAACATTTTTTTGGCCATTTAGAGACAAAAAAAAAAACAAAACAAAAAAACACTGACATACCTTCACCTTATGAAGTTGTTACACTGCACACATTTGCCTATACAGTACACACCAATAATTTCAGATTTATACTAAAAGTGTAATTTAGAGGTGAACAAAATATCTTCCAGTTAGCTGGCAATAAATTATCAGATCAATGCCAATATTATGTCTAATACATGAACAATGTAAAATGTTTTAAATTTAATTATTTGTCATTTTATCTCTGCACTCCAAGCTCTTTAAATGTGACACACAGTTGGCAATTTTGAATGCATGAAATACATTTTTCAAATTGTCTGCGATTTCTACAAATGTGTGATAAATTGATTGGATCCACCTACTTTACAAAAATATTCAACAACAAAAAGATAAGTCAAATATTCTATGTTGAAGAAACTGACGCACTTCTGCTTCTACAATTCCAGACTTTTTTGTAAAGAGTTTAATACTAAGTAATAAATCATGATGGAGACAAATTAAACTAGACGCATGTTGGCATTGCAATGAAATGACAATATCAGCTGAAACACCAAGGAAATGATGGGTTACTTCAGAATATTTAGACAATACACATCTTGTAACGAGGACACACGGAGCCTCAATGATCTGTGAATTCCCTGATAGTTGAGTGGATCTAAAACCTCAAGCACAGATGTGAAATCTGTCATGTTGATGTGAATAAGAGCTTATTGTGAAAGAGTGAACAATTTTAAATTGGATACCATATCTGACTTGGCTTGAAATCTGCAGCTGTACAGCAACAGCTACAACCCAGTTAGACGGTAAGCTTTCTACAGTACGATGCCCCAACATGAACTGGCTTTTAATACTCTTTAATACTCTTGTTTTATGTTGGACACTGCTGTTTTTATGCTGCTGTTATTATTAAAGTCATTTACCAGTCACATCGGGCTGTGTCCCGTGCACCAGGCTGGCCAGCTTGTCACTCACTCCTTTGTGCAGAGCTCCTGGTATCTGGAGCAAAAAGAAAAAAAACATCTTGGTGGGAAATGATTGAATTGCAGAAATTGGTTTGTCGATTAAAGTACATTTTAAAAAAAAAAAATTGGCAGTCTTTTCCATTCAAGTTCCTATTTATCACTTTCACTGAAACCCTCACACAAATGTCACACGGCAATTTCTAAACTATATTTTGCAACTCAATTTGACCAATTTGTTTACGCAACAATGAGTCATGAGCACCAACGAATGTCAAGACTTGAACAAACGCTTTAAAGTCATCGTCAAACCAATAAAGCAAAATCACGGTGAACCTTGTGATAAACTGCCGGGGCCAGACTCTGTTTTGCCCCAGGTCAGTTTACAGAACACTGCAGTGACTCAGCTTGTTAAAATATTTGTCATGTCTTGTGTGGCTCTGAAAGAGGTTCGTCAGGACCAGGTCAAAACCAAGTGTATCATCTGGCAAAATCTCCATACACATGAATTAAAGAGAATGACTGTGCTGTGATTTTGATCTTGACTTGTAAAAACTACTAAAGGGGTCTGACATGTTCTCAACACTGCTTGTTCGCACTAGATCATTTTGAAAGAGCAGTGACCACTGGGGAAACTCACAACACAACACCCTGATGATGTCATACTGATGTCAGCAGGGTTATCTCAACTTGGGTGCAGGAGATACAAATTCGTAACACAAAGCTGTGGAGTTTGAAAACGTGGTCGTTTACATGCAGGGAGGGATTAATGAAAAAATGCTATTCGTTACATTTTGGGAAATGTAGGATTAATTGGATTAATTTTTCTTTTAAAAATCTGTCTTTAGCACGTGCAATGCTCAATGGCTGCAGTGTAAATCTAAAGAACCATGGTTTGTTTGGGAAGTGTTTGGGAACTGTTCTCACAGTGTCTCTTTACCTTGAAGATTTCCTTGATGTTGCTGAGCATGAAGCACAAAATCAGGTCCTCTTTGTCCTTTGAAAGAGCCTTGCTGTGGATGATCGCTCTGGAGAAAGACCTGTTCACTGCTAATCTGTTTTCCATCTAAAAGGTTCAACAGCACATTTTAAAAATGGGAAAATACAGAAGAGAAACCAAGCAGAACAGCTGATGTCCCCTTTTCATGCTGCATCACAACGATGACTTTCACCGTCCACAAATTCTTCCTTTTGACATTTTAAAAACGCATTATCCATTATTAACATTTAGTCACCAGATCTCACCTCTTTATCCAGTTTTATCCCTTGTGGATCAGCTGCCAGAGACATGAATGTAAGCAGCCTGCGCAGCTCGTCTCTGCAGCTGGGTGGCAGCAACTTCAAACACAGCTGCAGAGCCTCAAGAGCCTTGTCTAACTTAGCATTCACTGGAAAGGCAAGAGAGACACAAATATTAAGTAATGTTGTTGTTATTGAGCAACTTGGGTAGAGAGACAGGTTTTTATTACCACCCCGTGGTTCACTCACAACTGAACAATGTGAATCTAAGTGATAAAATCAGCTTTTCTTGTGATAAACTACAGTGTCTG
Source organism: Seriola dumerili (assembly GCF_002260705.1). Taxonomy (NCBI): domain Eukaryota; kingdom Metazoa; phylum Chordata; class Actinopteri; order Carangiformes; family Carangidae; genus Seriola; species Seriola dumerili. Next base: position 1,495,257 of record NW_019174352.1, read on the forward strand.
AGCCACAGTCCTGGTTCTTACCCAGCAGGTCAGTGATGGCCGTGCAGATGTCAGTCATGTGTTGTGCCAGCAGCGGAGGTCTGTCTGTGTGGCTGTAGTGTTTCACCAGGGTCCTGTACAGCAGCAGCTTACACTGGGCCAAGCCGCTCTGGGAGAGACGAGGCTCATCACTGTCGTGGCCTGGACACAGAAGTCAGAGACTAGCACTAGAGCCAGACGTGCAGAAATGGACACTTATGTTGTGCACATTAGTTAACGCCAGCTAAAGTAAACCAGGCTGTCTACTGCATGTAAAAAAAAAACAAAAAAAAAACAACAACCCCCACAAGCTGAATAAACAAAAACACAGTCACACAGAATCAAACCATGACTAAAAGCTCAAACAGGGATGACTAATCTGCCCCACTGGCGCCCATCCAAGCATTCGCCTCCATATTGGGTACTGCTACCAGCTGGGACTTGGTCACAGCTCTCCTGATTTTGAGGGAAACAGTGAGGCAGCTCCCGGCTCAGCTCCACCACAGGCTGATCCGAGAGGAAGTCCAGGCAGTCCAGGGCTGCACACAGCCATTCATCCTCCCTGAGACATAAAAAAAATCTGATTGGATTATAATAAACACACTATATTGCTGTCAAATTAGTGATAAGAAATAGCTGGTGTTTGTCAGAAAGGCATTTAGGTAGTTACACATTCTGGGATATATGCTTATTCTCTTTCTTGCTGAGAGTAAGATGAGGAGATCGCAGGTAAACTTCTTTAGTCTGACACGTTGAGATTAAATTTGCATTTATAGCAACCTCCTGTAAGCAACTACAGAGGCATGTAAAGTAAAAACATGCAGCCACATCTGTCACAAGCTGCCTGAGCCAAACATACTGAGTCTCCCTGAAGGCCTTGAGGATCTGTCTGTCCAGGTGGTTGCTGCTGTAGATCAGGTCTGGGTTACTGTGAGCCAGCTGGTGTGACGGCGGGGGAGACGATGCGGTCTGGCTGCACTGAAGTACTCCTTCCAGGAGGGGGAGCTCCACCAGATTTAGCAGCCTGAGCAGGGTCTGCTCCTGCCACACCTCCTCTACCACTGTGGAATGGAGCAAAATGAAAATATAACAACAACAACATAAAAACATATGGTACAATTGTAAAATCTCCTAATCCAGGGGACTGGATTAGAGTTTATGATAACACTTGTTAGACACCTGCTGCAAATGTTGTAAAACTCAATCAATCAGTTTATCAGCCACATTCAACAGGTCAAAGAAACCTTTAGGTATCAAGATGACTTTCAATCAACATGGCTCCATTTTTAAAGGGGAGATGATGTTGGAGTTTTTTCCCTGTGACAATTTGTGTAAAAATAATAAAAGAAATCTCTGCTTTAAAAAGGTAAAGAAAACAAGAAAACAAAAGTGGCACAAGACGATGAAACACACACACGTGATGACATGGCTGACTCACACGGTGGTGGTAACACAGAGTCCGTCTGCACTCTGCTGGGACTCAGACTCAGATTGTCCACCGCAGCCTTCAGGGACAGGCTGCCAGGGACATGAGTGTCCAGCTGGTTTGCTTTTGTGGATGTCTGAGTGAAGTGGAGAGGGGTGGAGACCTGAACATGTGACCCAGTGGGACATGTCTGCTCTTCCTGCCTGATGGGCAAAACATAGACAATTCAGAGCTCAACGTTGGGAAGCATTTTGATACATGTAATATATATATATATATATATATATATATGATGGTACTATGAGTCTATAAAGAGTTGACCTCATGTTGTGATTTAAATCATTTATACAGAGGCAGCTTCCCTATCAATATCTCTGCTTGGAAAAGTCCTTTCTGGGCATGTTGCTAATCAGTGAACAAGACTGTGTAGCGGCAACATTGGTTTTACAGAATTTCTGCATCAATTTTTAGTACTTTGTCAGATATTTAATCACAACCTTCATATCATCACTTTATCTCTAAACATATTAAAACAGAATGTCCAGGAAATATACTATATCATGATATGTACCACTATTACATGAAAAGTTGTACACTGGGATAGAAGATTTTATTCATATTTCTCACCTCTAGTTCTAGCTAAAATGGCTGTTACATAATAGATTAAATGTCAATCCCAACCAGCCATCTCCTTCAAACAGTGCTCATACTTTTTTAATATAGAAAACATTTGCAAGAGATTCCTAAAAAAACAACATTACACTCAGGCTCTTAACTACACATTTAACATCATTAAACATAACATTATACCACAGTGGCATCGATAATTTTGCAAGTACATTCTTCTTCACACGCCTTCATTAAGTCAACCATAAGACTTTTTGTCTTTAACTTGAGAGTTCATTCATCCCGATCCCAATTTTCAGACTGTAAGAAACACTTCCATAAAACAAGATATAAGGATCTGAAAATGAAGAGCGACATCATTTAGACTTCATACCTGTCTGATGGAGCACTGCGGAAGAGTTTTTGGATCCCATTCACAAGCAGACCTCTCTCCAGCTCATCCACTGAAGGCATGGACACATTTACAAACCTGTGAGAAACATTTTACAGGCAGATAAAAGTCTACTATATTAAACTCAGTCACAGCCCATATCAATTACAGCTACAATTTAGTTTTTTCACTTTTTCGCTTTGTGTGTGTCTCACCTGTAAAGAGCGCTCTTGCTGTCCTGAAAGACATCTTGCTTCTTGTCTTTCCCAAACACTTTGGTTCCCACCGCTTCAAACATGTTGCAGTCCAACAGAGCCTGGCACACACACACCACTTTGTCCCGTGACACGTTGGCACCTTTAGTTTAATTAAACATAAGGTTTGATGAGCAATTTGTTGAATGTCCATTGATAAATAAAAATAGAGGATAAAGAAAGGATGATTTGGGTCATATTGAACCCGCAGATGACCCAGTTATTTGACGTAACATCTGAGGGAATAATACTGAATGCTACCATTTATAAAAGCCATTGTCTGGCACACACACACCCTCTACGTCCATGATGTGGTTAATATGTTCTGCCACCACATCAACGGCCTCTGAGCCCAGGAAACAGTCACTGTGGGACTTCAGGTGTACCCGTCGACGCTTCACCTTCACAGAACACCTGAGGTGGGAGATGAGGCCACTCCACAAGGAGGGAGACTGTGATGGTTTACTGGCCACTCCATGAGCTAAGAGGAAGTCAGAGAAACATGAACCAAGGAACACAAACTCAGTCTCTAGCCTCTTATTTTACAGACATGCGCAGCGTTTGGGTACAGATAAACAGTAAATAATACAGGACTTTATGAGAGCAGAACATGGATGAGAAAAGCATGATACAAGTGGATTTTTTTTCCTTTGGTGCTCAGCGTGAAACGCTTTCAGAAGCGCGGACAGGCCTGCACGAGCTGCAGAAACCACAACACCTGGATGAAGCGCGTCTTTAATTAACTTACCTTGAGGACGCACACACAGTTTCTCTGCAAGTTTCAACGCCGCAGCTCTTTCCTTTATTGAGGCCATGTTGGCCAAATGATGGGGAAAACCCGTCTCTAGTTTATTAAAAAAAAAAAAAAAAGCTAGACAAGCAGGAACCACGTCCAAGGACAAGCGTCTTTACTACATAGGCCAATGCAATATTCAATTTAAACCGCTAGATGGCACCAATCACTAAATCACACATAGTTCACGTCTCAGTTTAATTCTGTGCCTGACCTTTTGGTGCTATGATCAATAATGATACATGCTGAAGAATATTCATGAATTGGAAATGGACACTGATCTGACATCCTAGGATTTCACTGTAGGTCCTTAGTCATGTTGCCTTCATGTGCTCAAGGAAAATGTAGTTTTTTCTAAGAGTATTATTGTTAGAAGGGATGCAGCCGGGCTTTACAATTTATTTGCTTCGATAAAGACATTTGAGTTTGTCCACTTTGTGAATTCACTATTTTAATCACTTAATTTGTGTTTTGTATTTTTGATTTATTTTTATTTCCATCTCTGCCAGCAACTACACTTCCTCCGACCGCCTGGACACACGGGGGCGCTGTAGGGAACCAACTCGCCTGGTGATCCACGTATTCCTCGCTCGCTGGGCTAATTACCAAAGGTAACATTCACCAACAAATCACATTTTTATCTGACTAATTCACTAAAAATAAAAAGCATCGTATTATCCAGTGAAATTAACATTTTCAAAACAAAATGTCTTCAAATAAATGCACAAAATGTATTAATTTTTTATTAGTGGTAGCAAATTGGAGTTTCGTGCTAGCTAACATTCCCACATAAGCTAGCTTTTAGTTTAAGCTAATTTTTAGCAATGTTTCGCATTAAGATAGGAAAATGGACTGCAATTAACTTTTCGTTAATTTCAATCATAATGTAGTTAAATTAAGTCAAAGTGAAAAGCGTAACACTATAACAAACTTATTGGGAATTTAACACATCCTGACTGAAAACAGGGTTTATTAATTACAACTGTTGGCCTATAGTATTAAGAAGAAAGAAAACTGGGCAATAATATGGAGGCAATGTTAACTTGGAAACTCTGACCGTGAATTTAAATTGATAAAGGAATACTGATAATATAAACATTGTAATTTACAGTTAATTTTCCAGGTAACTTCCCTGTAAATCTCAAAACACATCACCCCTTTTAAAGAAAAAGTTAGCATTTATAAAGAGCTTGTTATTTTGCCGTTATTTGCAATAGGATAAGTGAATAGGGCAGTACTAGTAAATAGTCTCAACTGATGAATAGCCAAAAACCCTCCCAACATTGTAGGACTGCAGTGTGCTGTCTAACAGAAATTTTGACTTGTCATAGAAGGACAAGCACAGGTGTTACTAATTACATTAACAATGGCACAGGTGCACTGGTGTTACTAATTACATTAATGATGGCTCTGTTGCATTCATGTGTCCCAGTAGTGAGCCAGCATGCACAATACCAGGACCCCTGAAACTTAAGTAAAGTTTTATGATTTTGAAGTAGAAATGTGTTGTTTACACCTGTGCTTTTCATATGGGGGCATGACAAAATGTAAAAATGGCTGTTGCAGTGCACTTTCACACTAGTATTGCAGTAGTTTAGTGTTGTATTGTTCTTAGCTGCACTGTAATTTTATGCATTACAATCTCAGAACTTTGGTTCAACTTTCCTGAGCATTTAACATAACTCAACCAAAGGCAATACTGACATCATGTTGTTTGATAGAATCGTTCCAGTTTAATGGATGGCAGGACTTTTAATTTGTCTTTTCATGGCTTAGAAATGGTGGTTAATATCTGCTCAACTGAATCACAGGAGAAGCAAATAAAGACATTGTGGTTTACTCCCTCACTCACAGGGCACATACACATTGACACTGTGCACATAAGACACACATGCACCATCACTTTGACACACTAACACACGTTTGCACATCCCCTCCCTCCTCAGCCTGGGGTCATAGTGTCATTTTATGATAGTAACCAATTCTAGCAGGGATCATTTAATTCTCCAACATGATTGATACCAGCGCAAGTTAAATGGGAGAAAAAAGGTCTGTTCTATTAAGAGATCAGTGGCTAGTGGAGACCTCCCACTTAAATAGTCATATTTTTCAGTAGGTGTGTGTTTGCGTGAATGCAGTGTGTGTGTCAGTCAGTCTCTTGGTTATGTTGAGGGGACAGAGACAGTTGCAGAGGACCATCCACAGGTCAAATTAAATAACCTAGATAATTTAAAAAGCATTGACAGTGCAATTTGTCCATTCAGTGTTATTGCTCTGACCCCTATTAGTGTCAATGGCCTGGTTCATTTTAACCTAGATGGCTTATCAAGGTGTTATCTTCTCACTGCGATGGAAGTGGTGTAAAACAAAGAAAGAAAAAACCCTAATGGTCATTTCAAAGCCATTAGGTTAGATTGTAGTGATTGAGAAACATTATGAGGCTTTAATGTGCCAGCCTATTATTTCAAATGAAATCACTTAGCAGTAAAAATTGCATATGAGGAAGTAATTATAAGCTTATAAGGAGAAAAGCAGGGTGTTACTGCTTATTAAACAGCCTATTCTATTAACCTTTTTCAACAAAGTGTTTTGATTAACAGGCAGAAGAAACCCAGTGGGACCTTGGCCTGTCCTGAAACAACCCGATGGATCTAGATGCAGACTCTGGGATACACAACCCCCACACCACTGTAAGTTACAACTGACATTAGAAGACGAAGCAAATAACATTAATCTCCTGACTTCTTTATTCATTTTAAGATTAAATTCAAAAAAGCTGAATATAAATAATTAAATATTGTATTCATCTTAGTTTTGTTCTTAAATAAAATATATTTTCTTCATGTGTCCTGATATTTATGGAAAAAAAACTGTTTATTGCTATTTTATACATTGTTTAACTTCTTTTTGTTAAAATAAGGCGGGTCACTCTTTCTTTTAGTATGCAGGAAGACATGGGCACGCTCTCTAGTTGTGCCACAGTCTCTGCATATAACCTATTTTTATTTCATATCTTGCCAAATTGATGTGTGTCTTCTGGATTTGGTATGTATTTGAATAACTAAATCAGAACTTTCATTTTTCTTTTTCAGGTAGGAGGGCCTGGTTTGGAGCAGGAGCTGTCTCTGTCCAGTGCCGGCTGTCAGACAGAAAGTGGAGGCCCCCTCTTACTACAATTGTTGGAATTTAAAACTCATCTATTTGAGGCTGTGGAGGAGCTGCATATTCGGAAGGTACAGTAGCAGTTGCAACAGTTTCTTTCTGTGTGTGGCTATTTATATTAATGCAATATTAAAAAAAATAATTCTCTTTGCACAGTAGTCAAAGCTTCAAAGCTGTTTGTACATAATGTGTTAACAGGTGCTTTATTTATGCATGGTCTTTCGATGTCACAATCTAAAGCAGTGTTTCCCACCCTTTGGCTTTATTTGTCTAGCAAAAATATGTTTCTGCTTTCCCATCTTGTTATCTTCTCACACCCCCTAAGATTTATTCTGTGACCCCTTATCAGAGTTTGACTCCAGGTTGGGGTCCACCAGTCTAAAGAGTTAAACGTACTGTAATTTACTCTCATTTGTTCATACGCTTACTTAAACTGAGCTATATAGAAGCTCTACAAGAGATGACAAAATGTGTGTCTTGTTTTCAGCATTGCTTACTTCCTGTGTTCCTCTGCGTCACATCGTTATTTACTGAGTAGAACGGAGAGACTAATGGCTCTCCGTTTGGCTGAAGAGCAGAATAATTTCATTGAAATGGTAGGGGAGTTGGTGGTGTCCTTAGAGGAAGCCAGCTGCCCCTTTTGGTTATCTGGACAAGAGCCAGCTGGGTCTGATGCACATTGCGTCAAGATGGGCGACACACAGGCCATTTGGCCCCTGACCAATAAATAGAAAGAAAATTTGTTTGTAAAAGTAAGAAAAATAAATGATGGTTTGTGCCCTCCAGCAAGTACTTTCAACCTGACAACACGCCCTGAGTGTGCTTAAAGGTTAGAGGAGCAAAAATGGGATGCTGGTCGTTTGTTCCCATTTAGTTTTTATTGTTATGGCCATGTTAACTGGGAACACAAACATGAGACGGTATATCAGTCTGATCCTCCTCAGGCGCTGCTGTTATCAAAGTAGCACTTTGTAGTTGTGCTGTTCACTGGGTGGAGAGGTTAAAAAGCAAGAGGATGTCATGATGGTGCCGGACATTCCTTAGCAGGTCAAATTCCAATGGCTTTTTCCTTTTTTCTTTTTTCTTTTTTTTTAATACAGTACGGCCCACTGCTTTAGTCGGTGATAGTGTGAGATGTAAATGAAGCCAACTTTGTGACTTATTCCATAACACATGATGGAAAACTTTAGGATACACTGTCTAACTTCTTCAAACTAAACTATCAAATACACATCACATTTTTATGCCCAGATACTTAGTTTTTTTGCTTTTTAATGCCCCATAAAAGGCATCCATTGAGAACAGCGATAAAAGAGTAAAGAGATGAAAAGCCATGATAAATATATGGTGTAAACAGTCATGAATTTTCACACAATAAGTAAAAGCAAAATATAAATTAATGTTTCAGTGCCACAAAACTTCAGTTAATATGCAGTTGCCTACTTTTATTTATGTGGATTACCAAGCTTAATAAAGCTTTCTTTTGTTTTTTCTAAAGACATGTATATACACACACACACACACACACACACACACACACACACACACACACACACACACACACTCACAAAATAATTATTCCTCAGTGGAAAAGTAACAGCTTTATCTTCTGTGCACTCCTCTTTTTTTTTAAGTGCAGTGCCACGCTGGTAGCATAGTTTAATAGGAACTTATAAAATAAACTCAGTGAGTTAACCGGCTCCCACACACACATAAAAAAGTCCTGTGGATATAGAGAGCAATTGACTTTTACCTGCCTTCTCTGGGGGAAGAGGGAGGATAGGGATGGCTTTCCACAAATATCACCTCCCTTCTAATGTTCCTCTTTCTCTCGGTGCTTCAACGAAAGATACGGAGGAATGAACCAGGGAAACTTAAAGCAGTTTTCAGTTTTGGCAAAAAAAAGAGAGAGTTATCTGCCCAGATAGTGGAAGCAGATAATGGATTTTCAGTCTGTACCATGCCTGCTAAGATCACACTGTACCAGGCATTCCCTCACCTACATTTACTGTGTTGTTATTTCAATGTGTCTCCACCTAGTCTGTAGGTAGGTTTGTTAAGTAAATGCTAAATGAGGTGTTTCCGTGGTGCAGGATGCAGAGACACGCTTTGAGGATCAGATCAGTAAACTGGTGTTGGAGAAACAGGAGCTGGAGTGGGAGAAGGTACAGCTGGGCCTTGCTTGCAGCATCTTTATTATCTATATTTTAGTCCTTTAGATAGGTGGACATCCACAAAATACCATAGGTAATCATATTCTTCAATATATTTCAAGGTATATATATATAACATTGTTTTTCCTGTATGACAGGAATCCCTACAACATCGCATTAAAACAGTTGAGAACCAGCACACAGAGTCCCTCACTAATGTTAAGAAGCAGGTATGTTTTTATGGTTACATTTTCATATCTAAGCAAGATGTTTTACAGTGCATTAAAACCTTCTGAACAATTTATTTTCTGTTCTCAAGTTTCAGGCCAAAATCAGAAACATTGAGGAGGAGAAGGTATGAGGAGCACTCGCATTCCCTCATCTCAGTTGCACAATCTCGGCCCCTGGATTCTGTTTTATAGTATTTATTGCCTCTTCTTTTTTTTTTGTCACACTCACAATAAGAATGTAACATTTCAGGGGAAATACCAGGTCAGCGCTGAGTTAAAGGACAAGGAGAATAACAACTTAAAAGAAGAGCTGAGGTCACTGCAGGTACCTGGATGCACAACACTCACACCCTCTCTCCATCTAGTGCTGGCCCTCAAATGAACGACTGAATAATTTTAACTGGTATTTTACAACAGTAAAAAGTGTTAAAATGTCACCTCAGTGCTGTGTGACAAAGTTTAGCAGTGCAGGTAGTGACTGACCGACACTTGTTTTCCCCTCGGGGCTTACCGTAGCTCTGTGTGCGCGCTGCTTAGACCGTTCAGTACTACGAAGATGCTGATACCAGCTCTCATAGAGGCTCACTACCTTTGGCACTCAACTGTACCTGCTGAACTGCATCCTGAATGCCGAAAAGAGACTGCTTGGGAGTAGACTCTGTGCCTGTTAGCCTGTTAGCCTGTTATCCTGTGGATATATGAGACATTTTCATAAGTGAATAATTGTTTTGCATTTTGATTTGAATACTTCTGTTGTCTCCAAGTTATTTTCTATTTACATCTATTATATACATTTCAAGTTATCAGCTTCATGTAGACTACAGCTCAATAATTTGGGGGGAATAATGAAGCATATTGTTAAATACCAACATATCATGTTAGTGCGTTAGTGTGAACTGCGGTCTTGTGCCGTCGGAGGTCTGCAACACGAAATACAGGAAACCTCGAAACACTCGATATACGGACCACTACATACCTGTAGCGCAAAAAAAACACATCCCTATCTCTGTCTCTCTCTCACTCCCACACCAGCACTCCCACTCATCCCATCACCTTTCTCTCTCTCTCTCTCTCTCTCTCTCTCTCTCTCTCTCTTCCTTTCTTTCTCATTCCTCCTTTAAAATCAGAAAAAAATGATTTTTTTTTTTTTTAAAAATCATTAAACAGTTAAAAGTGATACGTAAATGATGGCGGGTCGTTATCAACCAGAGTCTAGGGTGTAGGCTGTTGATGCATAGACCTGACCCAGTCTGGCTCAAAGAGTGTTTGTCTTCAGGCTTGACAACACAGAGGTGATATACAGCCGTCCCCATGGTCCAGCGCACTTTAACAACCCAGCCGTGTTACAGAGACAATAGAGACTGTTTTTGATATTCTATCTGGGAGACGCTGACTGCGGTGTTTGGCTAAAGTGAGGCCCAGTTGTGTTCCTACACGGTCTAGTGGATTTCTTTAATTTAACACATTTTCACATCGGTGACAGTTGGGATTGAAGTGATTTAATTGCTGTACCTTGATGAACGGCTAAATTACAAATTTGAGCTCCATTGGAACAGGGTGGTTCAATAAATACATAATTAAATCGAAATAATTAATCATTGCAATTCGTTTATAAATAACCAGGCTGATGAATATACATATTAATATACTATGTGTCATATGTAGGTATATTGATAATTAAGGCTATATTTTCAGAAGGTCATCATTTGATCCTTGGGCATGAAGTGTGTTTGTCCTCTAAAATTAACAAGATGCTGCTAATTTGTTGTCTTTGTAAAGAGGCTGGCAGATGTAGACAGTGTTGTAGTAGTTTAATATATTAAACAATAACCTTGACAGCCTCCATCACTGGCTTCATATGATGATAGAATATTTTATGTTGTTTTATTTGATTCATCATTAGAAGAGGTAATTAAATATTTCATGAGAATTAAACAAAATCAAAATTTGACAAAAGTCTGAAAAGTAGTCTTAATTATTCCCCCCCCCCCTTAAACCATAAATCAACTTGCAGCCTCTTAAAATGTATCTGTTGTCCTCCCTGGGGCTCTGGACCCCCAGAACAAGAACCCCACTGATACTGGTTAATGAAGTGCTGGTCGTGTAATAAATTGTTCCCAAAAATCTGACAACCTCACGGGAAACCTTGTGATGTAAAAGTTCCAGCACGCTTGGCGGCTAACCTCGAGACAAAATGTACAGTGATCATAAAGCTGTTAGAGAAGGTAAAAGAAAGTCTGTAAACTGCTAACTGCTGATGACGAACGCAGAGAGAACAGAAAATTAATCTCATCAAACAATTTTCGTTATCGATCAGACATTTCAGCTTCTCCGGAGTGAGGATTTCATGATTTTGTTGTTGTTAATTTTGTTTTACGGCTTTGTTATTCAAATATCTTTGCCCTCTTTGAGACTGTCACGGACGTTGTGCACTGTTTAATAAACTAAATGATTAATCGATTAATCAAAAAAAAAAAGATTAATCAGTAGTGAAGACAGCCATTCATTCATCAATACACAGGGAGCACATATCTGTTATTTACATTTATATATAATAAGTATTGTACAGAAATCATAAATATTACACAGATATTTACATTAAATTATACATATTTTATTGTATAACTTTATAATATAATTATTTATAATTATTTGTATTCAGGGTTTAAAAAATATGGCAAATCATAAATTACTGATAGTGACACCGATATCATCTGTGTGATGTTGATCAATATAGCAAAGAGAACTGTAGATGTTGAAATTTTCTTCTCATCCATGTTGACTTGAAATCTGAGATTCAAGGTTCAAACTTCATTCTTGACCTCGAAAAACAGCAGTTGCCAAATCAGTGTCAGCTCAAGGTCAGTGTAGTGGATGTTCTCTGTATGTGCTGTAAGAGGCCTCCTGGGTTCCTGAGAAGAAGAAGAAGAAGAACAGTCAGTCAGCCATGACTGTAACATCATCATCATCATGTTTTGGATCCTGAGAAAAAAACAAAACAAACTCTGGCTCAATTCACACAAGTAACCCACGCTGCTCCGCTCATCCGCACGGAAACTTTTATCTTTTCTTGATTTTCTTTTACTGCTGTTTTACAGTTGCTGAAGTACAACTTGGAGAACAAATCAAACGAGCTGGTAAGGAAGGATTTTCCACTTATACAAACTGTTGACAGAGGATTGGTGGGAGTGAGAAAAATTAAAATGGGAGGATGAGGGACTGGTGCTAAGGAGGGACGGGTTTGGAGGGAAGAGCTCATCAGGAGTAACAGAGGGAGTGTGTGACACTTTGAACTGCCAACACAGCAGAGAAAATATCTCTATTAAAATATTTTATAACTGAGCCGCGCTCGGTTTAACCTTCTTCACATAACAGTGGCTCAGCAGAGCGAGAGGGAGTCGAGGAGAGCTGGTGTACTGGAGAGAGGGATGGGAGGGAGGGATGGAGGGAGAATGAGAGTGAAATGAGTGAGCGGGAAAACGAGAGAGAAGAATCTGCTCAGCTTGATACAGACAATCAAAACTATAATGACAGTTTTAAGAGCACTCTGAGGCGTGAACTGAGTTGCTTCTTTCATCCCACTGACAAAGACAGACACTAGCCGTGTTAAACCATGATCCTCTGCATCGCTTCACAGCTGTTTTCCACTGTAGTAGTCCATGTCTGACAAAATGACCCTCTGCCTCTTGCCTCCTCTTGTTTTGTGCAAACTGAGCAACCCACATGGAGCTTTTGGCTAGAGCCAGCAGCTAACTAGCTTAGCTCGAGATAAAGACCTGTAGCAGGGGTAAACAGCTGTGTTTCTTCTCACTAATTTACATGCTGTGTTTTGTTGAAAAAAAAGTGACAACCAAAGCTATGTCTTGGCCACAAGAGGTGACTTCCTAAAGCCTTGTCGTCATTTTAGTAGGGGAATTTCATTGCGTTTGGAAGGAGACAGGATATCTGTCTTTAGTCTTCATGCTGAGCTAAGCTAACCAGCTGCTGGTTGCAGCTTCATATTTAACAGAAGAGACATGAGGATCAATCTTCTCAGCGAACTTGTGGCAAGAAAGCGAATAATCGTATTCCCCAAAACGTCAAACTATTGCTATAAGGAAAGAAAACACAGTTAAGATGTTTTCACTGCTTATCCTGATTCCTCCATTTATTAATTGATTGAGCATTTTTGGAGCTACGCATGCAATTCTGTAGTGTTTTTGTACTGTACTTCCACACCTCTGAAAATGTCTTTCTTTGTTTTAACTATACCCTCCCCACAGGAACAGAAACTAGCTTTGCAGAGCAGGTCGAAGGACAGCCACTTGAACCAGCTGGGGGAGGTGGAGAAACGATTCAGTGCTCTGTCCAGGCAGTGCACCATGGTCAAGCAGGCCCATGAGAAGCTAGAGCAAAATGGTAATGAACTTATGTATGTATGTATGGATGTATGGATGGATGGATGGATGATAGACACACAAAAAGGCAGATATATAGATGCACTTCCTGTATTAACGGCTGCGTGTTCACAAACTTTACTATGCTGCAACACGTCAAACACACCTGCGCTGACAATGTTCCACGCAAGTCAGGGTACATACAGTACATGTGCTACTGAATGTTGCAGAGAGAGTGTGCACAGTGTTCGCTTCATTACATCTTACCAGAAGAGGCCCTGTTTTGCTCCTAGGACAGCCTGAATTATTTAGAGTATGGATGTAACAAGGTGCTGGAAACAGTTCGCAGAGATCTCGATACAGTAGTGTGAGTCAGCTTCGGCAGGATTTTCAACAGCACATTATTTTCCCGCAAATGTCCGGTTTCACTTCATCCCGAAGATATTATTTTGTGGATCGAGATCTGGGTGTTCCTCCAGGATATTTTGATAAAAGAGTAAACTGTGACTGTGAATGGATCTCGCAGGTCGGCAACAAGAAAACATTCCCACAGCTTGGCCTCATTCACAGCAGGCGGGACTGATCCACAGATCCACGCTGGTGACAACAAACGAGAATCCTGCTGTTGTGACATTTTGCTGCTCTTCATCCATCCACTTCAGTAGTTGACCACACGTCCGGTGTAGTTCAAACCCCACCCTGGCTGTCAGCTGACGATAGAGGAGCCAGGTATAATTTCCTGTCACCGTGGTCCAGGTGCTTCACGGCTCGATGAGCTAAGTGCGTATTATCATGTAGTTTTGGTCCTGAGTGGATGATGCGTCTTGCCCATCATAATGTTCAGTAATGAGGAAGGAAACTCTGCCGTCTGTTAATTCACGAGTGATCCACCATTTAAAGGAGCAGCATGTTTATGTATGGATGTATGCTTTACTTAAAAAGGGAGACAAACAATAACCATAGTGCAATAGTAGATGTCAGTTTCTCTGGAGGCTGACAGTAATATACAAAGTACTGTATTGTTTGCTGTATGTTACTTCATTACCTTCCCATTCCAAATGTGAATATGAAATAGTTGCTGTTATTATCAGGTGGCCTTTGCAAACTTAAACTGTCACAGCTACACTGACCATGTTTTCAAATCACATTTCTATGACACCACAGTATGTCGATTTGTATAAAGTTTAGATACAGTTGCACAGTTGTCTCACGCTGCTATGACTGGTGTTCATTTAAAAAAGATGTTATTGTTTCTTTATCTTGAGTTTGTGGTTTGTGTACGGCCCACTTCCTGTCTGCCACTGATTAACAGCAACGTTAGACCACCGTAGTTCTGTCATAGCGTTATGTACGACTGTGCCTGACCCCTGTGTGATTCTTACAGTTGATGAGGCAATGAGAATCAATACGAAACTGTCTTCTGCGAATGAAAAACAAGAAGCAGCCATTGTGTCACTGAAGAAAGTAAGTGGAAAACTGTCTACGTACTGGAGAAAAACAAGTACTGTCAACTTGGTACCAACGTATCGCTCCCCCTGACATAATTGCAGCCATGTATCATGTGCAATGATGCATCATAATTTTATACTTTTAAAACGTTTGAACGTAACTTGTTTTCCCAGGAGTTGGAGGAAGTGAGTAACAAGCTGATCAAAGGCAAGATGACATCAGTCAGACATGACAAGACCTACAGTCACACCGGCAAAGAGCAGCATGTACAGAGGCTGCACCAGAAACTGAACATGGTAAATGACGAAATCAGTAGAAAATATGTCTAACATCATGTATTTTATATTCTGGCCATTAAAACTAGTTGTTACTTATCTCCATCACATTGGCAGAAACACGATAACTTATTATTTTCCTGCATTTCTTTCACGTTTAGGAAACTGACATGAACATGAAACTGACGGAGGAGAATGTAGCTGTGAGAGCAGAAAAGCAGGTAAAGAAACGTAGAAAATAGGAATGAGGATCTTTTGCTTTCTTAAATAATACAGAAAAATGTGTCTTTGCACTGGAAGAAAAAGTGTATTTTCACTTTTTAATGATTGCATAGTGTGAAATAAGCTAAAACCAAGTCCGGGCCAGTCATGTAACCGTAACATAGTATGGCTTCATCATGGATAACTACATTATATTGTGAGTTTGTATGTGTGTGTTTATTTAGGAAGTAATGAGGTCTCTGCAGCAAACCCAGCAGCTGTTGTTGAGTCAGACACAGACGGTAAACAGAGTAGAACTGGAGCTGCAGACACAAAAAGAGCAGTACCAGGTCAGAGTTTCTCATCCTCCCCCGTGTCTTTATTTGTCATCTGAATTGAGATTTATGAACTGAATCTGAACTGAAAACACATTTTATAAAACACAACAAACAAACTTGAAAAATCAACAAAAAAAAAAAAACAAAAACAGAAAACACAATTTCAGAAACTTTAAAAAAACAAAAAAAAAACACATAAACAACTTGGAAAACAAAACAAAACCACAACAGCATTAACAAAGTAATAAACACAACATTTCAGAAAACTGAAACAAAAAACAGAAAACAGCAGCTCAACACTATATGTTGTGTCTTGTTTTACGTTTTCTGAAATATTGTGTTTTCTCTATTCTTATGTTTCGTTCAGTGTTGTGTTTTGCACCTGTGGATTTAGTGGAACTACACTGTTGCTCATAAAGTTAAATAAATAAATAAATATTTTTCACCTCTTTTCATGAAATGATTGTGACAATGTGATTTATTCTAGACAGATAAAGTGTTTATCTTCTCATAACTTTAGTAGTCAATCTCTTCCAAACATATCACAATGAAAATTAAACCACAATGAAACTGAAAACAAAATTATTCCAACTTTATGGGCAACAGTGTATTTACACCCACATTTTGAGCAGCTCATGTCCAGGGAATAACCTTAAATGGTGCAAAGATTAGACACTTTTTAACTTTCTTAGGTGTTCATATCCAACAGTGTTTATTTTTTAAACTGATGTATTAAAAATGTATTGATTGATAGGAAATGTGATGTGTATATACATATATATATATATATATATCTCCCTGCACCACCCACAGTACTGGTCCCGCACAGATCAGGAATTTTTCAGGCTCCATTTAAATGATTATGGAGTGAATTTACACAAGGACAGAAATAAATGACGACCATCGATTCTTCTCATAAATGTGATGAATGTCATGTTGTTTATCATAACATGTACATTAGTGAATATGTACATTAGTGAATATGGTCCCCTCTGCAACCGAATGATAGTTAGTGTGTTTATTCTCCATTTATGGCTTTACAGTTTATTGTTCTCTTTTCTTCCCTCTGTACCCCCTTCTCCTTTTTAATCCACCCATTCATTCATTAAATTATTAAAATCAGGATTAAAATGTCACAAGCCAACTGATTTGTATTAGCAAGAAGCCCTCTCTCTCCATTCCCTGTTTAAGACCTTCTGTTCACGTTAAATAAACACATAAAAATTTAGTATTGCATTAAAAATCCTATGGGTGATTAATTTTACTGCAGGCCCTTAAGCAGGAACACGAGGTGATGCGAGACAAAAGCAAGGCAATGGAAGACAAGGTGGTCCAACTGATGGAGAGCTACGCCGCTTCCAAGACCGGCTGGGACAAAGAGGTAGAAGAAAAACTAGTTGTGAGACGAGGCGGTGTAATAGTGTCATTTTTTATTTACCAAAAGCATCAGTCAGCTCAAATTGTAATGTCAAAAAAGAAAAGACAAAAAGTGATTCATTGCTGTTTGTCATACTGAAACATCTTGTCTTTAATGTGTGTCTTTGTGTGTTTGTGTTAAACAGAGGAAAACGTTTCTGGATTGTATCAAGAGTGAGCAGCGAGACCTTCGAGCAGCGAGGGAAGCTTATGACGAGCTTCAGCAGAAACACACCGAACTGTCCTCATTGGCCAAAGCGCAGGCACAGCACATATCTGAATTAGAGGTACACACACAAACGTACGTGTGTCATCGCAGTTACGTTTGAACTTTTACTAGCCAGCATTTTCTAAAAGGCTAAAATGAAGCAAAGATGGTTCCTTAATTTTGACGTACTGGACCTTGATTTAATTGTTTAATATGAAGATGAATATCATGTAAATAGGCCAGAGAATTGAATTATAATGTATACTATTATACTATATAGTCTAAATGAGGCCTTTGGAAAGCTAACTGGGTAATTAAGAGACAATTAAGGCTAAATAATAATAAAACAACTTAATTACAAACAGTCTCAGTAAATAAAGTCTGCATGACAACAGTAAGGGAACATGACAACAACTTCCATTCTTTAGTATATACTTTGTCTATAGTACAGACCAACTCGTAGCCTAATCCCTGTGAGTAAAGGGCGCCACAGTGTTGAGGCTTCATGCAAACACAGTTAGGAAACAAACTGAGCTATTTCTGTTTGCTTGTTTTTTTTTGTTTTGTTTTTTCACCAAAAATTTCTCTCGTCCATGTTCCACAGTGGGAATAAACGGGTGAATTAGGCCGCAGCTAAAACTGAGGTGCAAAGGTGAAATAACAGCACTGGTTGATACTAAGCATGTGACGTTTTAAATTTTTTTTTCTACACAGATGAGAAACAGAGGTCAGAGCCTCAGTGTTTCTACCCAGATCTTCCCTCTTAATGAACCCATCTGTAGCTCTGAGCTGCCTGGCTTTGGCAGTCTGCAGCACTTGGCCTCGGCTCAGACCAGAAACCCAGACTGTCTTGAGGACACAGGAGCTGTGACTAATCTAGATGCCACTGGAGCAACTGGAGGTCAGCCAGCTAAATATAAACACACAGTAGAGAAACATATTTTGCTACTTGTCCTATTACGAGAGTTCGGCATTTCACCAATGTTCTGTAATTTGACAAGCAGATGAAAAACATTAGATTTTCTGAAACATGTACATTGTGTTTTCTTTCAGGACAAGAAGATCTAAACCACCATCAACGATCTTCTTTCAGCCCCTGCATTCAGTCTGGAGAAACAGGAAATGACGGCAACTCTAAGACTAGTGAGAGTGATCCTGGTGTAGTTTCAGATTTAATTAATACTACGTCCTCTGTGTCTGATAATGATCTCATGATTAGCAAAGGTAGCTGTGAGAGTGGCACTACATCTGTATCAAGACCTGACCACGTGTCTATCAACGGATCTGTAGGTTCACTGAGCGAAGAAAAAAATGACGGAGGGAACAGAGGAATGAGGGACAGACAACATGGAGGGAAGGACGATGGGGGACAAGAAAAGAACAACAGAAAGGAAGAGGAAAGAAATACAGATCAGTGGGATAGAGAAGAGGTCCAAGGAGAAGATGTGAAGGAGGAAGGAAGTGCTGGAGAAAAAAGAGGAACGTTCACGGCCCGAACAACGGATACAGCAGACAGACACGAGGATAGCCAGGGGTCAGCAGAGGAAGCAGGGGACACCAGAAACCCTGAGACAGAAAAAAGAGATGGGACAGATGGAGCAGAGAGAGGAGAGACAGCAGGACACACATCAGAAACCCCAGAAGCGCAGATACTGACCCAGACGACTATCGAGAAGAGCAACGCGCGGCGGGTCGTTGACTTCACGGACACTGAGTCACCGCCGGCTGTCTGTGAGCCGTCAGGCTGCTCACTGAGTCTCTCTCAGGAAGTCACCGAGAAGGATCCCGACTCCCGCCATGCGGACAAAGGATGTGGGATTGGGAGAGAAGGACAGGTGCTCCTCACCCTCGGTTGTGATGATAGTGTCCATCACGGGCCTGATCCCATCAGTGAAGTGCAAAACCTGTGTCATGATCAGGTCCAAACTCAAGATGCTGAGCCACTTAGCCACCAGGTGTTTGAGAAAACCGCAGAGGAGAAGCCAACGGACGAATCGGCTGTGGTACCATTACCTGCTCAAACAAACGGTATCGTCAGTGTCCAGGAGTTAGAGACGACACAAACACAAGCATCTGATAATCCCTCTGACTTTGCCAGCGACATGAAGCAAACCGTTGAAATGCGTGATAAACATGTGAAGGAAGAATGTGTTGAAGTATCTCAAAGTCAGGACATGTCGGAGCAAGACAACGGACACCTCAAGTGTCTGGTACCTGATGATGATGATGATGATGATGATGATGATGATGATGATGATGATGATGGTTCTAGTGCATGTAAGAAGAGCCAAGGTCAGTCGAATCTGGACACAGAAGAAAACTATGAAAGCGAGACTGTCCAGGGAAAATCGAACTTGAAGGATGTCCGTGCTGATACCGTGACGGACGCTGTGGAATCGGAGGTGGAGCCCGGCAGCTGTCGGGACCGTATGAAAAATGACAAAATAGAAGACGAAAGAGCTGCAGAGACCCATAAAAGTGGAAGTTATTTGAAGCCGTCTGTCCGCCAAACTGGACCCAGGTCGTCGTTCAGTTGTGTCTCGGTCCTGCATCAGTTTGTTCAGGTATATAAATCACCGAGGTATTACCATTTCAAGGCCATCAAGAGAGTCTTGTAGGATCATAAATGTATAAAACTGAGGTAAACTCGTTGCTTTGTTTACTGGGCAACTGCAGCCTTTTCTTCAGCTGTTGATCATGTGTTGTTAGTAATAGAAATATTGGCCAAAACAAAATAAAATCCAGGTAGTTTAATTAGTAAACTGAGATGTTAAAACACAAATCAAACTTACTTCTGGTTGTATAATCTGTGTTTTTTTTTTTTTCCAGTGGTAATTTTGTCTCTTGAAAACATTTTCAGGGATCTGAGCAAAATACAAGATGGTCTGGTGGAAGCGTCAGACATTCTCTCAACACAACGCCCATGTTCGCCAAAAGCAAGCACAGCAAAGGTGATGGTTGTGTCTATATGATCCATTCAGTAAAAAAAAAGTATTATACAATTATGGAACATTGTAGTACTGCTCCGCTGCTCCACTGGGAGCCTCTTATATAGTGAACTCATTGTACATCTGTATTTCATACCATCGCCAATCATCATTCATTCTTACCTTCTTGCTGTTCTTGCCATCTCACCTCATTCCTCTCAGTCCCCTCGGTGATTACCGGGGCGTCGGATCTGTTGAATGCCTCCAGTGTCTCTGGGAACGCAGCTTCCTCGACGAGACACCAGCAGGGAGAGTGGAAAGCTTTGGGGGAGACCTGCAGAGACACAACGGCAGCGGCAGACACGGTTTGTTTATATCAGTGGCAGACTCACAAACTTGACGCTCAAACTTTTATAACGCCACACACACACACACCAAACAACAACAAGTACATGAAACAGAGGCTACTTTAAAACCGATCCCGATGTGACGGGCAGCAGAGGTAGAGCAGCACTGATGATTTACTCTCTCACACACATCACGCAATGTATTAATGATTCCTAACTGTGTGATCTCAACTTAGAGCTATGTGGGAAATTAAATTTCAGCCGTTGGGGGTCACGTCCGCGTATCATCACAGCAAAAACCGCGATGCTGCTCTGCGTTGCGACTCGACGTTGTACAGCAGGAAATGGCCACGGTGTGATGTTCACACAGAAACATATGACCCGCCTCAGAGGAAGTTAGAATGAAAATATTTTCTTTATCAGATAAATCGGTTTGAGGTCTTTTTTTTTTTTTTTGTTCTACAGATTCTGACCTTTTTGTAAAAATGTGTCTGAGTGGACCCCGGGGGAAATTTGTGCTAAAGCTTTACAAATGTGTCTTCTATATCAAACTGACATATCCTCGTAAAGAACGAGACGTTACGCTGCTTTTTCAACATTTTTGTGATCCAAAAAGCACAGAATGTAAGAGCAAGCTAATATTAGCTCGGGCCAACACATCCAACACAATGTGCAGAATATCTGAGAAGTATAACACTTCGACAAATGTTGAAGTCAGGTGTTGAGTGAGAGGATGAAGCTGATGTATGTTGAACTCATAGATGTCTCGTAGACAGCCAGACAGACAAAGAATGAATGACCTGTGGAAGGAAATCTAGCTAATGATGCTTGGGTACCTCTCCTCTCTCACTTACTCAGTCTTTATCCATCTCCTCACTCTCTCGCTTCCTCTCTCACTTCATCATCTGTCGCTCACTCACTTTCTCCTTTCTATTGCTAGTTCTCTCGTTTTCATCCTGCGTTTCACTGTTTCTCTCTCACACACTCTCATTCTCTCCTTTGTCACCATCACCACAAACTGTCACTCTGTGTTTTATAAGATCCAGGTGCTGGCAATTGAGGGAGATAGAGTGCAACATGCATTGAGTATGAGGAAAAAAACTGGTCTGATAGTTTAACAAACTGTAGTGAAGGCCAAAGCCTTCATTTTCTGCAGACTCTGAACATTGGGAATGTCACACAGAGTTCAGCCTGGGCCTGGCTACTTTCTCTTGGCTGGATACTGTTACATATCATTGCCACTGGTTATTGTCTGCCCTGCATTTGTTTATTGCTTCATGTCATTTTTATTAGGAATTTTCAGTTTCCTCAGGAGGCACCGAGTATTGAGAAAGAATGAAATTGCTTTTGAAAATAACTTTTTTCTTCACAGGCTAAATATAAAGCAAACACTTCTGTTTCACAGTAGATGTTTGAGATCTACTACTTGGTGTTATTTCAATGTAGGAGAGCAGAGCATCTCTGTCGATCAGTTCTTTTCCAGCGTCTACCTCCTCCGGCTCAGTCAGCGAACTGTCATGGCAGGTCACTCCAGGGTAAGTCCCCTTTATTCTTACTTGTACATGAAGGGTAAACCCCTGTCTGTGAACCCGTAGATGTTCTTACCTTAAAGTCACTGTTTGCACCAAAATGGAAGCTGTGTGTTTTTTTTTTTTTTTTTTTTTAACACACTCTCAAACAGACTGAAACAGCTGGTGCAGACTGAGCTGGGGCGACAGGTTCATGCTGAATACACCAGAGTTCAGTAGCTAAAGAGCCTCATGTATTGTCAGCTTGCACTACAGTGCAAACTACTTGTGTGTTTGGTGGTCATAGTTTTTATTTCAAATTTACTTAAAGCCAAAATCCTGAACTTCACACATTTCCAGGAAGACGTTATTCGAAATGATGTTCAAACTACAAAGGTTGCAGATCGTCTAAAGTTGGCATTGTGATGTTGTATATACACATTTATCTGACTTGCTGAATTAAAATGTCATTGAACAGCCAGGTAACGCCCTTGGTAATTCATGATTCACTAAAGTGATTAGATTAAACCATAAATTAACAAGATGATAGAGAATTTGCAATATTTAACTATTTCACAACCAAAAACGAAGCCAGCTGCTGCAAATTTCAGTCTTAACTTCTTATTTTAACATGATAGGAAGGTGATTTCATTTGAGTATCTTCTTCCTCCAGGTGTAGCAGCGCTCCTCCCTCAGCTGCAGACGGGGAACCCTGCTGCTCTCAGGAGAGGGAAGATCAGCAGTCATCATTCAGAGCTCAGATCTCCAAAATTGAACAGTTCCTCAACACAGAGAGACTCCGTCTGCCCAAAAGACGAAGGATTGACGATTAAAACCACCAAACTTATCGCTGTATTTAAGGGGACCCGGCTTCGCAGCTCTGAGATTGACAGTTTGAAAAAGTTTAGATGTTCTGTCACTTTAACTATGCGGGTGGATTACTCGTTCCTTTCAACTGTAGGGTTGGATCTTACTTCACAGATTATATGTTTTATTTGCAAAGTTATTTGCCAGTTGCCTGTTGACATTACTGTGACAAATTAATGCTTTTTATTCGAGTGGACGGATGCTCTGTTCATTTGTTGTTGCTGTGTATTTGTAGGTAAGCAGGAGATGTTAATATGTCCGTCTATGTTGCTTTATTTATAAGATTTGATCTTTAACTTCCGGTTCTATGTTTAAAAAGCAGTGTTGACATGTTTGCATTATCACACTGTATATCTGAAAATAAAACATTTGGCTCACATTCAGCTTTGCTTTTAATTTGACGGCTTTAATGAAGTTGTCAGTTACATCAGTTGTCGGTTTACAGTTTTCCAAATAATCAATATAAAAGATGTTAGACAGAGCTGTGTTATCAAGTAGTAGTACATTTGGTTTTAACCCCAATACGTCCCTCCCTTCACTGAGCAACAACATAGCTTGACACATAAATACCTGCAAATCACCGTCTGTCCTTTAAAGTCGAGGACAAATTTATTGAAACAACAAAACCGCCTTGTCTTACATTCGGTTTATTGGAATCGTATTCGCAGCATGTCATGCATTTCACAGTAAAAAGACAAATAAATAAGCAGCTGTTGCCAGTTAACATGCTAATTAACAATAATTAGCTTCATGGCCAATCAGGGTTGCATGTCTCAGAGGAGCTCTAATTGTGAGGCACCTTTGGTCGACACCGTGTTGTTTGTGTCGCCGCCGCTGTTGTTGTTGGGCCAATTACAACTCGGGACACAACTGGTCAGAGTCCGTTAACACCTATTAACATAAATTAAGAGATAACAATTAGCGCAAACCCCTTTTAACCCTAATTAACAAAAACTAAATTAGCGAACATACAGTCCAATTAACAGATTCTAACAAGCTTCTCGTTAACTTTATGTTCCCTGTGAGGACGATGGAGGAAAGAACATATGGCCCCATGTGAGCATGAAGCAGCCACTCCACTCCTCGTTAGTTTGACTGCTACATTTGTACAGTAGCACGTATCTGATGGTCTTTAATTAATAATTGATTAGCAGGTTTGATGAATGAGTAGGATGACTGTAAATTTACCGTCAGTCAGGATAGTTATCCTGCAGACTGATCTGTTATAAGCCCAGTCAGATGTTTCACTGCAACCTCAATGGGCGGAGACAAAAACCACAGCTTTTCAGCCTTCAAAAAATAAGAAAATTCAGACTTAACTTTGTCTAAAATATGAACAAACGTTGAAATCCTTTTGTTTTAAAAGTCACAAAGTTAGCTGGTTAGCTAATTCTTGTCTGATCTGCTCTGTGTCAAGACTTTATAGGGTCTAAGAACGCAGGGAAGCAAACAGCAGGGCCATCCGGACTTCTTTAGTGTTAACTTGATTGTGTGAAAGACGTTTTCCTCAGTTGCCCCTTAGTCCTGTTCACTGGGACCTGCAGCACCGGAAGGTTTGATTCGTATTCAGACGGATGAATTTCACAACACCGCTGTGAAGGACAGAGTCACCTTGGTGGCCAGTACGCAGGAACAGCTGTTGCCTTTTGTGTGCGCTGGTTCACCGTCCAGATGTGGTGGTTGTCGTTTGCTTTGTTCCCACCTGAACTGTGGCAGAGGACGTACTGTGTATACTGTATATAACTTTACTGGAGGGCAGAGCTGTCATATGCATGAGTATGAAAGTCAATTGGAAATGATGAAGACAGAACAAACTTATTTCACCAATTTTCTTTATTTTTTTTATTCAGTTTAGCATTTCAATATTCAGAATCAATATTTTACTCATTTATTTATTTGGTAAATTTCCAAAACCGTGATATAGGACAGGGATAGGGAAGTTTCTTGTAATTCCGCTCACGTACAAAAATTAACAGCGCACATATTTTGATGGTGGCACGAGGTCCAAGCTTGGCCCATCTTACTACACTTACTGATAATGAATACGCCTGAATGTTAATGCGCTCATAAAGAAATCTGGAGCGTTTGAGTGGCTGTGCCCACCACTGCTGACCCTTATCCTTACTGGGAGGACGGGAGGGGAGGGGAGGAGAGGTGTGGGAGGGGGTGGAATATAAAGGAGTTAATTTTAATACACTCGCGTATGCAAACACATACACGTGTGGTTTCTCTCTCACTTACAGTTTCTGTCTTTTTCCTCTCTCGCACACACACGCACACACACACACACACACACACACATGCACACACTCTGGGTTATGAAGTGCTGCCTTTTTGAAACAGTCAATTACCCTCTGGCTAGGGAGGAAACCTGCTGTTAATTACTGCTCAGTGTTTTATATAGAGAGTAAATAAAGAGACCGCTGACATTCACATTCCATCAATGTGTCCCCCAGCACACGGTGTATTGGTCGTGTGTGTTATCTGATGTTAAAATAAACCCCCTCTGAGGTTGGCACCATGGGAAAAAAACACTGTAGACGAGACGTATATATATATATACATACACATTATGATTCTGTATCACCGGCCGTATCGGTTGTATTCCTACAAAACAATAGGATAGGCTGACTTTTATTGGTGGTGCCCAATATATAGTAAATATATGTTTTTGTTTCACTCTATTCAACTCAAGTCTCAACAGACTAACATTGCACTGATAACACCTACTTAGCAGTCATGAAGACACTATACGGAGCAGTACATCTACACACACACACACACACACACACACACACACACACACACACACCACAACTACAGTTAGCCCCGGCTCATATCCAGAGGCCTTGATACAGTAAAAGAGCAGTCACAAGTTTGAATTCAGTCCTGATTTACTGCCCCTTTTTATTGAAATTCTGTACATGAGAAAGGAGGAGAGCAATATATTTGCCAATCATCCAGCTAAATGGGTCTCACCACTAAACATTGTTGAATATCCCAGGGTTATGGGGCCATGTTTTGTCATATTATACCTCTTTGCCTCAAAAGCCATCACAGTAAATCTGACCGGGAAGTCGTATTAAACGGCGCAGTGGACGTCTGCTGAGATGGAGGCTGAGTGCAATCCTGGCACTCTGAGTGTACTCTGCAGTCTTAAACTGAAGAAGTGCAGCTGCTCCTTTGGCCCCGTAAAAACTCTTAAATGAGCAGATTATTATGGAGAGAGCAGATTCTGCTCCTCTTCACTCACCTTGTGCTGTGTAGCTCGGAGCTTTTCTGTGTCGTTCTCTTTCGATTTAACGTGAAATTTAAGTCGTTTGTTCCTGTTTTGATGAGGACAGTCATAACCAATCATATCTTAGCAACTGCAATCAGGCGGCTTCAGACATAACCTGCTAATGTTAGCGTAACTAGTTCACTACCATCACCTCTAAGGCCGAGGAGTGTGTCATTACATTATTTTGTGGGATTACAGATTAGAGTCAGGATCATCCATTGTGTGGATGCTAAGATGAAACTTGTTAACTGAGACAGCGTTACATTTGCTGTTGTTGAAAATACGCTCATAAAGCTTAAACCTTAAACCTGTGTTACTGTCCAAGTATGTTTTTCTATAATAAGAACCAGAACAGAGCTTTGTTAGAACGAATTAACATTTTAACTGCATTTTCATTTTCAGTTTATAATACTGTACTATACATAGATGCAGATTTTTTTCATTCATGTATGTAGACATCGCATGAATATCATCATCATGGCGAAATGTTGTCCTGGAGACGGAGGCAAAGAGTTGGTTTTGAGTAGTTTGGCAGGTGTTTATATGTCTGTCTGTCTGTCTGTCTGTCTGTCCGTCTGTCCGTCTGTCTGTCCGTCTGTCAGATTTTGTGACTGTGGTAGCGTCACAACCGTGCGAGATACACTCACAAAACTTCACAGGTGTGTAGTTGAGATCAAACTGAAGGCCGAGTTCGAAGATGGGTGTGGTCCAACTTAAGACCACTGAGTAGTCGGGTAATAATGCAACTTTCCCTTTCTCTTTATTTCACTAAGCACTGTGAAATTCTCTCATCAGCTGTTGGATCAGTATTAGTTTATACGCATAGTTTAACACGTCGGTAGAATTAAAAAGACTTTACTGTTTTTCTTTTTCACGTGGCATTTCTTCTTCTCAGGTTTGAAATATAGTTGTGTAGTTTGTCTTCTGCGGTTTTCTATCTGTGCACATTTTACTGTGGTGAAACCTCACGACGCTGATAAATAACAGGCTTCACCTTTCCTTAGCGGGGCTTAGCATGACTGACTGCACTCCTAGTCTCTCTGAGAGTGTGTCCTCAGCTGTGAATCACTTGTGTTCGGCGCACATCTGCGCACACACTCCTCTCGTCTTTCACCCACGTGGAAAGAGCAGAGCGGAGAAGATAATCTCTGAAACGTCGCCCTGCTGTCAAAGGTCAGCAGAGTTGAAAGGTCGCCCCGCGCATCATTTATAGGCTCTTAAATAAGCCCAGACCTTATGCTCCAGCCAGCTCTCCCTTTTTAAGCAGTTATCAGATTTTACAAGTTATGAATTATCTTCCCAATGTCCTGCACGTCTGCGTATTGAGAGATCAGAGAACCAGTGCAAGAGAAAGAGAGAATTGTGGGAAGAAATAGAGATGTAGGAGGGAGAAAAAGAAAACAAATACAGCAAAAAAAACATGAGACAAAATAGGAGATAAAGGCCAGTGGTTGTTGAAGTGGGGTCCAGTCCTGTCTGTCCTCTGCTCTATAGTATTTTGCCATAAATAAAATAATTTCCCTTGAGCTTTAAGACATTAATGCAAGTATCATAAACAAAGCAGTTCCTATATTAACTAAGATACAGGGGTCACAATGAATGGATGATGGATGTGATCTTCCAGTTTTCAATATTATTTAACCCCAGTTGTCAGCGTCTGTGTGACAGACTCTGGATCTTTGCTTGTTGGACAGATTAACATAAAACAACATTAGAAATGCAACAGCAATCTCACTGAAGCAACAGCACTAGATAGAAAAAAGAAATTTTAACTGAAAATGAAATTGCTATTGAATGATCAGATATAAATGCCTGTTAAAGGACATTTTCCTTTCGGCGAATTTAAAAGAAATTCAATTAAAGTGGATCATATATCTGTGTAAATACACCATGGTGCAAATCGTATGCACATCAGAAAACATGCTGTTGACTAGTTGAAAGTAAGTTGTGTTTTGGGCGTTACTGCAGCACTGACAGTCTGGCTCATGTCTTCAAAGGTCAGATGTCAATCGGCTGAAAGCCATCCATTTTTAGCACCTGCACACTGTTACGCTTTCTCACTTGTACTCCGTTTATACTGACTGCATTTTAGTCTTCAGAGATTTGTTGGGAAAAATTCATGAGTTGATGATGAATGACTTGTTACTGCAGGTCCTCCAAATTATACAACATCAACACACTGTTTGTCTGTGCCTTTTAGAACAGCACAGAGAAGCATTTCCTGTTCTGATGCCACAATCAACATCTGTCCATGTCTTCAAAACTGCTATAAAATCACTCTTAAATCGGTCTGATGATTTTAAAGTTTTGTTATTGCTACATAGCTAGCATTAGTATGAATGCTAGCATGCTAATTTTAGTAGAAGAAAAGATGTGATAGAAACAGAGGACAGCTCTTTTGGAGTAAAGAAATGAAGACTGGTAAGTAATAAGCTGTTAATGCTAACGCTGGATATGTAGCAATAGCAAAACTTACAAATAGCGCCTTTAAGGTTTGGCACAAGAAGACTTGGTTAGGGTTGGAGAAAGATCATAGTTCGGGTTGTTAGACCATCCATCCACCCCGACCTCATTCCCCTCTGGACTTTGGAGTGTCTGTCTGTCTCATCTGATCTGATCTGATAGCATAAAAGTGTGCACAAGCTTTCATGATAACAGAAGGTAGTTCAAGCTAAAGGCAGATGCTAAAGGCAGTTTCTTATCACTAAAGTAACCTTCTCCTAAAATAATAAATTAACTCAAAGGTGCTGAATAAATTTGAGTTTCTGACGTAGTTTCGAGAAGCAGCGAGGCATGTTATCACTTAAAGTAGTCCGCATAGTTAGCTGGTTGGGTTAGCTTTAAGTATAAGCAAAAAGAAACAGATGTAGTCTGGCTACAGCTTTCAGAAAAATGTCTGAAAGGGTTCAGGGACCGATAAAGTAAAAATGAATACAGTAGTGGTCCGTAGCATAAAGAACATAAAGGAGAAGAGAGGAAGAGATGGGATGAAGTCGGCTCTGTGATTCTCTCCGGACTGTGGCTGCGACTGAATTATCCTCCACGGAGGACCACCGTGGCGGCAGACATACGTTTCTGATTTCCTGGGAAGGCTTTAACTTCTTATGGGTACATGGTCCTCCCACAGACCAACACTGTCACTGATGCCTATATATCTACAGGAATGTGTGTGTGTGTGTGTGTGTGTGTGCGGGGTTGTCTCTGCACATGCACTGAACTCCAGAGGATGAAGCCATTTTGTTATTGATGGAGTAGGGGCCTAAATCTTGGGTCTTGGGTCACACAGACACGGACACACACATTTGCACACACCCCGGGAGGTGTTGGTGTGTGAGCCCCTCCCTCGGTGGGTCTCTCACAGTCAGTATGATGGAGAACTCCTTTTCACTCCAGGGGATCCTATAAACCTGTCACAACCATTATCTCTCTCTCTCTCTCTCTCTCTCTCTCTGCCTCTTTCTCTGCTTTTCTTCACCTTGTCTCTAGATGCCAGTTTTGCATTTGTGAGTTACTTTTCAAATATTTTAACGTTAAGAAGCTTCACTTCATTAGATCAGAAGTCTTTCTCTCTCAGTCTCACACATGCATGCCCCCTAAATCTCAGACCCAGAGCGACCTGCCAAGCTCCATTATGCTACAAATGTATTTAGTTACCGGCTTTGAAAGAAAGAGATCGGAGGCCTTTTGGTGCATAACAACACTGTTGTGTACTTCTTGTTTTGACGCCGAACCATAGCTCGAACTCGCAGATAACAGCGGCTGTGTTTGACCTTGTTTTCTTAGATTTTGTTTCAAATAGATGGGACCTGTGAGGCTGAAACAATAAACAGAGGCTGTCACGTAACGTGTGATTTGTGCTCAGTCCTGACTTTGAAAAATGTTTATGAATATGAACAGTGCACATGGAGCACAGGAATATTATGAAGGTTCATTGAAACAGGCCCATTAATAACCTCAAAGCACTGAGCGGAGAGCGCGAAGGCTGAAGGTGAATATATTTATACCTGTGAATTCCCGAGCAGGAAGAAGAAGCCTCACCGAGGTCGTTGGATCTTATTTAAATGTGACGTGCCGTCTCTTCACCCAGTCGGTTCTGTATGAAGGGGGCTGGACTGACGGAGGCTGCACACAACTGCGCACAAAACCCTCACTGATCATATTGATTCTATTAAAGGAGGTTGTTAGTGTGTGTGCAGATTTGGCGAGCATCATGGCGAGTTAGGTAGTCTAGGTCCTCTGTGAAATCTGTTGCTGTTGTTTCAAAGCATCTAGCATTCGATTTGTTACAAAAATAATAATTTCCATGGCCAGTTAGTGACGGTGCATCTGGAGTCTCACGCTACAGCTGACATGGAAAGAGATTACTGTGGCTTTATACTTTGTAGCTCCCTTGACGGACACTAGAAAACTCCTGTGGATCGTCCGATCTTGTGTGTGGTTTACTGATGACCTAGTTTAATTAAAAAGGTATTGTATATTGTTGTACCAAGTTCTTGCCTATTGTATTTTGGGCGTTTTTGCCTTCATTATGACAGCCACAGTGAAAGAGAGAGACAGGAAAGTTAAGAGAGAGAGGGGATGACATGCCGCAAAGGGCCCGGCTACTGAACCTGAACCTTAATGCTAACTGCTCTACCAGGTGAGCTACTGGGCCCCCTAAACTTATTATTGCCTCTAATGTTAAATAATTATAAATGCATGGACACACCAGGATTTATAACTGTGAAAATGTGCATGTGCATGTAAATATTTGAACTTTGACATTTGCGCCGTTGACCAACAGCAACCCCTCTTGACGGTGCTACCTTTGAGAGCTGGAGAGTCCAAACTAGAGGAAGCTATTGCAGCTTATTAGCTCTGCAGCACCTCCCGCTTTTATTCACCCTCCGCTTCCGAATGTAGAAATCCACATTCCTCAAAAGAGGAATGGTTTGCAGGAAAGTTATGAGACAGGAGTCGATGGTGCGAATACATCTTTTGTGATCCTATTGTTAGAAACCAAGCTAAGCTAATGAGCTAACCCAGCTGTCTACACAGGTCGTGTATCAGCTTGCATTTCACTCTTACTGTACGCCCTTAAATGTGAACTGAATTATTATATTTTTATGGACCAAATATATTTTCCAGTGTTTTATACACGTAACCACAGTGTTTGTGTGCAGAGCCGCTACTGCTCTGCTAACGCTACACCTCCTCTATTATGTAACTGGCTGTTCTCTTCCTCTCCTCACAAAAAGTTCAAACGGCGTTCACTTTCTCCATTTCAGTGCCACACGTTGAGAAGCACAGACAGGAGAGCAGAAAGTGATGGAGCTCATGATTAAAAATGGGCCAGTAATCCCACTGACTGGCCCATTAACCACTCAGATACGTCTCAGGTCTGTTTGTTTTGACAGTAAAGCAGCCACGACACAGATGAATGTCTTTCTCTGTTATGATTCCATTAGCAGAGCCAGTGTCATTTTCCTACTCTCTCTACGGCTCATGGCCCTCTGTGGTTTTCCAGGGGCTGGTCTGCCCAGAGACCCGCTGCCCTCTACCCAGAGAGGGCCTTCCCTGCTAGGGGACACGTCTGGATGACCCCCTGGTATGCTGGACTGACGAGACCCAGGAGATAAAGAGTGAATAAACGGGCAAAACAAATACAACCAAAATGGAAGTTTTTACGATCTCACCAGAAGGGTAATCTTCACTTGCCACAGTTTCAGTTAGAACAAGGTCAGAGATATAAATATAAAAATGACAGGGAAGTCGGCCCAATGAAACAATGTTTAAATTCCCTCCAGTACTTTTGAGTAGAGACTCCACACAGCTGACCTCCTCTCACACTGGAATTACAGTGTGGTTAAGTGGTATTTAGCAAGTTAACGTAGCAGTGAAGAAGCATGTGACGGCTTTGTTGATCCGTTTCTAGTTGAAACGAGATGTTGTTGTGTGAGATAATACGGGGAGCGTCTGTCCAGCAGTAGGCGGGCACGACTAAAACACATGTAGAAAATGACTTGTTGCATCATTTGGAGCTTCACAAACACCATGCTCTCTGAACAGAATCCAACCAGCAGCACAAGGTGATGGTTTTCATCCAAGCCTTGGTTAATCAGAGTCTCAGATTTGGGTTACGATGTCCCAAGTCAAACCTCATGTCAAGACCAACAAGTCCTAAGTCCAGCCCTGAGTGAAAACCATCAAGTGCCAAGTCCCCAGTCAACCTTTAGTGGGAAGAGTTCTGTTTCATGTCCTAAAGAAGTCATTATGCAACTTTCATTAAATCTAAAATCAGTGAAAATATTTAAACAGCGTAAATGTCAGTTGTTGTTTTTTTCAAAATAACATTTTGTTCAGTCATTACAAATCAAGCGGCTGAAATCCAAGTGTCAGAAGTCATATGTGTTCAACTTAAAGGCAGATTGCAAGTCAAGTCCAAAGTTAGTGAATGATGTGTTGACTTGGTGATGAACAGCTGGTGTCTGTAGGACACAAGAACGGTCTTTTAGCGATCAACATCCAAAACACAGCAGCATGACGTGTCACCTTCCCATGACACGTTTGAAAATTAAATTCAATCCTGTGAGAAAATATGAATTAGTAGTTTTTGATTTTTTTTTTTTTTTTTTTAAGTTACGATGTGGACGATTACTGAAGCTGCAAAAGTCATTTTTCATTTCTTTTGTTAAATAGTTTGACCTCAGGCTCATACTGTGGGTTGTTATGGTTGCATATTACCCGCCACAACACCGCATATTTAGCAAAGGGGAGCCGCGACAGTAGTTGAACCAAATAATGCAAACCTGCTCACAAGCCTCAGAAGAGTGTGGGGTCATAATGGCGACAAAATACAATAACGAGGAAGACTAGAGTTTGTAGTTTCGTGGCGTTTGTGCGCCGAACGCTGTTTTTGTTGCAAAACTCATAAATTTCTCTGCAGGTTGTGTTTTAGTGTTTTAAAGCCAGAGTTCATTTTTCTATTTCGAGGTTTAACATTCACATTCTGTTGACCAGTAATTTTAGAAACGGCTCCAATGGCTGATTTACTGATACACAGAGGTCAGCGCTTTGATTTACTCACTTCCTGTAGTGTCTGTTATTTGTTCTCATGTTTTTTCCTCTCTTAATGGTTTTCCATAACTGATAAACATTTTTCGTCGAAGATAACTCTTATCCAGTAATTTTAGCTCATCTATTATTTATTTAATAATAGCCCTCATTTAATTGCAGGTCAAAAGTTTTCTTTAATAGCTTTTTGATAACTAATCGATAAAATGATGGATAAAGTGTTTTTGCTTTGAAATAACTATTTGGAGGGAGGCAATGATGAGAATCGATGGTAATCAGTTTAGTTGTTGACTGATGGCGTTCGGTACAGCCCTTAATGACCTGTCAGATGGCGGGAAAAATGAGGTCAAAGGTCATCAGATTCAGAGCAGCGGAGTTCCTGCCCCACTGCCACTGTGGTCATCTCTCTCTATGTCTCTGATAAAGACGAAACCGTGTTTGTTTTTCATGCGCTGCTTCGCGTCGGAAGTCAAGTCGGGCCGTCCTCCAAGAGCAACATCGGACCTAGAAATAGAATAGTTGAGATCTGCAAAGCGAGCTCTGATGGAAAGCAAACAAACAGAAGAGGGAGATGTTAAGAGAAACCGCAGGAAAAGCAGAACGATCTCATTTGAGCACAAAGCTCGCCATCAGAGCTTCGTCGCATCCAGAGATGCTTTCAAAATTATGTTTTCAGCCAAACCTCGGTGTTAAAATAATCTGTTCTTGTACTTGATGACTGAACCCGCAGCCCCGGCCATCATCATTCCTTGTCAGCCCATTTGTTATTAAAGTGTAGGAATGTGTCTGGTACTTCATCATGCGAGCGGTCACTCTGCAGCAGGAGGCCCCCCCCCCCCCCCCCCCCAATACCTTTTTAACACACACATGCTACAACAGAAACACAGGTACACACACTCTCCACACACACATTCAGTATGCTGTGTGGTAAAGAGACTACAGAGCTGAAGATGCTGCAGCTGTAAACTGATGGATGTTCTGAGTATAAACGAGGTATTTGTCCGTCAAATCTGGTTCTTTTCAACTCATTTTACACACAAATCTACCCTGTAAAATAAACAGTATAAGACATTATTGGATTAAATATAGGGCAGGGGGGTCGTTGTCAGGACGGGTGAAAATGGAGACCTTTGGAAATGACGACATAGACATCCACGGTAGCTTCCTGATTGGGTCTTATCTCCCTCGACTACCAGTGGTGAAAGAAACATGGGTAATGAAATACAAGCGTTACTGACCCTATTGTTTTTGCTAGCAACTGCTTAGGAGTTAAATTCTGCATTTTAACACGGCAGCTGTCTTTGCTGTTCCTGGTTTGTCATATTTTTGGCAACTGATCAACTGCAGAGTAGACGGTCTGCTTCCTGTTTACACCGGCTCGCACATGCCCAGTGTACGTGATTGCTCCGGTATGTACGTGTCTTCAGGTGTCTATCAAATGTATTAGTCCACACTGACCCTGTGTGTGTGTGTGTGTGTGTGTGTGTGTGTGTGTGTGTGTGTGTGTGTGTTTTTGTTTTTTTTCACTGTTATTTCAGGCATCCCTGGTTCGAGAAGTAAAAGTCCTGATCATTTTCCCCCCTTAGACAATGCTGCCTGACTCACAGCTGGCGCTCTTCTCTGGCTTAGATCAGCACTACAACTCCCAAGATGCATTTTTGCAGGAACCCCTTCAATCACACGGCTGAAAATTCTGTTGCTTAAATCAATTCACTTTTGGATTCTCGAGTAATTTTGGATCAATCCTAAAACTGTGGCACAGTGTTTTGTTCACAGCTGCAGTGGAGAAGCGTTTTGAATCCACCACCTCTTGACTGGCTTCCTCTTCACAGCAACTTTAGCCGAGGCTTATGGGTATTGTAGTATTTAGATTTGTCTGCCATGACAAAATGAGCTTTCTCAGAAACAAAAATTACACTTTTTCATGGCTTATATAAACTTAAAGAGTCGCATGTTTCCGTGTTAAGTAACACTGAGGATATCTTTTTAAGAATGGGAATTTACAGTGGCACGTTTGGAGCCAGCAAGCAGATTTGACTTTGTCCCAAAAAAATCCATCTTAAACCTGAGAACGGGGGCTTAACCTGAAAATTTTGACGGCGCTGACTGTAAATTGAAATGAACCTGCTGGATAACGGCGATCACAGCCGTATGTGTAATGTGGAGGTGAAAACCTACACCAGACAGCGATGGGTTAGATGTTTAAAACCTGGCAGTTGTTTGTATTAACCACGATAATTGAAATGGCATAAATTCTGTGAAGAAAAAAAGAAGAGACAAAGTTCAATTGGTTTACGAGATTAAACCTTTTCTTCCAGTGTAACCCCGCTTTTTACGTGCTGACAGGCCGTGGATGTTGCTTCTTTCTTCTTCTTCTTCTTTTTTTTTTTTTTTGTTTTTGTTTCTGTGAACTACTTTCAATTGACCAGCCGGTGAACCCAACACACACACACACACACACACACACACACGGTCCTTCCTCCGGCTGATATCTGTTTCAGTGTTCCTCTCAGTTTTCTTGCCAGGAGTTTCATTGCCAGCAGCAGGGTCATCTGCTTTGCTCCGACTCCCTGTTAGCTACTTTACTGTGCTGGTTGGCTGACTGACTCCGGCTCATTATGAGCAGGTGACAAGGACAAGATGAAGATGGAGGGGCAGCGTTAGATCACTGGAGCCTGAGAGTCAAGTGGTTAGTCCGCTGTGGAAGGGTGTTTCTCTGCTTTCTGTACAGTATACGGCGCATATTTGTGTTTATATACTGTATGTATGTTTGCAGGTGATAAACTGTGTGCGTGTATTTTGCTGTTTATCGTATTATTAGCTCAAGATTTGAGATTTACATTTACATTTACCCACTTGGTTTAATGCTGCACTCCAGAGGAGGACAGACTGTTTTGTGTTTGTCGTGTGAGTCATAGGTTGATTGAGAATGAGCTTAGTGAAATTTTGTCTATTCACATTTATTTATTTATTTATTTTTGTCGCAGATTTTGTTCGCCAAGCCTGGGAGAGACGGCAGAATATTCTGTTTTTAAGACCGAGCTGTAAAACGAGCTGTGACGTCACCGGTTTCCCCCGTTCCTGCTTTAGCTCTGGCTCCGTATTTACCTTACAGACTAGCAAAGCAAATAAGTGTATTTCACAAAATGTCAAACGTTTCGTGTATTACATGATCTCTCTGTCTCTCAGTTTACCTCCTCTGCCTGAGGAGGATCTTTTGTTGATCTGCTATTAAAGGATAATTCTGATTTATTACAACAGGGTTCTTATTTTCATAGTTTTGGCCTTCATTTCTATCAGTAGTAAAAACACTCAACTGTACCGGTTTTGTTTTGTTTTTAATAGACAGACTTATAAATCACCTGGTGACATTTTTCACCTCAGTAAATAGCATCATCGTTATTATATTGTATATTATAAGGAGTGTATCCCTGTGACTGTGTCATTATTTTATTAATATAATTGTTACTGATTATTATTATTTATCGTTCTATTATTATTTTGATGTTTTTTTTTACTATATAATCAACCAATAACTGAACTCATGGTTTATTCGCCTGTCACATCTTATTTTCAGTTTGTGTGTGTGTGTGTGAATCAGGGGTTACTATGACGACTGCACAGCCTGTCGCACAACATCAAAACAGCCTCAGCAGCTCCCTCCATCTACAGCCAGTCGTCAGATCGTGTCTCGACTCAGTTACTTTCACTGTTCACACTTTGTTGATATCGCCTGACAGAGCGGCATGACTTAGAGCTTCTTTCTTTCTTTCTGTCTTCCTTCCTTCCTTCCTTCCTTCCCTCCTTCCTTCCTGCCTTCCTTCCTTCCTTCCTTCCTTTCCTCCTTCCTTACCACCCACCTGAAGAAACCTAAAAATATAGGGCTGAATGCAGAAAAAGGTTGATGACTGGTTACTCCTCCTATTTATAACCCTTGTTTTTACCAGTGGACCGTCCTTATCAGACAAGAATGAATTCTGTTTTTGTGTGTTTACACAAAGTCGGTCTTTTATTTTTTTCCATCGCAATGTCTGCACTTCCTCTGAACATGACCGGTGCAAAGGCCAGACAGTACCTACATGTTCCCCCGCAGTTTAAGGCTGAAGTAAATGTTACCAACTATACTCATAGTACACACGCTTCAAAAACTGACGCTTACATGAGGATGAGGTCTCTACGTTCTTGGTTTAATTGATGGATGGTACGATGATGTCAACAGGCCGTAGTTAACCAAATATTTTACAAGAGACTGATGAATCACTAGTTCTCTTCAGGATGTTTTAGCATCAGACTGTTTCAAGTGTCTGGTGAGTTAAATCAAAGGGATCTATTTTCAGATGTATATTAACTCATGTCTGCGGCCTCAGATTGTGTCAGGTGGATTTGGATGGATATTAAGGAGAGTACGGTGATTTGTTACTCCAGTATTCAACTCTGAAAAATATATTTACATACTGATTTGGAAGTTCTTCCTTCAGCCGTCCGCACGGAGACAGAGATAGTATCTTTGAAGAATCGTCTGCAACAGCCAGAACATAACTTACTTCACACAGCCAGCTGAGGCTGATGGCAAGCCAAATGCTGCGTGTGTGTCTGCGTGTGTGTCTGCATGTGTGTCTGCATGTGTGTGTGTGTGTGTGTGTGTGTGTGTGTGTTTTTTGACTGTCTCTGTATATTTCTACCTCTCCCTCTGTCCTTTCTCTCACATCTGCCTCGACAAAAACTTCTGTAGAGCTGGTTTGCAAATTTCTTCTTAGAAATCAACACTTCCATAAAAACACGTGAAATTTCTCTCCTGTACATTAATACTGAGTTATTGCCGGATTTTGTAGGAGGATATTAATTATTTCATTACACTGGCTAAGATGATTTTAGATGAAAATGAGATATCGCTCTCTATGATGAGACGTGCGTTAAACCGGCTGCATACACTACCTGCGCAGCACCAAGCGATAGACAGATAAACTTAACAATGAGCTAATTAAGCTAACTAGCATCTGACATGTCTCAGTGTAAAAACCAGATTAATCATGGCTAAGGTTTCCATTCCTGGCTTAATGGGACACTTGAATTGAACAGAGCTGTCAATAATGTTCAGTAACACCTGTGCTTCTCTGCCTTTTGTCAAAGATTGTCCGACGTGAAAAAGCCAGAAATAGTCAGTTGTTTCTCTCTGAGTTGGTGGAGACCAAAATAGGACTAAAATGGAGAAGTTGTATTGTACTTAAATTCATCAGGTTTCCAGAAACGTGGCTCTGAATAATTGCTAACGTTGCTAATGATGCTGTTTACTAACACATTCCCAAACTTTCTAAGGTATTAATATGTCAGTGTTGTGTTTATAGTTTGTTCCACTGCCCAGAAGTTGCCCTAAATGATAATAATGAGGATATTGATAATAATAAATCAATTAATGTGGCTGTAAATATGAAGTTAGAGTATGTGAAAAAACAGGAAAAGGCAGATTTCACTTCTTTTTTTCCACATCTGAATCACATCACTTGTCGTATTTGGACGTGATTGCACGTGATGTGGCGTCGTCATGGGGAAAAGAGCGGTGACATCGACCTTTCTTGCTTTTATAACAAAATGAAGTTTTCACTAATTTGAAAGCGGGTTTTAAACACTGTTAAAAAGTCGTTTACTATGAAGGTTAACAACACCCTTCACAACAGTGAGAGAGAGAACAGAAAATCGGTCGTTCAGTATTGTAACTCAAGTTTCCCCTTAACTCAGGATCTAACTTATAAATACTTAACTTAAAATAACCAGTTCACTTTTAGCTTTTTGCAAATGACATTGTACGTAGCATTGTGTTTATTGCACAATGCGACATGCTCAAATCAGTGTTTGCCTGACATTCCTCTGGCCTTGAGAATCAAAATTTAACTTTTTCAAATGTGTTTTTAATTCATTTCACTCGTCCCGACCGAATAAGATGCAAAGTTGAGCTTAAATGTATCAATGATTCATCCCACTCAGCTGCAGCAGCCAAGAGTTATTTCAAGCCATAACTCCTTTTTCCTTTGTATATTTATATTTCTGCATGTGTGTGTGTGTGCGTGCGTGCGTGTGTGTGTGTGTGTGTGTGTGTTTGTGTTTAAAGCTGATTCAAGATCATCTGAATACCAGTGTGTATTAATAACCGATGCATCAGCTGGTGGTACCACTCTCTCTCGGATGTAGTCACATAACCGCCGACTGGGGCCGAGCCCTAAGTGCTCCCTTTTATATTACTTGCGAGGTGGCCAGTGTTTACTCAAACATCTTCAGAGAGATAGCGAGTCCATTTGAGTCCAGGTCAGTCCAGTTCACCACCTGTGTTTGCAGGGAGCGTCTCCATCCTCTGTGGGTTGTAAATTTGAGACCAGCTTTGACCAAAGAAAACATTATTGGGAGGTTGAAGGTCATGGCAGCTGGACTGAGCTCACCCACAGCCATTAATTATCAATGTCGGGGAGAAAAATGCCTGAAAGTTTATTAAAGCGTAAAACGTTTCCTTTTCTTCTTCCTTTTTTTTTTTTTAGACTCCAGTTTTCTCTTTAAAACAACCTGTTTTCTCTTTGTGACCAGTGCATAACCTCATCCTCATCCTCACTCTCTGTATCTCTAATCTGTGACTCATCAAACCGAGGGAGTGTTTCAATGGAAACGTGCACGCTGTGAGCCAACTTTAACATGCAAAGTGTCCAATCGCCTTTTAAAAAAAAAAAAAAGAATTGTTGCTGATTCAGTTTCGTAACACCGGTAGCTCATCTTTCTTCATAATCCTTCCTCCCTCTTGACACCACTTTTTTTGGACACTTTTCTGAAATTTTCCTCTCATTCCTGAGAGCTGAAACATAAAACAAGATGAGCAGTTTCACGTTTGTTGGACTGAAATGTTGTTACCTGCTGTATTTCCTCTGTTGCTATAGCGTCTATATCATTTTCTAGCCGTATGTCGAAGAGCTCATCCTTCCTCCTTCATATCAGTAAATAGCTCAGATGGGAGGATCCGGGATGGACATAAACACACACACACACACACACACACACACACACACACACACACACACACACACACACACACACACACACACAGCTTGTTTGCAGGGAGGAACCATGCAAGTCACAAAATCCACCTGGCTGAACCTAAATACACACACATACAGAGGACTGTACATCAAAATTAAAAAAGGAATATTAAAGCAAGCATTAATGCATCGTCTAATATTAGAATTAAGGGGTGAAAAAATTACGTCTATGTGCACAGATACATTTCAGGTATAGTGAGTTATGTTGTTTCCAGCATGTATTATAAAGACATAGAGTATTTCAGAGATGGTCTGAAGGACTCCTGTGCATGATTTGAGTTCGTAAGACAATAGAAAGATTTTTAAAATCAGGTAAAAATCTGTTTCGGTTTGTGTGTGTGGAATTCAAGGAGAGAAAAAGGGGAAGAAAGAGGCAGGAGAGGCTCAGTGACAGTGATGCAGGCCATAATTTAAAGAAGTCCGCTGAATATGGAAAAATAAAATATTTCCTGGGTCACGGGGAGTAAGGTAGACGAGTTTTCATTTGAAGATCATTTGTTGTTTTGTAGAGCAGGAATGCGTTCCATTGGCCGAGGGTGGGGGTGGTGGTGGGTTGGAGGGGGAGGGGCCATCAATCTTTAAACCAGATTGGTCGAGTGGTCAGATGCCTGAGTGCTCCTCTGGGATAAGAGGCACCCGTTGTGTGATTGTCTCTTTTTATGTACTTATCTGTGTTTAAGTGTTCCTGAGGAAGAAAATAAGAAAAGACTCAGGAAGACTGACTTTATTTTGTCCCTGTGGCCGTCCACCACACTGCTGCTGCTGCTGCTGCTGCTGCTGCTGCTGCTGCTGCTGCTGCTGCTGCTGCTGCTGCTGCTGGCTTATTTCACATCAGGTCCTATCAGAGATCACAGGGCTTATCATGATGGATCAGTGTACATTTATCAGCAAAACACAGAGGGGGAAAAAAAAAAAAAAAAAAAGAAAGGCACAAAATGTGTCTCTGTGTCCAACAGTCAACCCCACGGAAAGTGAGAGAAGTGTGAGATTGTGAGGCCGTGACTTGCTTTAGCAGAGTACAAGCTGATCCGTGTAGGATAGAGTCCTCGGATTTTAACGTTGACAAAAGAATATGTACATTATTACCACCCCCCCCACCCCTCATTATTTCCTTTTGACAAATTACAGAATAAATCTTGTTATCGTCAAGCTCAACTTCTTTTGCTTGTCGTCTCAGCTGTGGTGGCTGGAAAAAAAGTGGTTTCTTCACAGCGGGCGGTTTGACTTGTTACAGCGGTGAATACAGAGACGAAGTGGCCACAGCGAGCCAGAACACGCAGTATCAGAGTGCTGCATGTGGGTCAGCTAATGCAAAGTGTCCGGTTGTTCTTCAGCTTATGTTGTGGTCAGTTTAGAGTCACACCTAGGAAAAGGGGAAAAGTTTGACTTGAAGTAGGAGGACGCAGGTTTTCCAAAAACGCGTGTTTGAGGTGTGACGATAAAATCAACACGGCCACCCAGTCAAAGCAGGTGTTACTTTTAGAAGACGGTGTGTATTTGAAAACCCTTTTTTTTTTAAAGCAGCAGTTATTAATATCTTTTATCCACATGACACAACACTGACATATCACCCCCCCCCCCCCCCCCAACCCCACACTCTCTACTGTCTAATAGAGGCAAAAGAAAATAAAAGCTAGAATTCTCTGTAGCGCCAGAGGTGATTGATAATTCTCATTTGGTTCATCACTTCATTTGCTCCATTGTTCATATAAAAATATCGTTTTGATGTCAACAATTAAAAGATTTAGTTGCACATTTAAAGGCTTTAATGCTTAAATCACTGATGCACAGTAACAGTGATGATGTCAGTCAGTGATGGACAGAAACCAAACAGATTATTACGACAATTAAAAAATGATTGTTTCACAATTCAAGAAAATGTCAGTTGTTGACTTTTCGCTGTGTTTTTCATCAGAGGAGAGATTTTATTATGTCGCTGGAAACACGCCGCCACAGAACTTACGCTGCGTTTACTTGCAACGTGTACATTTTACATCTCTTTGCATGTTTTATACAGTAAACTGTGCAGAGAGGAGAGTGTGCCAGTCGTGTACGCTCACACCTCATTACTACAGCATCCATTTTATTCCCTCCATGTCGGCCACTGTCTGGCTCTAAAGGAAACAACATAAGTCATGTACATGAGTAAGACCGCGTGTGTGTGCATGTTTGTGTGTGTGTGTGTGTGCGTGTGTGTGTGTTATTCTACCTGTCTACATGAGTGTTTATGCATATGTGCACATGTCGTCTCATTTCCAGGACTCTGGTTGATGACTGACCAAAGTAGTTTGACACACTGATTCTTCTCTTCATGACAAGCACTTTTAACACGCGCTCCACCTCCTTCTCCCTCATCCTCTCATCCTCTCCTCCTCTCCTCCTACTAACCTCCCTCTCTCCCTCTCTCTCTCTCTCTCTCTCGTCCCTCATGGAGTTGAAGAGTTGAATCATGGGTCAGCAGTTCTTTGTGCAGAGCCAGACTAGATTTCCAGATGGTGAAGTCACCATCTATCTCTGCTCATCAATTTAACACAGATACACCCAAACTCACACTTACGTACACACTCACACTTACGTACACACACACACACACGCACACATATGCAGAACCTGCTCCCACTTACAGTAAAACGCAGATCGTAGTTTCTTGTCCCTCCTTACTGATGCACAAACAGTAAACAACAACAACACACTCGCTGTCTGATTGTACCTGCGACGTTTCCTCTGACGTACGGAGGCAGAGTGCACGGCAAATTGAGACATGTCAGTGCTGTAATTGGTTCCAGGGGAAGAGCATCATGGGAAGAAAAGCGCTGAGTGGACACTTCCGTTAAGAGGGGGAAAACCCAGCTTAACTGTGATACTTTAATGCTTCAGACAGTCCGTGTGTGTGTGTGTGTGTGTGTGTGTGTGTGTGTGTGTGTGTGTGTGTGTGTGTGTGTG
The DNA here is from genome assembly GCF_002260705.1 of Seriola dumerili. Lineage (NCBI taxonomy): Eukaryota > Metazoa > Chordata > Actinopteri > Carangiformes > Carangidae > Seriola > Seriola dumerili. The sequence goes on from NW_019174352.1 coordinate 1,538,554, forward strand.
TGTGTGTCCACCAGTGGCAATTTGCCAGCGTCTTTGGCCTGTTGATCGTCCATTTATCTTCAATGGGAAGGACGAACCGGCCTCAGGAAAATACAAATGTGTCCCTCAATGAAGACATCATGTTCGGGCTGGAGGACTTGTTTGAGAGGCAAGTTGACTCAATAATGCTGAAGACTAAACGTGTCCAGCTGTTGGACAGTGAAACAGCTGTCCCTGTGGCTTTGCAGCCTGCGTTTCCAGCTCAGTCAGGTTCCTTTCCATTGAGGTTTTCATGAGTTCGCATCCAAATGTGATCTGTTTTACGAGATGACAAGGAAATCATTTAGAATCTGAAGATGGTTGTAAAAAAACTATTTGTGTGTGTGTGTGTGTGTGTGTGTGTGTGTGTGTGTGTGTGTGTGTGTGTGTGTGTGTGTGTGTGTGTGTGTTTGTTTGTTGCCATGGCCACAAAACAGCTGGCAAAACCGGGAGCATCAGTCAGAGAGAGAGATAACCTTAAAAAGGCCGACAGTCTTAGATCTGAAGCTGTTGCATCGTTCATGGACAACACACACACACACACACACACACACACACACACTGGGTGCTGTATGTATGGGAGATTTCTTTTTCCCAGTTTGTGCTCGGCATCAGACAAAGCAGTTATTATTTAACCTTACCCGTTTGATAAATGTTGTTAGCAGTCCAGCCCACGAGTGACATTTAAAATGAGATACAGTGTGTGTGTGTGTGGGGAGACGTGTGCACACTGTTTACTGTAGTGACACGGACAGTAAGGGTGTGTGTGGAGCTAACAGAGTCCAACAGTTTGTTTTAATTTGACTTGAAGCTGCAGTTTCTCTAACGGCTGTTAAGTAATGCCCCCCAGGAAACTGGGTCTCCATCCAAATGTCAATGAACACACATCAGAGGCTCGTTGATCATTTTGAAAATGGTTAATAAGGACTAATGTAAAGTTGCCTATGTTTGGGGACATCATTGCCTTGATTGACAGGTGTCTCAGCCTATCACAGTCAGCTCCACTCATGCAAACTCCTCCTCCTCCTCCTCCTCTTCCTCCTCCTCCTCCGCCCAGATGTGGATGTTCTGGCTGTGAGCGATGAGCAGTAAACCAAAATCTCAGCTTCGAAACTGTCCCCTGACATCAGACAGATTACATCACTGCTCCTCTGTCCAAGGAGCTGACTCTCCTCAAGCTGCAGCCGACAGACTGCTGTGTCACAGTAACCTCGGTTTAAGACACAAATACATCAGACCGGTCACATGTACTCAAAACATTTCAGAGAGTTCACACACCACAGCAGCCAGTCAGTCAGGCTGCTCCTCTTTGTTTATCTGGGTGATATTTATGGATGATAAACATTTATAACAAGATGATGTAAATGAGCCTGATTTAACCAAATGGCTTATTTTCATCTTCATGATAAAACTTGAAATTTCATTCACAGGCCGATTCTTGTTTAATGAATAATGTATTATTTCATGTTTGTGTATTTAAAAAAAGAAGCTGTATTTGAAAAGTCTGCTGCATGAATCAGATTAAAATGTAATTTTATAAGAAATTAATTTCAGCTGCTTTTGGACACAAGACAAAAACGAATAATTAACGGCTCACTCTGAATTTAGCTTTTTACCAGGAGGAATCAGTGTGGTTAGTGTAAACAGTGTGTGTGTGTGTGTGTGTGTGTGAGAATGTGAATGTGAATGAGCTTTTCTGTTGCAGAGTGAAGATGCTTCATCATGGTTGTCCTCCTCTCTCATATTCTCCCCCTGCAGGGTCATAAACGGGTCTGGAGGCTGTTTCTTGTGGGTCAGCCCAGACTGCAACACCATGAAGCTGCATGGACGGCAGGACGGCCTGAGACGGGGAGGCAGAAGAAGTTTCTCTTTTTAACCACTGGAAATGACCGGTAGTAAAAAACAAAAACAAAAGAAGGTGTAAAGACACAGCAGCCGGTTCGCCATAAGATTCTGTTGTTAACTAACGTGAGGACAGAATTAAATACTGGAAAGTGGTTGTAAATGTTATTGTTTAAAATAAGAACTGGACAATTATTAATCACAAAAATTGTCACAAAATGAGTTTATGGCGCCAGATATTTAGTTAGAATGACAAGTGAATTATTTTTCACTCCACAACACACACACATGATGAGAATTTTTTTCCTTTTAAAAAAGGGAGTAATGAACATTTTAATCTTATTTTGAAGGTGATCTGTCTCGACAAAGCCTGTCCGTATTTTTATTTTTATTTATTTTTTTATTCATCACTGGTGTTATCATCAAACGAGCCGTTATCTTCCCGTCAACATAACACTTACCGACTTTTACTTTTCACCGACACTGTGTGAACATTTATCATCGCAATAACGAACAAAGAGAGAGAGCGAGAGAGAAAGAGAGGAGACGACCGTAATAATAATAGTAATAATAATAATGATAATGTTTTATTGTGCAGGAGTGTGGAAAATAGAATATTATTTAAAAATGTGTCTGAGTGTCTTTCCGATGACATCCACCCTCTGTGCGGTCGTCACTATAGTTCACACCTGTAAATTGTTTTATGGGAATTTTAATATCGTAATACCACTGAATTTAGTTGCATAAAATCAAATGAAAAAAAATGAAGAAACAAACAGTTAGACCCGTATAGGCCTTTAAGGCCAACTCCTCCACATACTGTATGTCGTCACGCGGGCTGTTCATCCGCGCGCGACTAACTGTTAATCTGACAAAAACTAAATGAGACCGTTTAACTTTTTTTTCTCTTTATCATTAAAATAATAATTAAAACAATTATATAATTTTATAATCTAATGTTGAGTGAGTTAGTATCGAGATTAAATAGGTCCGTTGTTTTTTTTGGTTTTTTTGTTTTTGGTGAAAGATCATTTAATTTAATTTTATTTCTAAAACGGATTCCTCCGCGAGGCCTGTTTCTGTTTCTGTCAGTGACGTTCAGGGTTTAAATACCAGGTCTTACTTTCTACTCTCACCAGAGACGGCTCAGAAATGGGTGATTTGATGCTTCCTGATTAAACATTGAAACATTATTATGTTTATATACAGTTTATATCTGAAAAATAATAATAAACACCAGCATATCAGTAAGAAAATAGATTTACAGCTGCAACCTTATGAAACAACTGAAAATTATTATATGATGATCAGTTTTTACCAGATTAGTCAAAATAGGTCAGAACTGTTTTTTTTTATTTGCATGTGTGTGTGTGTGTGTGTGTGTGTGTGTGTGTGTGTGTGTGTGTGTGTGTGTGTGTGTGTGTGCTGTTCAGTATACAGTAAATGAATGAAGTCAGAGGGCTCCTGTCCTTCATCACCTCCTGACTCCACCCCCCTGCCCTCCTCAGACACACACACACACACACACACACACACACACACCCATACACAGGCTGAGAGCGTTGAGGGAAAAGAGGGCTACTCCTCCTCATTCCTCCACTCCTCTCTCTCCATTCACAGAGAACGCTGTGAGCAGAAACCTCTGTCCTCCTTGAATGGGCTCCATCTCTCTGAGCCAAACACTCTCTTACTGCTGTTGCGGACGGGACCTGAAGATCACAGCTGATCACTGGGTTTTCATTTTTCCTTTATTCCCTCTCCTCCTCCTCCTCCTCCTCCTCCTCCTCTTCCTCCTTGAGCTGCCGCTGAGAAAAGTTGACTGCTGTGACTTTTTCTGTGTCGCCATGAACTTGTGTTGGACTTAAGGAGTTTCCAGAGCGGCTGTGTAGTGTCGTAAAACAACCAAAGCTCGAGACTCAAGACTCAAGACTTGTGAAAGAGAAGAGAAAAAAAAGACTCCAGACTCTACTTCTAGACTCTCCAGGATTCAGAGCGTGGCGAGCGTTTTGGGTTTGGGTCGGCAGACACCCAGGCAGGGAGGCGGACAGGTAGAAAGGTAGCTACGAGGAGGCAGATAAAGTTTAAAAATAGCCTACCACTTCCCTCCTCTTCTCCCCTGGACCACAATGGGTTCAGACGTACGTGACCTGAACTCCCTGCTGCCCCCGGTCCCGGCGGGCCCCAGCCCCGGCTGCCCGGCCCTGCCCGTCAGCACGGCCCCTCAGTGGACTCCTGTCCTGGACTTTCACACGGCCGCCTCCCCTTACTCCTCCCTGGCTGCCCCCCACACCTCCCTGGGCCCGCACTCCTTCATCAAGCAGGAACCCAGCTGGGGGGCCACCGGGGACCCCCACCACCTGGACGCTGACCCCCACTGCGGCCTCAGCGCCTTCACCGTTCACTTCTCAGGCCAGTTTACGGGCACGGGGGCCTGCAGGTACGGGGCGGCATTCGGGGCACCCCCGCCTCCACCGCCGTCCTCCAGCCAACCGCCGTCTGTGACCGCCGCACACCACCACCAGCCCCCCAGCAGGATGTTCAGCAACCCGCCGTACCTGACCAACTGCATGGACACGCAGCAGGCAGCCCGCAACCAGACGGGTAAGGCTGGAGGAGGAGGAGGTGTGTGTGTGTGTGTGTGTGTGTCAATCACAAAGTATCATAACCCATTTCAGAGTCACTTTTTCTCTCAGAAACTTTGATTTCATTCTTTTCCTTTTCACAAAGCTTCACTTTCTGTGTCTCAGGTGTCGATAACAAACTCAGTGCAGAGATGTTGACGTTGCAGGTTCATGTCACTCATCTCCTAAATTGCACATTTTACCCATCTGAGGTAAATCTGAAGCGGCGTAAAACCAGAGGACGTCGCTCACGTAAAGATATTTCCCGTGATATTACAGCCGTATAAGTGATTTGAAGCATTATTTAAAGTGGGTTAAACCGGCTTTTTGTGACTGCCTGGCATTAGTTCACTCTGATTTAGTGTGTGACAAACACCAGAAACACCTTGGCTTTGTCCGATCCAAACATCACTTACTGAAGATTCCCTTTAGTTCGCTGGACGCTTGTAAAAAGAATTTGAGTTTATAGGATGACGGCTGATAGGAGAAACCTGGACGGTGATCGTACACGCTCCCTGGTCAAGTTGTTTACTGAGTACTGCACATATGTGGCGTCTCTGTGAGCGTCTGCAGCAGTTCAAGCCTTTCTAGTTTCTGACTGTGGATATTGATGTATACTTGTGAACAGCTGCGAGTGTTGTGAGATGTAGGAATTCATACTGAAGCGAGACGGCTTGTTTGCGTCGTGCTGTTCGTGTAAACGGCCACAACAACACGGTCGAAGAAAAAGCTCCTCAGTGACTTTACATGGTCCATGTTCATGAACTTGTTTTGACCCTAAACTGTTTCACTTTCCCTAAAAATAGAGTCTCTGAGCTTTAACATCAACAAAATCTCTGCGCAACTTCTTTTTCCAGGAATGACAAATTTTGTTTTTAACGTTGTTGTTTCAGGATTATATGTAGAAATCAGAGTTTTGTATTTACTTAAGATATTTCATGCTCATTATCCTGGAGGTAAAACACTCAGTTAAATCCTATTAATTCCAGACTCCAGACTTTATAATGAAACTCTAGTGTTATAGTGAAGGAGAAAGTTGATTCTATTAGAACAAGTCTAAGAGATCTATTGTTAATCAGGTGCTGGATATAATAGGACGCCAGCTGCTGATTAAAATGTGGAGCAACTGCCTCAGCACTCTCAGATAAAATAACATGTTAAATTCCCAAGATTTGGTAATTATTCATTCTCATTATTTTCCTGCAATATGAGAGTAAAATGCAGGACTGATGTACAACACACAGGAGGAGATTTTTTGTTGTTGTTGTTGTTGTTGTTTCAGCTTTAATTAAAAGAAGAAAGTTATTCATGTTGAGGTGTTGCCGCGTTAATCCTAAATTTTCATTTTAACCTTTAAGTGTTACACAGAGATATGATTATATATACACGCAGTTATTACATATATAATTACATATATGCATAAATAATAATAACACTTGTGTGCCTGTGTGTGTGTATGCTTACGTTTTATTTATTATCTTATACTGAACGTCTAAAATTGCAAGAGCAGCGACAGTGTGAGTGTGAAGGAGCCTCTTTTTGTGGAGTAAAATCAGACTGAATCTGTCGAATTAATTTCTGTTTGAACTGAGCTGAGTTGAAGTGAATTCATTGTTATTTGCGCTTTTTCAAATCATCGTTAGTGAATCTGCAACGTCACGTCGTGCAGTGAAGTCATTGGATTTCTCTTTTTCTTCAAAAGGTAACACCACGTCGTATCAAACACCTAAAACCTGCTCGGGTTTTCTTGGCGATCACTTCTAGATCCCTGGTCTTTTCTCAGTCGGGACAATGAATGCGTTGGCGGTTTACCCAGCAGATTAATTAGTAATAACATGCTTATCAAGCAGATAATTTAGGAATAACATTTTAATGAAAGAGCTGAGCTGACCTCTGACCTGTTTTATCTGCTCCCCGCTGCGGCTCGACGAGCACAGACAAACAAACCAACAGCAGGACTTGGGTCACACAGTAGAGCTGATAGCGGAGCGGGGTCACCCAGGGACCATCGCAGGGACCGTGAACTCCGTCCCACGAGGGATTTCATTCATTTTTTCTGTACGAGCCGCAACATTTATATTCCTAAAACGTTTATTCTTAGGCTCGTTAACAGAGGCCTGTGGCTGCAGATAAAACACTTTTGCTTTAACGTTTTTATATTTTAATTACAGATGCAAACTTCAGAGAGAGAACATTTTTACTTTACATGTTTTACATTTGTTTTAACAGTTAAAGATCTGCACAGTTACAGTAGCAAGACGTGATAACCCGATAACTTCACTACAGCTTATGTTAAAGATAATGGACATTAAAACATAATGGTCTTGTCTGTGAAGCAGCAATAGACAATAAAAGTGTCTGAAAAGTATATTCTAAAAGGAACATAATGAAAAATAAGGAGAATATAAGTTATGGAAGATTTCTTTTCCACATACTGAAACGATGAGGTTGAAATTCTCCTAATCTCTGATATTTCAACACTTTGATAGAGAGTAAAAAATAAAAAAAATAAAAAAATCGGGGTATTTCCAGAGTTTTCCAGTTGAATACAAATTGACCCTCAGTGCTGGACTTCAAGACACACACACACACACACACAGAGAGAGAGAGCAGAGTCAGACAGGGGTGAGTGGAAGATAAATGGAGAAGTTTAATGAGTTTTTTTTCTCCCCCCCTCCTCTCACCCGCCGATTCACAGAGTAAAGTGAGTGAAAGTGTTGCATTTGAATTAATGAAGCATGTATGTGAGAGTGAGAGATAGTGTGTGTGTGTATATGTGTGTGTGTGTGTGTGTGTGTGTGTGTGAGGTTTGATTTATGAGAGTGTGTTGTGCCCTTTAGGTCAGCCGAAGTCATGACTCAGGTCTGGGGTGTCGGGCACAGATCTGTGTGTGTGTGTGTGTGTGTGTGTGTGTGTGTGTGTGTGTGTGTGTGTGTGTACTGTGTAGGTACTTTCATGTTCTTTCATAAAAGTACAGTCCAGACTTTTTTTTTTTTTTTTGCTTTCAAACTCACAGAGAGAGAGAACACAAAACGGAAATGAACAAAGAGACTCACAGCTAGTTTTTGTCGGTTGTCAGGTGATTTACATCCCAGTTTGATAGATAATGAATCTTTTAAAAACATTAGAAAATAAATAAATAAATAAATAAAGCTGTTGATGTGAGTTTGCTCCATTGCCTGGACACTGTAACTGTTGTTGCAGCTGATTGTTCAGATTTTGTGAGAGACACCAAACTTTATTGTGACTTTTTGACCCGAACCAGAATCTCAACTCTCATCTTCTCTTCTGCTCCGTCCAACAGCAGCAAATACTGCGGAACAACATTTTATCACCTACGTTTATTTATTTGTTTTTTCTGTCATAACTGGACTGTGTGTTAAACTGTAAAACTGTTAAACATTGGTTGTCATAAGCAGAGTTAGAGCATTCATTTGAAAAAGAAATACAGGTGTTACAACGAGATAGAGACTCAAATCCAGTTTTATCCGTCTTGAATTGTTTTGATGTTTTTTAAAAAAAAAATTATTGAGTGATGATTCCACCTTAGAAGGAGATTACGAAAGTAAATGATATGTGATCTCTGATGGACCTTCCTACACTGTGTATTCACTTGCTTTTCTTTTTTCTTTTTTAAATTTCTGTGTCGCAGGTTACAGCGCGGTTGCATTCGATGGAGCCGGTAATTACGGTCACACGCCGACGCACCACAGCTCACAGTTCTCCAACCACTCCTTCAAACACGAAGACGCTTTAACTCAGCAGAACACCATGGGTGAGTGTGTGAGTGTGTGAGTGTGCCAGCACCGTACGGCTTCACTTGAACGTACTTGACACACACGTCTCACGAGTGATTTTTCTCCCTCCCTCCCCTCTACGCAACTCTTCGCCTCCGTGTCCTGCAGAAGCCCTGAAATCTGAGAAAATGTGGATTGACATTGTGATGATTTCCTTTAACGCCTGATTATATTGAATCCAGAATAATTTGAGTATCTACTTTTTTAACGTTCCCAGTAGTAAAAAAAAAAACAAAACAAAACAAAAAGCCAGAACAAAGCAGATCTTCATGTGTATTTAAAGCCACTGTGCACAGCTGCGTTTGTATGGCAGCCCCGTGGCCCTCACCTAGGGAGTGTCTTGTCCCTTATTCTGACGTCTCCGCGGTGACCTTGCCTGTCGGAGGTATAAATCAGCCACATCCTGACTCACAAAACTCCCTCGTCTCCCCCTCTTATCCCTTCTTTCATCCACCCACCTATCCTTTTAATCCCCCCCCCCCCCCCGCCTCCCCCCTTGCCCCCATGCATGTTATTGGTAAATATTTAGATGTGTGTTTTATGAAGCCGCCGCTGTAGTAAATTTCTGCCAATTTTTAAAAGATAAGTGGTAAAATTGGAGCTGAGAGGGATTTTTGGAATGTGGGGAAAATGTCGAGGGAGCCATTCACCACGCCGCTGGGGGAAGCTCGGAGAGAGGAACATGAAGCGAAGGATCTTTTATTTGTAGAAGAAACTGGCGAAAAGTGGAGAAAACGAGGAGAGGGTACGAGAGGGTGAGAGTTTAATTAAAGGAGATGAGATGTGGAGGAAGTTAAAACTAACACTCCTCTGCGTGAGTCGTGGATGAGTTTACCTTCATCTGCAGACTTTATGGGTGCATATATAGAGGTACGAATTTGCACTAGTATTTTATAATTGTGTGTGTGTGTGTGTGTGTGTCCGTGTCCTGCCCATGTCCTACAGGTGAGCAGCAGTATCCTGTCCCTCCTCCTGTTTATGGATGCCACACACCATCAGACAGCTGTACAGGCAGCCAGGCTCTGCTGCTGAGGAACCCATACAACAGGTAACACACACACACACACACACACACACACATTTACTCACGGTCTTTCTAGATGCGTCGTGCACATGTCTGTCTTCAAAATCTATTTTTATGATAAACAAAAAAAAAACGACTGAAGCTGGAAATGTTTCAGAAACCATTGTTGATTAATCCAGTGAAAGGATGTAGCAGGTTGGAACAGGATGTTCACCTTCAGGACAGGTCTGTGTGCCATTGCAGCTTCCTTTCTGTTTTTTGTTCTCCTTTCCTCTGGCTACTTCTTTGGTGGTTTTCAGCTTGTTGTCGCCATGAGAAGTGGAGTTTTCTCCCTGAACTGGTTCAGAAGGTCTGATTTCTGATTTTTGTTTACATGCTTATTAATAGCCTTCACCAATGCACACCACGCCTAGAAAAGTCATGGTGCCACAGAAGGAAGTAAAGAAACACTGGCAGGAAGTTGTGACGGAAAGCGGGTTGATTTACTGATCGTAAAATATTGAAAAAATATTTTGTTATTCTGCTCGACATTAACAGAGCTGCGCAGGTTAATCATCATTATTTTCTTGTTTGTTTGTTTTTGTTTTGTTCTTTTCTTTCATGAAACAAAGAGATATTTCCTTGTAGGACAGATAACAAGCCAGAATGTATTAAGCAGAGGACAGGACAAAGATATTCCGGCTTTAAATCTTTATTTTCAGCAACATCCGCTCACTGGAGCTCCTAGTGAACGACAGGGCTTTAATCTGTTGTGATAATTTACAGGGAGACACAGAGTATAGCACCGAATTATTCACGATGTGAATGAAGTCAGACTGTTGGAGCTGTCGAAAAACCAAATTTCAAAGCATTGCTCGCCTGATGAAGAATCAAAGGATTTTATTCTAATTACGTTTTTGGACATTTATTTAAATCAATCGTGTGAGAAACAAAGAAAATGAGCAGAAAATAAAGCAACATTAGTCACATTAAAGCCGTTCGTGATTCGCTGTAGACGATGAACGACTGGAACGCTGCACTTCAGAAGTTATTTCCACTCAACAAAGTGCTGAGAGGAAACCGCAGCTATGATCAGCCTTTTGTTGTAGAATCGGCCATTGATTCATCGAGCAGCTCCACCCGATGGGTCACTCTGTTCTTCTTCTTCTTCTTCACTGGTGTAAACCTGAGAAGAAGCAATTCATGTATTTTTGCTGCTTGGTTACGTCTTGTTTGTCATGAGAAGAAAAAGCACGTGTTTTACTAATTAACGCATTAATCCGTTAATGACGGATCCGTTTCTATTCAAGTGTCCCAGTCCGCTGTGACAGAGTGACAGTGAGCGCGCATGAACAATAACCAGGTCCCTGAATCTGAAGCCTTCCATCCTGTTAGCTTCTGTCAGGAGACGCTAACAGAAAAAGATCATATTTTTTAATTTTCTATATCAGAGCGTTATCAATGATCTAATGTTGATTTCTACATCCTTCAGTGAAGTATCGACATAGAAAAACTCGAACGTCACACCTCGTAAATGCACCGAAGTTGTTTAAGTGTGAGTCCAAAAACGCCAGGTGCAGCTCACCTCCAGCCACGCCCTGTCGTAACCTTTTCTCCTCTCCCGTCCTCCCTGCTCCTCCCACAGTTCTCGAGAAATATTACTCAATTTTCTAAAGAGTCAACATTTTGAAATTCCTGTAAATCTATTTTTTGCAGGAAAACAAGAACACATGCGAATCCTATCTACGAGGTATTCAGCCGTGATAAGGTTTTATGGTCAACGCGATTCAAGCGGCCACAGATCAGCTACATGTCACTCCGCCGCTCGTTACTCCCCGCTGGCTCACCTGACGTCCCTCACCCAGGTGTATATGAGCCTTCTCATTCACTGCGACTCACTACAAAATAAAACCTCTATCGGTTCCGACTGAATGGGCGTGTCCTGGGCCTTCTACAGCTCTTTATCATATATTGTGAGGGGATGGGGGGGGTTACACCTCCTCACTGTGCGCTCTCCAAACTGTTTGCTTGTTGTTTTGTTTCCAAATGAAACATTCCTCACATGCCACTGATGCTTTGTTTTCCATCTATGGAGGGACTGAAGGAATCCTCTGTAAATACTACAGCAGGGATGGATACTATGGTTTCTGTGTGTGTGTGTGTGTGTGTGTGTGTGTGTGTGTGTGTGTGTGTGTGTGTGTGTGAGAGAGAGAGAGAGAGAGAGAGAGAGAGATATGGGGTGGACGTAAGCTGTCCTGTAAGTCTCAGTCTGAGGGTCTTCTTTGCTTCTTTGTAATAAACATAACTGATATCTGCTCAACACACACACACACACACACACACACACACACGGCTGGGAATACTCATACGGGTTGACTCAGTTGTCTAATCTCGCAGCCTGGTACCAACAGGACTGTATTTACTCTACGGGCCGTCATCTTGGCCTGCTGGAACAACATGAAATGAAAACATGCTGAGCTCTTATTATTAGAGAGAGAGAGCAACAGAGACTCTCTCTCTCTCTCTCTTCCACACACACACATACACAGGCACAGAGACACACACTGGGTCTTATCATAGTAAGAAACAGTATGAGATGCCTGAGAGTGCACAGAGTGGAGCCACAACCACATGATTCTCTGAACGGTTGGAGTGTATCAATTAGTGAATTTCCAACCTAAACTTAATTTCAGTTTTGGAATTGATTTTGTGTGAATGTAAAATTCATATTCACCACAACAAGTGTTGTTCCAGTTACAAGAAATCTCTATTGTCTTAAAATAAATTGAATAGTTTGTTAAACATGTTAAACAAAAAACATCATGTAGTTTGGAGCATGTAAATACCATGTGAAAAAAAAGCCTCTTAAAAGTTGCATTTTCCAAAGTCTTTGAACTTTTCTGAAAGTTCATAAAAATCCTAAAAACTCCTGTGGATGTCCAATACCCAAATACAATACCCAATACTTTATGATCAAATACCTGCAAAACTAATGCCATTGTACTTTGTGCTTAGTACCAATTTGCAAATGCTAGCAGGCTAATATGCTAAACTATGGTTGTGAACATGAACATTGTACCCGCCAAACATCAGCATGTTAGCATTGACCTTAGCATTTAGCTCAAAGCAATAATGTGCATCTCTGTGAGTGCGACCTCCCAGAGCAACTAGCATGGTTAGCATGATATGAGCACCACTAGACAAATGTATGAAATATATGTACATATGAAGTAAAATAATACATGTACATATATGTATATATATATATATATAAATATATATAGCCTATGTATGTAAAAATTACATATGGAACCTATTAGTAATTGGAACAATTTCATATATTGACATATTTATGTGTCTAGCTAATACAAACATGTATGTTTATGCATGTATGATTATATATATAATATATAAATATACATCCATCCCAAAGCCTGTCAGTATCTGTTGATATTATATATGTAAATATAAAAGATAGACATGTATGATTAAAATGTATGAGAAATTATTAAGAAAATCACATATAAACAATTTTAATAAGTAAAACTTGCATTTTACTGTGGGTATTTCATATATGTTATGAACTTATATCTTCATATATCCAGAGGGTGTAAATATATATGATAATAATATATCCTCTAATAGTTCACATATATGACAGCATCATTCTTGATATAGATGTCATTTATTACATTTCTTTATGGAACAACATCAGTTTCAGTACAGTTTCTCTTCACATTTCTGTAATTGTCTTTCTTCTTCTGTTTATTCGGAAGAAATCGTGGTTTTCTTCCTGTGAACCGGAGAAGCCTCTCATGGAAGAGGTCGGGTGTTTAAATCAGGACAAAGAGCTTTCATTAAATGAATGAATGAATCCGTGATAGGTGCCATCGGTCAGCAGCAGAGAGGAAAAGCAGACACTTATTTATTTGAAGATGTCATGGATCAGTAATTAAACCTTACGCTCAGTGTCCATTCCAACAATATTTCAGCAGAAATACCTTGTGTGCTGTGCTGGCTGTGTGCCCTGCTGCACTGTAAAAATAATAGCTGCGTAATGAGCAGGGTACCAGGCACCACATCTACCCTGTCCAGACCGCTGCAAGCCTGCAGGTGGTGTGATAGAGGGGCTGTGGTGTCAGGGGGTGAGAGCTATAAATCCACTGTGTGAGAGTGTGTGTGTGTGTGTGTGTATGTGTGTGTGTGTGTGTGTTTGTGGCAGTGTGTGTAATCACATAGCAGGTCTGATTAACGATTGTGGAGTCTGCTGTGTTTAATGAAAGATGGCTGTTATGGGAGAATTCAGCTTTCTTGGTGTCTGTCTGAGACGCATTCTTTAACATTTTCTTCACATGTGTGTGTGTGTTAGTGTGTGTGTGTGTGTGTGTGTTGGCATTTTTTTCATTAGAGTGCCTCTGTTGAGGGGCAACAAAAGGCAACACAGCTACGCAAATACTCATACTCAACCCTGTGCTGGTAAATGACAGTCCACTGCACAGCTCATGAGCCTCTCTTCTACGTTTTGTCTTTCCTCCACAGCGGAGAAAATTTATATCAAATGACCTCTCAGTTGGAGTGTGTGGCATGGAACCCTGTCAATACACTGGCATCCACCATAAAGAGGTAGGAACTCATCCATCGCTCCCTTTAAACAGCAGCAGTCAGTCAAGTTTATGTTGTATAAGACATAAGGAGTAAGAGAACTGATCAATTCTGTACCAGCAACGGCAGCAACGGCAGCCTGAAGAAGAACTTAACACCCCTTGGAAATATTGTTTGTGCTGACATCCAGTGATTAAACTTCTCACCTTGCTGCAGTAATATAGCAAATATACTCCAGTGTGTATCAGTTATTACACTGTGATGCTCACCTTTGATCACACCGGGCCACGACCATCGTCCCGGGCGTGGTCGCAGGTACTCTGTAAGGTACAGCTTTTTCAACATATACCAAAACCATTTCTTTTTGAAGGCAGCCTGGCTCTTGGAGGAATGGTGAGCATATTTTGAGCTTTAGCATGTTTGATAGCATAGCATGTTTTCTGATAAAACTGGATATTTCATTTATTTGAGACCACCATTTATTTCTGAATCCACATCTGAGCAAAGTTTTAACTTTATTTAATCTTTATTTAATCAGGCAGTCTCATTGAGATTAAAATCTACTTTTCCAAGAGAGACCTGAGAAAATGAACAACAAAGATAGCAGAAGTACACAAGACAAGCTAAGAAACAAAGAATTAACAAAAACATTTACAATAGTTATAAAATACATTGATAATAAATCTTTAAAATGTCCAAGGGAAGTTTGAGAGCAGTTTCCTTACATTTAAATGGTGCATAGTATCTAACATCAGGTAAATGTTTTTCTATTCTTTATGCCAAGTGAGATTCACTAAAGATTGAGAGTTATTACAAAAAATAAACTTGATTAAAATTAAAAGTCTTGCAATGGAAAATGCCATTGTTAATGTACAGTATATATTCCAAAAGTACAAAATATTATTGACTAAAATGGTTGGAAAGCAGCGACTCTCCACTCCAAACCTGCGAGCAACTAACAACCTTAGGATCATCAAATGTCATAAAATCAGCTGTTAATCTCTAACATGAGATGCATGTAGTTCAAAGTGCATTACTAGTAACACCAGAGACACAATGGTAATCACTCAAGAGTCGACCTTGATTAAATATAGTATATGAAGAATGATAATGAATCCACAGGCCATAGAATAAAGAAAGCCCTTCCTAAAGTCCCCAGAGGTTGTAATTAATGTTCATTATGTTCCACAACATGAAAAAGGTCAAAGTCACCAAAAAAATAAGAGATTTATCCTCTTTGTACCAAGAATATCCACCTTGTCAGGCACCAATATGTTAATCATGTTGGGGGACATGTTGACGATCATGATTCATCCACTGGGGACCGTGAACATCCAGGACATTTGTTGAAATATCTCACTGTGGAGCAAAAATATTGACAGAAATCTGACAGAAATATGGATTAATAACCAATCGATTTGCATATGCACTAGAAAAGGGAACTGAGTAAGATAAAAAATGAATTGAAGACACTCTTGGTATGCTGTTCCCATCTCTCCTGTCCATCTCATTTTCACCATAAAATAAAACAGAAATAAATTAGAAACCACTCTCAGCTAATCACTGAAGCGTCAGCGTCCACTGCGCGGACAGAGTCGAAACCATTCGGCTGTATGTACCGTGCTGCGCATTGCCGTGCCTTGCGGAGCAGCACGGTGGTCAGCGTCTGTGTCAGCCCACAAATGTACTTTTCTGCTCCGAGCCAACGGGCATTCATCATAGTTAACAAATGCATGTGTGTGTGAGTGTGTGTGTGTGTGTCTGATAGAGACGCATGTGTGCACATGGATTGGTAGCAAACAGGTATGTATGTGTTGTTTGTTGTTTTTGGGGTGGTGTTGTGTGTAGTGTGCATGTGTGCAGTATGTGTGGTTGCGTACAAGCGTCTACGGTTGCGGTTGCTGGGTTTGGCTCTGACTGTGTTGGTATTTGTCTCTGAGTAGCTCAGTCTGTCTATCGCTGTCAATGACGCGGGGCAGGAGAAGGGAGGGGAGGTGCGAGGGAGTAGTAAGGATTAGGGCGAAGAGAAACGAAAGCAACAAAAGGAGGAGGACGGAGCCGGTAGAGATAGAGGAACAGGAGATGAGGAAGAGGAAGTGTAGGGGAGTTGAACCGAGAGAGGAAGAGCAGATAGGCCCATTCCAAATGTTCATGTGAAACAATGACCCTCACATCACCTGGGGCGGAGGTGTTTCTGTGTACAGTGAAGCTCCTTCTCAACATTGTAATAGCCTGATTTATATTAGTCACTCACACACTTTTTGTGTGTCTTTTTTTGTTTGTTGTTTGTTTGTTGTCAGTCAAGTTACAATGCAATGAATTGTGGGTAATTAACTCAAGTCTGCTGACTTTTTGGGAAATATGCTTATTTGTTTTCTGGCCAAACGTCACATACCACTCTCATGTCTGTGCAGTAATTACTGTATGTAGCAAACTCCAGCAGCTTGTTAGCTTAGATTAGCTTAGTTTAGCTAAGCATATATGCTGGAAAACAGCTAGCCAGTCTCTGTGTGAAGGTAACAAAATCCGCTTAGCAGCACCTAAAAAGATCACTAATTAACATAACGTGTTAATTGTTTGAGATTTGAGCTCAGACACAGTCACGTTCACCTGTGACGTTTCTCGCCACAAACTGCTGCTCGCAGTAAAAACTTGTTCTCAGTCAGTGTGTCGTGTTCGGTGGCGACTGAACCCGCCACAACCCTCCGTCCTCCTGAATCACGCTGAGGAAGCTGTGAGTTGAATGGAGAGTTGACTGAGGTGTCCCGACTTGTACATTACCTGTACTAAAACCTGCACACACACATACAAAAACAAAAAAATATACAAATATCCTGATGAAAAGATGAATGAATGAACATAAGTAAAGAAGCATAGAGTGTAATTTACACTGTGTCTCCTGCTGACATAGTCTGTGCTTGGGAAAATCGAGGCAGACAAAGAACACCTTATGACTGCCTGGCCGTACACTGTACATTCCCACTGCAGCAGCACAGGATGCAAACTCCCATCCTCCTCATTTGGTCGGACAGACTGAAATATAACACATTTCATAGACAAGAGCTTTCTGTTTCTCTGTGTGTTATCATAAGAAGATACGAGAGGCAACACTGGCAGCTGTGTCACACAGAGCAGGTTTTGTTCTGCTCTTAAGGTCAGAGTGAAATACGAACAGCTATTTGTATCATACATCATACTGTAAATCTATAGTAGTTAGTGATGAAACGATAACTTTATTAAGTCTTTTATCCTATCAAAATGAAACGATTTTGTTGAAACAAATGTTATAATTAATGATTATTTTGATAGTTATATTAATACTTTGCCTTTTTCAAGCCTAAATGACAAATATTCCTCATTAGTTTCATTATATTTTCCTTAGTTTTTACTGCTTTTCTCAGTTTTATATCTTTGTAAATTGAATATCTTTGTATTTTGGACACTTTAAACATGTCAGCCTGCGCTCTGGGAACTTGTGATAGAGACTTTGCACATCTGTCTGCCAAAAAAACATTTAGATAACCATTATTAGCTGTAACAGTAAAAGCCTCAACATTCAGGAAATATAGTAGATGTTATTAGATGAATAGTTGCCGAATGAGAGTTGTTAAATGATAACATTATACACATGACTAAAAGTTGTCTAATGGGAAAAGGTTTTGGTTTGTCAGCAATACGTCAAGTGTTGTATTTATGGTCTAAAGCAGTGGTTCTCAAAGGGGGTTCCTGGGGGTCCCCAGCAAAAAAGGGAATCATTTATTTTCACTGTAATTCCATCCAATGACAGGATGTACGACTGTTTTGGTCATGGGTTTCAAACACTTTCTGTAATAAAACAAATAAAAGCAAAAAATCCATGGTCTAATTTGTGCCAGTTTAGGGATCCTTGGTGTGAAACAGTTTGAGAACCACTGGTCTAAAGCCATGCTATCAAAAGTCGTTGAGATATTTAGTCTGGACTAAAGTGGCGGACTAACTGACCTGCATGCAGCTATCATTGCTACAAATATAACTCGAGCAAAAACTACATGGCAGCGTAACAGTCCTGTAGAGACGCCGTCTACAGCCATCCATACGTTACATGGTTTCATGAAGTCGACCCACACGCGTCTCCGGTATGAACTCCTCCTGTATATCTGCCTGCTGAGCTCATATCGGGGTTTATTGTGCCCAAAGGGTCAAATGTTTTACACAAAACATACACACGCATAAACAGAGGCACCCAGGGTTCAGCTGGATATATGGCGCTCTGACAAAAGAAAAAAAAATAAAGCATACATCAACACGAGTTACATCTCTATGGTCAACTCTGAGTCTGCAAATGATTGGTCTGTGTTTTGCATTAAGGGCTGTATGTGACAAGGTGAACATATTTGAGTAATGCTACCTTCCTGACCCTGTTGTACCTGCTGCACACAGTGTGCTCAGTCTAACAGCTCTGTATCTGCCGTATGGATTTACGGCATCGAATCATATCATTGCATCTTGTTTTCCGATGTCGGTGAGCTTTACGTTCATCATAAGGTGTGTGTGTGACGCGAGTCCACGTGGATTTGGTCTGCTCTTGGAGCCTGTATCGTGGCTTTGAGGCAATTGTTCAAACTATAAAAATGTACATTTACAGTGTTGATTTTTCTCACTTTCATCATCCTTCTCTCTTTCTGCGGCGGCAGCCATGCAGGAGGCTATGACAGTGACCCCAGCACCCCCATGGTGTACAGCTGCAGTACGCAGTACCGCATACACACACATGGAGTCTTCAGGGGAATACAGGTAGGACTTTCAACTACATCGTCTGTACACGTTACTTCTTTATTCATCGTCAAGAGGTCATCGTGAGGTCACACAGACCTTCTGTAACTGTTATTACTGCACATGTTTACTGTCAGGATCCTGCCTGACATACTGTAAACCTAACATCAGGGTAACAAACAACACAGGAAAAACACTTCAACGCAGAAAAAAAAACGTCATATTTTATGCATGTTTTTTTTTTTTTTTTTAATGAGTGGACTGAAAGAGATGAGTGGTGGAGAGGCTGATGCAATGACCAGGCTATGTGAAGAGGAAATACTGATATGTAGCAGAGCAGAGATTTACAAACACACACACACACACACACACACAAACACGTCACATACACATTAAAAGGCAGCCCTAAAGGCCAAGAGGAATCTTTTTCCACAGATCCATTAGCAGTGGAGAAACACACACACACACACACACACACACACACACACACACACACACATAGGGTTACACTGGGTAAAGATACAGTTTCCATACGAGGATCAGCACGTTAATAAATCATTAGATTTTAATTATTGTCTGTCAGCGGCTCTAAAGAACAGGGAGCAGAGATTCTCCAGACCTGCTCTTAGTCCACAGCAGGTCTTTTTGAGATCTTTCTTTCTTTCTTTCCTCTTTCTTTCTTTCTTTCTTTCTTTCTTTCTTTTTGGGGCCTGTTTCATCATTCCCCCTGCTCCATGTCTTTCTTTGCCTTCCCCCTCTGCTCAGATAAATGAACTGCACAAAACACACAGAAGAGGTCTGGCTCAGCGCAAAACAATAAACAAACCCTCACTCTTATGCCTTTTAAAGTACAATTTAAGAGCTGTTAAAGTGTGAGATAACAGACTGAGTAGTAAAGTGATGCTTTTGTCTTATTTTTTATTATAGGGATTACACTAATTCTCAATCACTGCCAAAGGAAATACAGTTCACAGCTGTGGAATTTCATTCTTCATTAATATTAGTTTATGACCAGCAAAACGTATTACACAGCTTGTTGAAAAACTGGATCCTGTGATCAAGAATCACATGACAGAGTACTGAATCACAACTAATGTTGTCATTCTGCTGAGCTGTAATTAAGCTAACGATCAATCCCTGCAGCAAACTGCAGACAGACGTGTTGGATTAGTTGTCAATCGCTCAAATATGGAGCCCCAGAGTGTTCAATAAAAATGACACAAATAAGGAATTATTGAAATAATCATATTTAATTGTGTTACCTATATAATTGAACCAACAAAAATCATGAAACAATTGTGAAATAATTTAAAAATATTTAAGAACTCAGCATAATATTATGATGTTTCATCTTTCTTATTTTCATGATACATTTTAATGGTGTTCATTTTTATTTCATAATTCCCCTTTTCAAAGTTTTTTCTTTTTAAAATTAATAGCACATAATAGAAGTTTTTCTCCACAGCAGTTTCACTTGCCATGCCACTCTCAGTCAACCACAGTCCATTTTAGCAAGCTCAGCAATGGCTACCAAATTTACCTAGCTAGCTCCTGTTAACTAGAGCAAGTAATTAACCAACACATGTTAGCAGCAGCAGCTAGCTGGTTAACTCAAAATCCTTTGCAATGCCTTGAAGTAAAATGTACATAAACAAAAATATCTTCTTTGTCTGTGGTTGGATTAGCCCACAGCTAACACTACTATAAAATAAGAATAATGAAATAACATGGTAATAATGAGTTTTAATGATTTCTTAAATGATTTCACAATTTATTAATAAGTATAATTATTT
The DNA here is from genome assembly GCF_002260705.1 of Seriola dumerili. Lineage (NCBI taxonomy): Eukaryota > Metazoa > Chordata > Actinopteri > Carangiformes > Carangidae > Seriola > Seriola dumerili. Next base: position 1,558,982 of record NW_019174352.1, read on the forward strand.
ATTCAATATTGAACACTTCTGGGCTCCACACATTAGCTCATAATAAAGAATTGTAAATTTGTATTGTGACAGCTGGATTAACACCTGATGGGTTCATTTTGCATGTATGAAAACATTGCACAAGATTCACTGAATCAACAAAGTTACACTGGTAATGTGAGATGTAAGTGATCCTTCCTCCAGTATGTAACGGCTGTAATGTACTTATCAATAGCTGCTAACAGCATTAATTAAACCAGGGCCGACCTCTACGTCTGTTTTGCCATTATGTTAAACAGAGAGGAAATGAAGAGCAGATGGCTGTGGGTGGGTGGGGGGTGAGGGGTGGGGGGGTGGGGGTGAGGGGTGGGTGGGGTGTGTCTGGAGGGAGAAAGGGAGAAAAAAGAAAGAGGAAAGTGATGGACAAACTTTTTAGGTATAGAGTGGTATAAAGTGGAAACATCTTAAAAATGGCGTAGAGATACAGGAAGTGCGACGAAAGTCCTGAAATGTCATGTACACGGTTGACAAATAGAAGAAGAGAGGAAATATTTATATAATATATATTAAATTATATATATATATATATATTTTTTTTTTTTGTACAGCCATGTGTTATTTCCTGTTCTGCAGCAGTGTCTGCAGTGAGCGGTGGGGCTGTAATGGGGCGCTCTGGAAGGGGGTCTGTCTAACAGGCGTGACTAACAGCTCCCTTTGGGCTGCAGTCAGTCTGGGGTCATTTTACTGCTAATTCCCATCTAATGAATATATGACCATTTTATTATAATCATCCCCACGAGCCAGACACATCACATGTACTTATTTACACCCAGTAAAGATTTAATTGCCTGTTTTCTAAATTACATTTCACTGGTTCAATTATTGATGTCCTGGGAGAGTTTTTGTTAATTCTGCATTGAGTGGCTTGGCTTTAGATTAAAAGTGTGTGTGTGTGTGTGTGTGTGTGTGTGTGTGTGGGTGTGGTTTTGTGTAGGATGTGAGGCGGGTTCCCAGCATCGCTCCAGCCATCGTGCGGTCAGAGACCAGCGAGAAGCGTCCGTTCATGTGCGCTTACCCAGGGTGCAACAAACGCTACTTCAAGCTGTCTCACTTGCAGATGCACAGTCGCAAACACACAGGTGAAAATGTGCTGTAACATCACACTCACTATGTGACAGCAGTATTGCTAGTGTCAGCGTTTCCACACATTTCCCAGGAGCACAGTTACTGTCACCAGCATGTTCCTTTTTCACTTTAGGAGAACAAACTTTTAAGATAATGTTTCCATTGGCTTCAGTTTCCTTATCTACTATTGCCAGAAAATACTTCCTGTTATGTGAAATAAAGAAATCATTTGGATTTCCAGTTAAATCTGAAGAGCAAAACACGGCATTCCTTCATGGTGATTTTTTATTATTATTTTTTTTTCCACGTTTGCGACCAGCCGAGCCAATGTTAACAGCTAGCCGGTGCATTCAGTGTGACCTCAGTAGTGTTGTGACTCTCAAGATGTTTCTCAGTGTCACAAAACTGTGAAGAGTAAAGAGTCTTTCTCTGGAGCTAGCTAACACTTGATCAGGCCCAAACCCAAACACACTGAGTTTACTGTCACAGACGAATAAGAAAAGCAGCAATTATTCACATTTGACAAATTGGAAACAGTGAATTTTTGCTGTTTTTCTTAAAACAATTCTAAATAATTCTTTAAAGATTTTGGCTGATAAATTTTCTGTTGACTTGCTGATGGATTTTTCTTTGGGTATGTGTGTGTGTTATCTGCCATATCTTAAAGGAAAAATGAGATTTATTTCAAATTTATTTAACTTTTAGTGACCTCAGTCTTGTCTTTTGTCCAGGGGAGAAACCCTACCAGTGTGAGTTCACAGACTGCGGCCGGAGCTTTTCGCGCTCGGACCAGCTCAAAAGACACCAGAGGAGACACACAGGTTTGATCATTTTCACTCAGTCTGCCTCTCTGTCTTTATTTTTTTATTTATTTATTTTTTTCCAGTTCCTTGTTCTTTGCTCTCACTTACTTACTTTTGCCGTTTGCATGACAGCCATGTTGTGGACAATGCAGTCTTTTGAAGGGCACAGTTTGCATTTTGTGTACAGTGGTGCACCACACTGAGCTCCCCTCAGACGACGTTACTAAAGGCTGGCGAAAACTTTGGAATGGCTTCAATGCCTGCAAGCCTCTGCTCTACTGTATTTTTCTATCTCCCTCTGTGTATGTGTGTGTGTGTGTGTGTGTGTGTGTGTGTGTGTGGGACGGTGAACATGTGTTTTCTGTATGTGTGTGTGAACTTGTGTTTGTTTGTGTGTTGAATGTGTGACCGTGTGTGTGTGTGTGTGTGTGTGTGTGTGTGTGCGTGCATGCATACTGTACATGTGTTTAGGAGTTAAACCCTTCCAATGCGAGACGTGTCAGAGAAAGTTCTCTCGGTCTGACCACCTTAAGACACACACCCGGACTCATACAGGTAAAACAAGTGCGTAAACTTTTATTTTTCCATTTCTTCTTCATCCATTTGACGTTTACATGTACAGTATACAGTTCAATCATGCACAGTAAAGACTCAAAGTGAAGTAATGTGATAGTGTTTGTGCATTCACTGAGCACTTCATTAGGAACGCCATACTAACACAGAGTAGGGCCTCTCCCCCTTTGCGCTCAAAACACCTTCAGTTCTTCTCGGGATGAATCCCACAAGACGTTGGAAACTTTCCTTTTGAGATTCTGCTCCGTGTTGACACGACTGAATCACATCATTTCTGCAGATTTGTCACCTGCACAGTCATGCTGCCGATCTGGAAGCTGGATTTGGTGACTGAGGAGGCCACTGAAGTTCACTGAGCTCATTGATACGTTTGAGACGACTTTTGTTTTGTGACTTGGTTCATTATCCAGCTGGAAGTCGCCATTAGAAGAGGGTAAAGTGTGGCCATAAAGGGATGCGCACAGTCAACAACAATCCTCAGACAAGCCGCGGTGTTCAAACCATGACACCATCGCACCATCACACTACCACTACCAGCCTGGACTGGTGACACAAGGCAGGTTGGGTTCATGGATTCATGCTGTTGACATTTTTCCAGTTTTCAACTGTCCAGTGTTGGTGAGCCTGTGTCCACTGCAGCCTTAGAGTTAAGATTTCCTGGCTGACAGGAGAGGAACCTGATGTGGTCTTCTGCTGTCGTAGCTCATCCACCTCGAGGTTCATTCTGAGATGTTCACCACAGCTGTAAGAAAGAAGTTATCTGACTTACTGCAGCCTTTCTGTCAGCTGCAACCAGTCTGGCAATTCATCTCTCTCATCAGCGAGGTGTTTCCATCCACAGAACTCCCGCTCTCTTTTTTATCTTTCACACCTTTCTGAGTGAAAACTCTAGAGACTGTCACATAATCAGCTGATCGGATAAACAAGCAGCTGTATAGGTGTCCCTAATAAAGCGCTCAGTAAGTGTACGTCAACATGTATATACCATTACTTGATTTGTTCTAGTGTGGACTACATAAATATTCTATATAAAGTACACTTAAACGTCCCATCCAGCTGTCGATCAGTATGATATTCTAATGCTTCTGTCGTTTTCTCCGTGTCTTCTTCAATCCATCCTCTGTCCGTCCGTCCCGCCTCTTGTCTCTCAGGTGAGAAGCCATTTAACTGCCGGTGGCCAAACTGTCAGAAGAAGTTTGCCCGGAGCGATGAGCTGGTGCGACACCACAACATGCACCAGAGGAACCTCACCAAGCTCCAGCTGGCCATCTGAACTGTGTCCGGCCCATGTCCCAGTTTTAAACTTAAACATCTGGGCTACATCTGCTTTTTTTTTGTTCTCATGCCCCCCCCCCCCTTTTGCACCTGCGAAACCTGCCTCTGTAAAGTCCACAGTCCTTGCGGGTCCCTTGAAAAAGTTAATAGGTGTATACCATTTCGATTTTTAATAACTAGATACCACAGTTTACACCCGGAGGCAAAATGCAGATCTGTCCAAAAGTCGTGAAAGATTCTGACATCTGTGGATTAAATACGCTGTGGAGTGTGGACGAGTGTGGAATTTAAAGGATAAGCCAATATTCTGTATTTGTATTGTTTTCAGCAAATCCCATGAAAAGGCCAACAGTGTGTGAAAAACACAGTCCTTCATCCACCCGAATACGACCACAATGTTGACGGAGCAGGGACTCCAACAGGCTTTTTTGCTGCAACGTAACATCATTCGGTAACATGCTGCGCTGGCCGGTTAAGTACATGAAAGTACACATTCCTGGTAGATAACTTTATATTTCTACCGTTTACCTTGTAATCATGGTAAAAAATGGGTCGTAAAATCCTTCCTCCTCCTAACATTTTTACGCCGCTGTGCAGTGTTCTTGCATCCGATAAAACCGCCAACCTCGTCATCTCACCAGTGCCTAGAAAACAGGCCTCCACCACAGGCTTTTAAGTATGTATATATTTTTTAAAAGGCTAATTAGTTTTATAAAACAGCTGAACACTGTGGATTTTAGCAAACAGTATTTAAGCAGGAACAACACTCGATGGGGACTATTTTTTTAGCTGCAGATATGGCACTGTAGTGAGAATAGTGTATTTCATAGTGTATTTTCATTTCATTCAAAACAAATTACAGCCCGTGTTCATTTTAATGAAGGAACATGTGTGACCCGTTGATTGTGTTGTAATCGTTCCTGGACAACAATAGTGCTCTCTGGCACAGAGGAATAACATCTGTCAGGCTTTGGCTCCACAGACTTGTTAGTGGAATCAGTTCATTCTTGGTTTCGGTCTTTTCATGAGATTTGTTGACAGTGAATAAAATACAGAACATCACCAGAACTATCCAATAAATAAATCTATAAAAATCAGTCAGCACCAACGTTCTTCCAGGTTCTCCCAAAAGAATTCACAACTGAGAAAAACATTATCTCATGTTTGTTTTTTTTACCAGTAAAAACCTTGCTGCTGGAATCAGACGCTGTGTTGAGACAGATGTAAATATAAAAATGTACACAGACCTCATTAGATCGACATTTACTTTGTAAAGTCCTCATGCCCGGCACTTCTGAACCGGTCCAGAGTGAACGGTGGTATCTTTCCATGTCAAGTGATGAAGAATCTGACAAAAAAAAAGAAAAGCTTCCATCTTAACTGTAATGTAATATCTCATTCATCCCCAATTATTGTCTGTTTTCTTGCCACTAACCACCACCACGTGTACACGGAGGTCAAGAGTTGTGGTCAGCCACATTCATGCTGCATCCAGCTTAGCGCCTTCTCAGCTGTTGTAAATATGTCTTATGTTGAACTACTTTGGGATGGTTTATTTATTATCTCTTCATGGACAAAAAATTGCTTTCACTGGATTGATTTAAAAGGAGAGAGGTGTCATTCAGTGCCTCTTGTGCTCACGTACAGGACAGACCTCTCTGCCTCTTCCTACAGTATAGTTTTACCAGTTCAGCAGTAAAAGACAATGCTGGCTTTAATTTGAAAAGATCAAGTTAAGTAAACAGTTTGCATCCGACACCCTATGCAGTGTTTGCAATTTAAGCTTTTGGTGTTTTGTCTAGTCAGCATAAAGCATACGTTGCAAACACAAACATGCCTTTTTAACGGTTGTATTTAAAAAGCTGAACTTTTTTTGTTTTTGAGTAATGTGAAAATTGGATATTTTTTCTAGCAGCACTCTTTGTGGTAAATCATCTGAGTCTCTTGTCTCTATGGTGTGTAAATATTGCTGGATTTTGGCAGCGTTTTAGACACTGCAAGCTCTAAAATATGTCTGCTGGGTCACACTGGCTCTGTGGCCGGGACATTATGGTCAAGATGTAAATAATACTTCTTCGCCATGGGAACTGAACTCTTTCCATGGGGAGAAACATCTAACTTAACTGATATATTTTAGACTTTCTTTGGATGGATCCAGGAACTGTTTATACTTTCTTTTGTCTTTCTTTGATGTGTATTAATATGAGTCATAAAACAGCAAATGTCAGTGAAACATTTTGTACTCGAAAGTGTGAGATTATTGAAAATGATGGTTTCTTTCTGTGTAAATGTATTGTGACTGTTTTGATACAGTAACAGTTTGTCTGCGTGGTCATTATTTATTCATTTCTGCATTTCTTTGTTGTTTTTTTTAATATTAAGTCAACATTTATTTAATAGCCATACAGCTCACAGACAGGTCACGTTATAATTTCAGCCCTGGAATATTAAAATCTTCACACACAGAAAGTAATATCCATGAAATACTGCTGGACTCATGCTGGACAAGTTCCACTATCTCGTAATATATATATATATATATATACATATATATATATATATAAAATACATAAAAGTCTTAAAATGAAATATATACTATAATATTATATTTATACATCAGCTGACCCTGAATAAGCTTCCCTCCCATAATTCACTAGAGAAGGTTTTCTTCTTCAGTGCAGTATATACTGTCCTGTTTATGACAAACAGCATGTCGTAATTTTAAATACTGTATTAAACATTATTAGAGATCAGGTTTGTGAGTGAGAAGACAGAGGAACAAAGTTCAGAGGCTTAAGGCCATAATACTGTGTGCACACACACACACACACACACACACAGACACAGAGTACAGTGGAGTACCATCCACTTTCCTCTCTTTATCTCTCACCAGATTCCTTGTTGCATTCCTTGGCGCTCAGTAAAAAAAGGAGCAGTAAAGGCTGATAAAAATGAATGTGTTTTCTTTCAGCCTCTCTCATGCTGCTGCTTTTTAATATCTCTCATCCTTCTCGTCCACCATTAGCTTCTTTTTCAGGGTGGTCAAAATCCATGGTTTTGTTAATTATTTGTCTCACCTTTTATGACCTTCAGCTTCACTCAAAAACTTATGGAAATTTTTAACGGAGGAAATACTCCTAAAAAAGATTCACTCACTCGTGAAACTAACAATTCCCAACTTTAAAACGTTCTCGACCAACAGCCGCCGCAGAATTCATGGTGAGAGAGAAAGAGAAAGGAGCGGAGCATTAAACAGAGACAGAGACATATGGAGGTGGAGATGGATAAAGACAGATACGGCAATGTTTCTTATGTGAACTTTTATCATCAAGTTTAGCCAAAGTGTTAGTGTAAATCAGACAATGTGTCCAATTCCCTCGGTGGAAATCCCCTGAAACTCCCCAGGGCTCTTGTGCTATATCTCAGCTGTCTGACAAGGCCTATATCTGTGATCTCTCTCTCTCTCTCTCTCTGTGCTCTGTGTGTGTGTGTGTGTGTGTGTGTGTGTGTTTTGGTGTTTCATCTCTGTTCCAGCCTCATGCCGCTAAAGGCCCTTTAAAGCAAGATAGCTGGTCAGTGTAACTGTAGTTTTGTCCACTTCCAGTAGTCACATTAGACGCTGTATCTTAATGTTCTGTTTAGAGCAGATAGAGAAAACATGGATTTGGCCTCTTGCTAAATACTGAGAGAAATATCACATGCAGTGACAATCTGAGACAGTTTAGCAAATCAGAATATATCTGTGGTTACTTTAATCTGGTCTCCATGACAACTGTGTAGCTGCTATAGAGCATGCTAACTATGTAGCTGGTTTGTTAACGAGAAATTCGCACAAATGTTAGGGAATGAGTGAATGGAAAGTGAGTCCAAAAATCTCTAGGTATTCATGCCAATACAAACAACTGGGTTAAATGTTAGCTAGGTTAATTAACTAGCAACAATTCACCATGCATAACATTAAAGCTAGGATGAACAAACAGCATTGTTTAGCTAGTGTACATCAAGCTAATGCTAGCTAATGCTTTAGCTTAGTTTGCAGCTCCCATTACCCTCCAGCGTCTCAAACCTTTCCAGCATTTAATTGGTACAATGAGTTTGGTGACCTGTAGTAATTCCTTGTAGTAGAGATCTGATCAGCTGTATAACACAAACATCTTCTCAGGTTTTCAGATTTTCATAGTCTGTCTTGCCGAGCTCATCTTTGTCTGGGGGAAACAGACCTTCATCACAGCACATATTTTGACTTGTCATAACAAAAGAAAAGCACAGATGGAAATAATTGCATTAACAAGTAAGCTGCTCCAGTGAGCCAGCACACACAATACCAAGACCTCCACTAAGTGGAAAGTATCCATCCATCAATGGTATCAAATACACCTGTGCTCTTCTTGCTTTTCCTGCTATGACATGTCACAATACCTGCTGTGAACCGTCCATTCTAGCACACCGTTAGTGTCATTGTTTTACCTCTGCTTTTTCTATTGCAACATATCAAAATGTTCATCTTTGTTTAAGATTTCAGTATAATATGTATAATATGAATGACTGAGTTACTGAGTACATGAAGTGTTTATTATTGTGTCATGCATACAATTATACCCAGCCCATGTTAGCTTAAAAGACAACTTATATTACCTGGATCCAGAATACTGCGTGTATAAATTTTAGAAATACTACAAAAAGTTTACAAATTCTCCCAAATAAGATGTTGTTAGCCACACTTATAAGGCAGGGCACTGGAAGGGGACAGACAGCTGATCACTGGTGGCAATAAAGTTTGGATAAAGTCATTTTGCCCCCTAGTGAGTTAGTATTGGCAGTGAATTAATTGTGATGTATTGTGCACATCCCCCTGGGTCTTATGAATATATATAAAAAAAGATATTTGGTGTCTGAAGATAAGAGCAGAATTGACTAATAGTGATCTCATTTTTTCCAAAGTAAAAACAAAGAGCAAAAGAAAGAAAGACCTAGATAAATAGATAAACAGCAGTATTGTGAAAGAAAACAGAAGCAGAGTAGGAGAGACAGAAAAGAAGCTGGGGGAAAGACTGAAAGATAGAAGAAAAAAAGACATAGACATCCCTCTGCGGTCATGTTGTTCTGGGATCTGTGGAAGAAAGGGAGATGATACTGTGGATGTCTAGGTCCTGGTACGGCTCAGCACAACTCATTCCCCTGAAGCTGAGTACACACACACACACACACATGCACGCACACACGCACAGAAACACACACACAGAGAGCTGGAAGTGCTCAGTGCAGTTTGTTTCTCAAGAGGCTGCATTCCTTTACTGTCAAAGACTCAAGTTGCTTTAAGAGGATAAAAATTCTGACATGAGCACAGCAGAGCCACAGCAGGGGAGATTAATATCAAAAAGTGCAAAATAAGTGCTGAGCAAACAGAAAGCAGAGCAAGAAAATATGATCATTTATCATTTTTTTTAGATACTTGTCTTATTGTTTGTCTTAATGGTGATCTTAACAACCTTATCTTAGCACCAATACCATGTAATGCACCATTGGCAGCCTCTACCAGCACCTCTACTCTGTGTTTTACATTTTGTGCCTCTGGGTTGGATTTGGAAGGAAATCTGTTTTAGTGCTCTATGGCACCAAACAGGAAGAAGGTGATGTTCCTCCAGCCCAGACTGAGCTAAAGCTTTGACAGCTTCTGGCTGTGGTAGATGAAAAGAGTGAAAGGCTGACGGAAGATTCACTTCCATCATGATTATCCTCTCCAGTAAAGCCAAAGGGACACCGAGGGATGAGGGACCTCCAAGAAATGGGAGTGTTTGAGAAATCTGATTATTGTTAAATATGGTCTAAGTTTTGAGACTAGTGATAAACGTTTGAAATTTGTCAATAAATTCAGGTCAAATGACTGGCAGCAGCGGCTGCCAACAAAAACCATAAAAGTAAAGTAAAATATCCTAATAAATACAAATAAAGTGTAAAAACAATAAATTTATGGAAAGTTTCATTAATATTTCTACATATAAAAACTGTTATTTTACAGATTTTTCCTAATTTATTATGATCAAACTCCTTTAATAAAGTGAATCCACTCAAGTTTCTACAGCAAAAAAACTGTTATTTTACAGATTTCTCCTAATTTATTATGATCAAACACCCTCAATAAAGTGAATCCACTCAAGTTTAAGATTTTTCCTGAATTATTATGATCAAACACCATCAATAAAGTTACACCACTAAAGTTTCTACAGAGAAACTTTTTCCTAATAATGAGTTTCAAAATAGTGTCAATCAATGAAATATTAACACATGCTTAATATTGTAGTAAACCTTTTGTTTTGGAAGACATAGTAAAAAATACTGTGTAAAACAAATTAAAATCATCTAAAACTTGAACTTGCACTATTTATGTTAACATTTAATCTTTAAGTATGTAATGTTACAAATGTTAAAAATGATCTGTACCAACAAAGAATGCCCTGACCTTCTGTGGCTGCATTCTAATGTTCCACCGGACTAAACATCAAACATCTGAAGCTCATTTTCAGAAGACTCTGCTTGTGCTAAACAGGCACGCTGTGCACCCACCTATGTAGGTGCATATTGACATTGTCTATGTTTGGGAACAGAAGATCTTCATGTGTGGACACTGCAGGTGGAGGTGGTGCAGGGCCTCCATCATTGCTGCAAGAGGTTGTAGGTGTCCCCAAAGATGCAGACCTTGGCTGGATGGAAAAAAACATTATAATGGAAAGAAATCATATCAATATCATATTGTAGAGTATAGAGAAAAAGACAAAAGAAACTCAGAAACAGAGACAGAATCATTCCAACAGATATTTTGACTCCTGTCTTCAATAATGAAATGAACTAGAGCTGAAAACTAGCCGACTAACACTGAACCAAACTTAATATGAACAAGCGCGACACACACGTCCGCTGCTCAGCTCTTTAACAGCACGTCCAGACACGACAGTTCACTGTAATAACGGGATCGTTTAGTGACCGTAACTTACCGACATTGACAACCCGCTGTCACTGTTAACATTAAGTTTGGTAACGTAACCTTAGCTGTGGTTACAGCTAAAGCGGTTACACCACACAGTTAGCTTACACACAGTAACATCAACTAACATTACAAGGTTTCTCCTCATATATGTGATATTTACCAAATGTGGACATGTACGCAATTAGCTACTAAGATTATTTTAACACTATGATATAAAGTTTACCTTGAATTATGAATGCTAACTGTGTTAGCAGCGACTTCGTACCGATTATCCAGGAGCCTGCTATGTCAGGCAGCCGGTGTAGGCAGCCGAGCAATGCAAAGATTCTCTATACAGTTTTTTTTTTGTTATTACAGCCTGTTGCTGCACTAAGCTTGAGCATTTTTAACACTAATTTATGGATTACTTGTCCCTGTCAGAGCGGAGAGGAGGAGGAGCCTCCTACTCCATGGCCGGCTTCTCCTATTGGTGCAGCAATGATCCTGCCAGTCCTAACCACAGCTGCAGCCGTTTAAGCATCAGAGGAAGAGAGTTTAAGAGCCCGACCCGCACATCATTAGTGGCGGCTGAAATGATAGGCAGCTCGCCTCTGTAACACCTTTGTGAACATTTGTGTGTAATTTGTGATTTGGTTTGAGATGCTGGTAGTGATTGTTGGGGACTGAGCTAGATTTAAAATTCTGATTGTGCATCACACCCTTAGGAAAAAGACTGTTGGACACATTAGGAACAGGGTTGCTGCTTCTTGTGTTTTTGGGTTGGTTAGAATCGCATAGTTAGGCTCTTTGTTGGCTCATATTCCCCTTCTTCAGTTATCCTCTTGCCTTGTTTGTATTTTTGTTTACTTATTAACCTCCTGGTTACGCAATAAATTAAATCAGTAAATTTGATTTACCAATAACACATGGTTTTATGTTGCTTCCCTTTTCCCCTAGCTGGGTCGTAACATAAAGTTTGACAACATATGGTGACTGTTAAGACAGCCCATGACTTCATATACGACACCAGAAACCAACATGGCTATAGTGAACTGAAACCTGGCTCTGCGAGCAGTCCGCGGTCAGTAAGTGAAATATTCGGTGAGTAAAATTTCCCGGGCCATTGCATCTTCTTTGCTTGAAGAAATCAACTGCCTGGTACTGGATGTAAGTCCCACAGCATCGGAGGTTTTACTTTCCAGGCAAAGTGGTTTCCCAAAGGGTTAATATCTTGATCCTTCATGTGAACAGTGCAACAGCTACTGGCCTGAATGCAAAATGGGCAAATACAAATGTTTGTACATCACAGATTTTATGCAAGTATGAGGGAAAGCATAATTGTATTTTATAATCCAAGCATAGATTTATATACTGTATAAGTAAATCAAAATGTTTTGTATGCATCAAATGTGTCTATGTCAGTCAAGTTAAGCTCAATGTCTTTGTTTTAAATTCAGTGTCAAAACTAAGCTGGTTTGCAATGTGGGCAAAGAACATGTAGCTTTATTTTTAAATGTCAGCTTTGTAAAGGTGCAATATCAGATTTGGCCAGAACGTTATTTAAAATGTTCAAATAATGAATTAACACTATCAACAGTGTTTGAAGCAGCCGCAGTGACGGTGTCATGATCAAGACCTCCATCTGTTGTATTTCAGAGTTATCTACTGAAATGAGCACGGTAACCAGCCAGCCCCGACCTGTCCTGTGTTGTAATACCACTTTGTGACACTAGACGCTGTGTGAGTCAGTGGAGTGTCAAGTCTGCTCTCAGTCCCACGAAGAAGAACAATCTCCTGCAGCGCTTGTAGTTAGCGTCAGACACACACAGAAATGGCCGAACCTCCTAAAAGGCGATATTCATGTACATCCCGAAGGACCGCTCCCGACAAGAAACCACGTTCAACTGCAAAGAAAAAAGAAGCAACACGAGTAAATCTCGATGTGGCTTTCCACCGCTGGAGACAGCTCCTGAGAGTAGAGAGATGCGGTTTGATGCCAAGCTCACAACTTTCCTGTTAGCCCGGTGAGTAGCATCAACATTAGCTCTTTAGCTAAAAGTATAATTGGTACAAGGACTGACAAACGTACCGACAAACATTTCAGGTGGTGATATTGACGATGTCGACTGACGTTTTAGTGGTTACTAGGATTGTGTCTGTTGCTCTCGGCTGTTGTACAGCTAGTGACGTCAGTAACTCTAGGCTCATCTTGTAACTGGTGACTGTAACTTGAGATTGTATGGACCCAGTAGACCGAGTGAATACACGTCTATCGGTTCACCATGTTGTAACCACTTTACATTACTGTTAGAAGATCAGCCATGATTGAAATTTCACTAGGTCTTTACATTTCTCAGGAGATTTCAGCATACCTGTCTTCATCAGGACCTGAGCCAGTACAGATGCAATACCGCCTCCAACAGTCTCACCATCGGCAGAGACTCCAGACACAGTGAGGGTGTAGGTGAGTAACATGCTATCATTCACTTTTAGAGGTAAGACTTGTCTATAACCACTGATTAAATCAGACCCACAGTGTATACATGTTCATACTGCTGATTCTTAATAATGAATATACCACTGCCTATATTGGTTATGTATTTTACAGTATATCCATATTTGTACTACTCAGTTTGTTGGTTATATAGTGTGTGTACATTGAATTCTTCTACCTCTAGTAGTTTACCCTTCATTTCCGTGCATTTACATTTACATAATATTTATTCATTCATATCTATCATGATTTATTATACACACACAACAGATCTAACATGTTTGAATATAAAGAACTTGTATGATCTAAAGGAATTGTCCTATCACATGTTTGTCTGTATCAGGACCAGAATTCCAGTCTAATCATCACCAATGATGCACCAGCCTTTTCTTCTACCCTCATCAACCACATTACAGTAACACCTTGAGGTATTACATAACAGATTTTGTCTATACTGTGATCTTTTGCATATCCCCTAATCAATACCTTTTGCATTTCTTGCCCAGCAGGAGTTTTGTCAAACACTTTTGTACATAGTTGTGTAGTATTGTTTTATTGTTATTATTTTATTTTTCATTATGTATATATTTATATTTGAGTGTTTCACTATTTTATTTTATGATTTCATCATCCCTTCCTCATGCTGCTATAGCCTGCCAAGGACCACCCATGTGTCCTGCAGTATCCCCTTGCCTTCATGAATCTGCAAGTGTGTGACACTGAGGGTACAAGTAGAATTTAGATCCTATTTTTACTCCTGAATTTAAATTCTACTTGTAACCTCAGTGTCACACAATTGCAGGAATGTTGAGCACCACGTTTTACAGTTTTGTGCTTTGTATATGAACACAGACATTGACAGAAGCTCTTCCTCTCTGTGTTGTTGTGTTGCCTGTGTGTTGCCTGTGTTGTTGTGTTGCCTCACCATGTGTTTACATATATACATATATATAAGAATCTCTTACAAATTCTTCACATGTACATGTATCATTTATTCATAAAATCTTGTTTTTAATACAGTATATGCTAAATAAGGTTTAAATGGATGATTGATACATCTTTTATGTTCTGAAGTCCGTAAAATGCTTCAAAAACATTTCATAGTCAAAAGAGGAGCTGCTTGACATGTCCTTATTTTTCCTTTTGTGTTTTCACAGGGATGGCAGAATCCACCTCAGGCAAGAAATGGTAAGTCTGTTAAAAGCAGTTTGTATTTTTGTGTAATTGCATTTCCACACAGATCATAGTTAAACATTTAAGATGAGTTAAAATGATATTCTGTTTTTTTACATTTAAGTTGTTGTTATATCGCAAGGCCTGGACTGGGGGCGCGAGCTAGCCGCAGACAGAAACACACACAAAGTCTCAACACGGTAAGAGGGAATTATTGGCTCTGTTGTACAAAACCTTATGCAATTTATACTGCCAAACACAGAAGCACAGACACGTTCAAAATAGTCTCAAAACAGTAAGAGGTGTAAGGTAGGTCATAAAAGTTCGATCTTAGAAGCGATTGTCTATATGAGGATATAGTGGTATAGCTTTACTGCAGAGCAACTTCTTTTATGGCATGTAAACCACACGTCATGCTGTGCTCTCCTTTGAGAGAATAAATCAGACACCAAAAGGCAGAAATTCAGGTTCTATATTTTTTGGTTTCAATACTGTTCCAGTGTCTGTCTACAAAGACGGACAAGTTGTTTCCATACGGCCATTCGAATCTTTGCATAAAGCGGCAATGTCAGCGCTCTATCAACAGAGTCACAAACACCAACACACTGAGAGGAATAGGAGCGTTTCTGATATTTCCTCAAAGATCAAAGATTTTTTTTTTATTCCTTTTAATAATAGAAAACTATCAACAATACATAGACAATATTTTAGCCTGGGAAATGGTATGACTATATGTGGTTTTGGTTGGATAAACACTTTATATCTTTGCTTTTAAAAGTGAAGTTTAATTATTAAAAGTTTCCATTACAAGCATTTCAGTGTCTGTATATGAATATGAATGCAATGCTGATGCAAATCAAAGACGCCACTGAAAATACAACATTTTAGGTAAAGGTAGTAGACAAGCAGACAGTTTAAATTAATCTTACCTCCAGCCTTTCAAGGCCCAACACACCCTCACCACGTCCACACAGGTGTTTTCACTCATTTTGCCTAATTGGACGTCCTCTGGGGACAGTATGCGCGTGTACACAGCTTTATTGCAGCTGTGTGAGCGGAGATGTTAACGCTTTATCATTCTTTTTGGTAAATGAAGTTTGGTGACTTCGTGTAATTTCTTCACTCTTTCGTCATTTCCTCTGGGAACTAACAGCAAAAAACATTTTCATCTCATTTTATTTCTTTCTAACCACACTTTTTTTAAAAATGAAATTGTGACCTTTGACCAAATGATTGACACGTCCATTCACAGTAACACTTTGCATACATTTTTCTCCATTAAGGTGAAATAAAAGGATTTTTAAAATCACCCACCTCTTTTTATTGACAAGCATTATCATTACAATATACAATATAATATAATATATTCTTTAAACATGAGTAAATAAAAGAATTAACTAAAGCTCATAGAAAGATAATGAGACATACAGTACAATCTGCAGGGTAATCTTTGTAGAACTAGATCAGACCTTCGTCATGTCTGTTGGTGCAACAACTCCACAGTTTCTGGGCGACAGATCCTCTTCTTATGATCCTCTAAAAACAGTCACTGACTTGTTTTCAAACACAAGAACACTGTAGTAAAGTTTAGCACGAGAGTCGTACAGATGTCAATCAAGCATGGTCTGTAGACATCCACACAGTCCAGGTCTAATCGATTTCAATGTATCCACACAACGGAGTTAATGTGGTACACTGGAGAGAAATTGAGTCTCTGCCTCCACCTTGTGGTCGATCTCTGTCATTGTCTCTAAATGTGAACATGTAGTATGTAGTATGTAGTACATATTGCACATGTTTCCATTAAATTCACTGCATACCACTGGATCTTTGTGTCATTTGTGTCAGACACCAGAGTTTGTCATGAAGCTGTGCTGGTGTGTTGTAGTCTGTACTGTGATTTAACTTTTAATGAAAGCTGAAAATCCTAAAACAGTCTGTGTTTGTCTGTGTGTGTTCCAGGTGCTGGCCAGACTCTCCCTTCAGCAAAGGGTCTATCCTTGGTACAGGTGGGACAAGCACAGACCTTAAACTTCAAACTCCCGGAGGAGCAGCCTGGGCCCTCCAGCAGTGTACAACTGAGATCCCTTTGACCATGCTGCCACACCAGTAGGTTGCTGGAAACCAGTGTCCTTTTGTTTGATATCATTTATTGTTTATTTCTTTCAAATTATGTTTACCTTCAATGAATCTTAATTTATGAGTTTATTTGACCTGAAAATTGTTAGTAAGGCAAATTGTTGTAATTTAGAACCAGAAGTAGTAAAGTTGTATCCTGCATTTAATTCTGTTCTTTGTTAAGAGGATAAGCAGAACCCTAGTTAATGTTTGAGATTAATTTTTTTCTCCTTTGGATGCATTATGAATGTTAAATGTTTTAATTACCCTTTCTTTATTATTTTTGTGGAATGCATGACAAGGTATTTACTTTAGTTTGTTGTACTGAAGAAATCATCCATGCATCCATCTATTTATCCTTCCATCCTACCATTAGTTCCTTGCTGAACTTCCTGAACAAAATAAATGGTGAAATGGCTCTAGGATCCATTAATGTGCACACCATTCACCCCTGGTGACCTGAATGGTTTGAGGGTGAAAATGATGTGAATCATATGCTGTGGCCTTCACAGTCACAAGTTCTCAAACCAGTTTAACAACCACTGACGCTGTTTTGGCTCAACACCTTACTGCTACTCTTTATCTTGCTTTTTTTCTTTAACTTGTCAACTGTCTGGTATATTATACATCATTGAGATGTTTTACTCGTCTACATTTATTAGGCTGACACATTCTTTACAGACCCAACACTGTTCCTCAGTCCTTTTGGTTGGGTTAAACTGTGCAACAACCCCTAAACCCTTTATGTTCCAACCGTATATCATACCGACCCCTTCACCTCTCCCCAACATCTTTAGAAGTAAGAATGAATGGTAACCCCTACAAAGCAATTGTGAGTGAGAGAGAGTGACACGCACGCTGTATACATATCTAGCCTTTCATGTTCACCCAAAGTAACCTTACTCAAATTAATAGACTGATGTATATTGACCCTCCCATAGCAGGGATTTTCACTGCTCTGTGCAGTATGTGGGCCAACTATAATAATGCATTTTTATATCGGCTGTTCTTTATTCACCTATGAAGACAAACAATAACTGAAATTGGGGTTTATTTAGTTAAAGACATAACTCCTATTTTTTATTGGAAAAATCGAAACAGCTATTTGTCATTTTATTTTCTATTCCTTCTTGCAAACCTAACATCAATCAGTAGCAGATAAAACGTCAGTTGATATTCATCTTTTAAATTATTTCAATTTAGAATTTAGAAAATTTACTAAAGAAACCCATATTTCAGTCACTGTCTTGTATAAGTTTATAATGCACAGTTCTGAGTACAAAAAGTTGAGTAAGAATCTGGCTAATATAATCTACGGAAGAGGATTAGGGACAAGTGAAAAAAATTATTTTTTAGAATTCTGATTCAGATATCAGAATTCTAAGAAAAGATTCAAATCACCTGTGTGAACGTACCATGAGTTTTACAGAGTCTAATGACTCTAAGTAATAAATTGTACACAAAAAATGGGACATTTGTGTGAACAGTAATAACTGTCAGTAACTAAGCAGAGAGCTCAGTAATTGTGATATTATTTACACCTGTTTTTCTGAAATGACAGGTCAAACTGGTTGTATGGGATTCAGTTCTATGTGAACCAGCAAAAAAAAAAAAAATTCTTTTTTTTCTCAAATTCTGAGATTAAATCAGAATTCTAATAATAATAATAATAATAATAATAATAATAATAATAATAATAGATAAATAAATAAATAAATAAATGAATAGATAAATAAATATATATATATAAGTATAGTACTTTTTTTTTAATTGAAAAGTGCGTAGTTACAAAATATATCGACATGACATACAATGAACAAACGAACAGGCATCACAACATTAAACTTGCAAACACAAGAAAAACAAATAAAACAAATAAAAAAACACCAAAAATCTTAAGGACAACACATACTAGTCAGATTTATTTGATTGTATAGTTGTATATACACTACACACGGTCTACATGATGCTCCCAGTGTAAGTACCGTAGTTACACCGCTAGATGCGCAGTATTATGATGTTGGCGATTGCAGAATAACAGACAGAAAAAGTTGAGTGTTGTGTAATTAGTCCCAGCTTTGTATGCCGAATAAACAAATGTCTAACAAGAAGTTGGAAGATGTTTTAATATTTGCTCTACGGGGGAAGTACGATTGGCAATTCGCAAACAAACACGACAATGCGGAAGTTTTGAATGAAATACGGCGCGAATCAGTGCCAAGAGTCCAGCTCACTAAACCAACGGCCGACACCGGACACCGCGGTGGGAGGCAGTTTAAGGAGATGACGGATCCTAACAGTGTAGCTGTCACTCACAGCCAGTTTAATCTGAGTTAAAAGGATTTTCTGTGCAATAATCTGGCAGCTACAGTTTGACTGAAACAAGCTAGCTGTTAGCCCCCTCCTCCTCCTCCTCCATCTCCGCCCCTCCGCGCCGCGCAGCTCAGTGTCTATTTCCAGTTTAGTCTTCAACAAACGGGAAGTTTTTCTGGCCGGAGTCATATGATATGTGACATCGAGGAAGGAGGAACACTTCTGGCGGACACAAGCCGCTGGATTTCCCACAGAAACAACAGAAAGTCTCCGACTCCAGAAAGAGGATCATGTTTCTGAGGCAGAGGAAAGTTACGTTGGTACGGTGATGTCAATGTCGGAACCGAAACTCTGCGACACTGACAGCTTCCTCAGTCGTGACAGTCACTTAGCTGCATTGTAGCTAATATAATATTATGCAACACAACTTTTACTAAAGTGATGTAATGATACGTGGGTACAGTAGGACTTCACTCGTTTCTTTCCCGCAGCAGCAGCAGCCGCCACCGCTGCTGCAGTGCGGCCGCTCGAAGCCATTTGTCGTTTGGGAGGGACTGCACTGATTTGACCTAAATGCAGGTCAAGTCATCAACTGGAAAACAGTATTTCAAAGATCATGGTTAACAAGGAGGAATTGGAGGAAAGGCTGAGGAAACTTCTGGTGAGGCTGAGAACCCCTCAAGAAGACAGACAGCTGTGCACACTGATCCAGATCATCCAGGATCTGCTTTTCCTGGCACACACCGACTATGGTAGGAAACACATTGTTCCCGCATGTGCATCATCATGCTGCTGCTCATAAACAGGCAGTTTCCTTTGGCAATGTTTTTTGAAACAGCAGCATTGGTTGGAGAAGCTGTCAGACCTTTTACTTTAATAAAAGTAATAATATCACTGTATAAAAATACTCAAAGTCCTGCATTCAAATTAAAAACACTATTATTATTATTATAACTAGTGGCTCAGTGTGCATGCAGCTTCTAAGTTGAGCTGATTTTAACTACTTCATATACTATAGGGGAGTTTTATCTATAACCATGCATCATATCTTATAAACTGATCATTGTGCATGTTTTGAATGTAAAATAACTGTCAGAACATATAAAAGGGAAAAAAGTACAATACTTTATTCTAAAATTTAGTGTAGCAGGAGCAAATGTTAGCAAAACATGGAAATACTCAAGTAAAGTACAAGCACCAGAAGTACTACAAATTAATTGTTTTTTATATGTAATAACTATTTTCTAGTTTTGGTTTGGTTTTGGAGTTTAAACATATTTATGGGACTTTTACTGTTTAAATTTTGTGCAGTTTTATACTTTCGCTTTTACTGCACTACATTCAGCTCATACGTGTAGCAGCTAGTTATGTATTATAAAGATATGAGACAAAGAGAAAGTGATGCATTGCTGTAGTTTGGTTCGCGTAATTGAACTCACCAATACAACATCATGGTTTTTAATATTAAGATATTACAACTTAACTTATCGTAGTGCTTAGTTTACTTTTAGTACTCAAGTGCACTTTTTTGCTTATTGTACTGTATTGTAATTGAAATCTTGAATGCAGGACTTGAAATCAGGGCCAATGCAATTAGTTAATTTATCAATTAGTCAACAATTTTATCATTTTCTGAGCAAAAAGGAAATTTCCCAGCTGCTTCTAAAATGTTAGGATTTTCTTTTTTTATCTGTCATGTTTGATAATGTGTAATATCTTCATGTTCTTGACTGTTGGTCACACAAAACATTTGGTGGGCATTTTTCACTATTTCTGACATTTTATAGACTAATTGATTAATGATTTAATTGAGACAGTGTTAGATTTATCAATAATACTTGCAATAGAGTATTTTTATCTTGTGGTATTTTAGATTTGTCATTTCACTTGCCCATAATTTAAACTCTGTATGTTTTCATCACTGCTGTGATTGTCGCCTTTGCAAATGAACAAAGACACCTAGACTTGCAGCCTCATAATGGGACCTTTGTTATTTCTAGACTGTTTTCCGAGCCGTCTTATAGAAATAGAAATGAGTGTGAAAAGCTGCGTCTCCTTGCTTCAAAGCGAACCTGTGACATCACGTCTTCTCATCTGTTGTTGTTTGTTGCAGCAGCTGAACTGTTCGAAGACAAAGATGTCCATGTGCCTCTCATGGTGATGCTGTCGTCCTACATCAGCAGCAGAGGAGTTCAGCAGGTGATGCGAGACGTCAGAAACCCCACAATCCTTTGGTTGTGACAGTCTTCCTAAACAAAGGGAACAAACTTCATGTGGTCGCTTTCAACACACTTTTTTCAATGGCAAATGCTTAGGGCTGCAACTAACCCTGATTTCCGTTATTGATTAATATGCTAATTATTTTTTAGATTCATTTTGGCTAAACATGTCAGAAAAGCTCAGTATAAGTTCCCAGAGTCCAAGGTGACATCTTCAAATGTTAAAACACAAAGATATTCAGTTTACAATGATGCATGGCAAGAAAAACCTTAAATCCTCACATTTAAGATACAAACTAAAATGATTATTCGATTGTCAAAATAGGTGCTGATTCACTTTTTGCTGATTGACTAATTGATTCATTGACTAATAGCTGCAGCTCCACAAACATCCTCACATCAGTTTTCCATGCTGCTGAAAGGAAACAGAAATATTTGCCACCTTGAACTTGACTCAGAGGCGTTTGAGTGTGAACAGCAGCATCCCCTGCTCTGTGTAGTTACAGTCGCTCACAGCTGACAGGCCTGCGCCTCATCCAGCAAGTTTATGGCATCTCATGACTCCTCTGCACTGCAGCTTATCAGAGGAGGTTGATAACAGTACGACTGTGGGACTGTGAGACTCGTGTACAGGTTTAGTCATAACAGAGTCGTTTCAAGGATAAAACTTAAGTCTTCTCATGCATGTCTTTGTCATTTAAAGTGCACACACGTTCGATTTTGTCTCAAACATATATTTATTTATTTTGATTTATATTTATGTTGATGTGTGTGACGGTGTGATCTTCTTGCCACAGGTGGGCTGGTCACTGCTGTGTCGGCTGATTGAAATATGCCCCGGTACGCTGGACCAGCTAACGAGACCTCTGCAGGCAGCCAAGGAGTGGGAGGTACTGGGAGTGCACCAGTAAGTAAAAACATACACATGTACTTATT
This sequence comes from Seriola dumerili, assembly GCF_002260705.1. NCBI lineage: Eukaryota > Metazoa > Chordata > Actinopteri > Carangiformes > Carangidae > Seriola > Seriola dumerili. The sequence goes on from NW_019174352.1 coordinate 1,580,954, forward strand.
GTGTGCATTAAAGGTCCCATATTTTTATTTGAAGTGTTGATCCATGAGAAGATATAGATCTCAATATAGTTTTACATCTCCTCTCTCAGGCTTCTCTCTGGAGCTCTAGCAACAACAGGTGAGTGAGCCAATCAGAAGAGAGGAGGCTCTAAGCCTCTCCTCTGATTGGCTGACTGGTTTCTGAGTGATCGAATAAAAATATGCTCAGAGAAAAACCAAGACCTGGACCTGCTTTATAATCAAACAACACATGTCTCACTTTATATAATATGGGACCTTTAATGAATGAATTTTCTGTTGTTACAAAAACCCTAACGGCTCATGTTTCATGGAGGTACACAACATTATCACACCAATGTACTATAGATTACACAGCATTCATGTTCAAAACAAGCCATGAAGTTTATTTCAGTAAGCACATGTTTATGTCACTCTCTCATCACTGTCAAAAGCATAAACAGTATCTTGATACACATACACATTTTGTGAATAACTTCCACAGTTTAAAGAATTATATAATGTTGAGTATTTCATTCATGTTTTATGGACAGAATTTCTCTGAATATGCACCACAGCTTTATGTAGAGACATTGATACAAGAGTTTTCAGATTTGTTCCACATGTGATCTGTGCATGCGTTATTCTTTTTTCTCTAATGATATGCAGTTGAGTTTGAGACATTTTTTCCCTCTGGTTTATAGATTTTATCTTTCAGGCGACCAAGTTTTAAATACATAATTCTATTTATTCTGAATCTTTTCAGTTTTCACTTCCTGTTTGTTGTAAGTTACCAAGTTTGTGTCATATCGCCGTGTCACGTAATGTCAGTTTTACTTGTAATTTTATTTCCTATGGGCACTTTCTATTCCTTTTATACCGCTGTCTCACATTTTGTCCAGTTTTTGATTAAGGCTGGCTCCCTCCCCCCATTTCTGCTGCAGGTCACTAATCCAGAATCTAGTTTAAAACAATGTAAAAATGAAAATGAATCTTTAAGTTTGCAGAACTTAGCCCCTTGCATAAAGACAGTAGAATAAATCCCTTTGTCCTGGCGACAGCCCAAGTTGAGGTTTTTCCTGTGCTGATGTGTTTTCCAGGCAGATCCTGAAGGTGCTGTCTCAGTACAGCGCAGACTGCAGAGTGACCATGGTGGGACTACGTGCCCTGGCGCTCCTGCTCAGATCAGGTACACGATTACACAGCGGACATGTTACAACACATCGGGGCGTTAGTCGGGCTACACGCTGTATGCACTGGAAAGCAGAAAGTCAATTCGATACCCTTCAAACTGAAGCCCAGGTCACAGTTTGGGATTGTAATGGTGATTCTACGTCTGATAGAAAAACTTAATCGGCATAACAAAGCCACAGAAAGGTTAATGTTTGGATGCAGTGATGTCATCAAACCAATAAAAAAAAAAAAAGAAACTTGAAAATGAATTAATCACAAAATCTTTTAGGAAGGATGAAGAGTGAAAATGTGAAAAAAAACTGTCTATTAAACATCCATGAACTGCAGACCCCATGTATGTATCTGACTGTAAATCTGTATATGTGACAGTATGTTACACATCTGCTATTCCCCCTTTCAAAGAAAAACTCGCTGTCTATTTCTACTTCCTAGAGCAGCATTTCATCCTTGTTCCTTAAACGAGCTCTTTGATTCTGCTTATGTCTTATCTCGTGTGTAATGACTTATATATCAATATCATGATGGGTGATATGATTAGAAGATTGTGAGAAAGGTGGAGGGTCAATGGCATCATATGAAAGTGAAAGTGCAATTACAGTCAGTGGCTGCACCGCCAAAGACTTTCTGCTTCTGATGCTGAAAAACTTTTTTTTTTTTTTTTTTTTTTTAAAGAAAATATTTACATAATCTCAAAAAAAAGGAAACTTCGTATCTGCAGTTGCTGAGAGATATTCATATCTTATTGTGAAACTGAAAGTTTGGAGATAATATTGTAGTTAATCCATAGGTGACAAAATGGTTTGTGGATATATTGTGCTTAAAAAAATATACGTTTATTCGTGACCCTGACAATTCTTTGTCAGTTTGTTGGTTGTGAGGAATCGATCACTGATTTAAAGCTTGTTTTACTCGTGGCTGTGTAGACATGATTCCCCTGCTGGTGCTGGAGGAGGAGGAGGATGTGTTTGGCCTGGTGGTGCACGCGATGAAGACGTTCCCGACCAGTGAAGAAGTGCAGCTCCAAGGATGCAGAGCTCTGCAGTTCCTCCTGGAGAGCGGTGGGCAGACACACACTGTGACCTCCTGTATACCATTATAACGCTTTATTAATCCCATACATTCAGATAGGTACCAATGGAAGTAAGAAAATATATAAGATAGAATAATTATAATTATAACAATATGTTGGATTGTCCACAGCAGTAAGTGTCACACAGTACAGTCCAGTATTTAGCCAGAGCCAAAGTGTGCACAGGAATACGCACTGTCTTTATCAGGATATTCAACCACAGGTATCCTGCAGCAGAGTGTCTGGCTCTGTATTATCAGAGCAGCAGCACAGAAGCTATTTAAAGCAGTGACATAAACTCAATTACATATTACTAACCTGACTTTTATTATTCTAGTAAACATACTACACTAGCCTAGCAGCCTGTAGCTGTGCTTGGAGTCCTGGGAGCTTTGCTATTACTTGTTTCTTACCAGTAGTGTTAAGAACTTATAGAGTTTGTTCTGGGGCTTGTTCTAGTGGAATGTGGTTTATTTATCTGTGAGTTGGTATTTTGAATGAAGACATTTTGTCAGGCTCGGCTCCACAACGTCAGATAAGAGATAAGATAAGATAGTCCTTTATGAGTGGGGAAGTTTGCAGTGTTACAGCAGCAGAAGTGGACGGTAGAAAAAAAAACTGCAAAATGTCACTGTCAAATACTAAGAATGATAAATGATAGATAATAATAGAATATGTACAAATCAGATATTTAAATATAGCAAAAAGTAACAGGTAAGAAATATTGCACAGCTGGTATTTTAATCATTGCACATGGTGAGTTTGTCTGTGTTTGAGTGCTGTATTTTTCATACAGTCTGACAACAGCAGGAAGGAAAGACCTGGGACTCAGATCAGATTCAGACTCATTTTATTTTCCCAAGAAGGGAAACTGAAATTGCAGTCAGATGAAAGATAAGAAACAACACAAGTGCAACAATATAATGTACCTTTCCAATAAAACACACAACACTATTAAAACCACAGAACACAACTGCAAGATCAGACCCTAAAAACACAACTCACTATAAAGTGGGGAACTCTGAATCTTCGGCCTGAGAGAAGGGCTTCAAACTCAGAGTGAAGAGGGTGATTTGTGCAATCCAGCATGGATCTGGCCTTGCGGAGAACCTTCCAGATTATAGACCCCGCTGAAGGAGCTGATGAGTGCTGTCAGAGTGTCATCAGGTGCAGCCATCAGATTCGACTCTCATGTGTCTTACCTGAAGTTCCTCAGCTGCACTTAAACTCAGCATTTTCCTGTGTGCTTGTGTTTTTTAGTAGCTGATTATATTTCTCGTGTGTTTCCAGTGAGCGATGACCACCTCATGGAGTTTGTGGAGAACCGGGACCATGTTGTGGTGTTGGCGGCGCTCCAGAGGTTCCCGGACAGCTCCGAGCTGCTGCTGCAGGCCATGAAAGTGCTGCTGCCACTGGCTCGCCCCGGTACGACCTCATTACGCCACAACAGTGTTCATGACGACTGTGAGGGAAAGAAAAGGAACTGGAGCACTAACTTTACTACTTGATTGAAAGGGCTGATACCAATGGATAGACTGAGTGTTTATGTGGAGAGGAATGTGTGCTTTCACTTTACTAATGTAATGGTTGATGTGTTACAACACGGGACTCGGTAGTACAGAATGAACCTGAAGGAAGCACATTAATCATCAACTCTTCTTTCTTTATTTCAAACAGTCTATTTCTAGCCTTTCTTTATTTCACACAGTCTATTTCTAGCCCAGTGTCGTTGTGATGTCACTGTGACGTCTTGATGTAAATCAAATTAGACGCCAGTAAACACGTGACGTTGTGCTGCTGCTGCTGCTGCGTAAGAGCAGCTGTTTGTGGGTCAGGATAGTGGGTTTTGTTGAAAACTCGTCAAATCTTTGTGGAAATTCCCCCCATGGTGAGGAAGACAGAGTGGATACTATTTCTATTTGCTTTCCAAATATATAGTTATGAAACAGATAATTGAGTCTTCCAACATTTCTATGAAATTTTTTTTTTTAAATTGTTTTGGAACAGCAAATGTAATTATCAGACAGCAGAAAGCCTCCGCGAATCCTCATATTACCAGAATTTCATTCTTCTGCCGTCATCAGAAAGAACGTTGTCAAACAGGAAGCTGTTGTTTATTTAAGATGGCGTATGTGAAAAGGTCAGGGCAGATTTTGGTAAAAAAAAAATTTCCCCCAAATTAATTTCTATTCACACAAAATTACAGGCCATTATTTCCAATGTAACATAAGGACACTGAAATGAAAAATGTAATTGAATTAATCTGATAATATTTTCAAGGTCTCAAACTGAGCCTTGAAACCAGCCGTCAGGACTTCTGTAACTTTGTGATGTCACAACAAAGCAGTCACCATCCTCAGCCATGCCTCAAGCCCCGCCTACCCGGACCCACCATCCAACTTTGCAGGATTACCTGAAATCTGCTATATTTTTATTCAGCCAATCAGAAGAGAGACTCAGAGCCTCCTCTCTTCTGATTGGCTCAGCGACCTGTTGTTACTAGAGCTCCAGAGAGAAGCTTGAGAGAGGAGATGTAAAACAACATTGAGATGATTTTTGGTTCTTAAAGCCACAAATATTTCTTCTTATGGATCAACACTGAAAAACCGGAAACGCGTGAAATATGGGATCTTTTTAAAAAAACTGTGTAATCATAGTGTAGATGAAGAAATATAACAAATAATTTAAATAGAGAACATAAACAAATAAAAAGCAAACAATCATAGGGTTGTTCTGTTAACATAAGTGGAGATTTGATATTGAAAATATAGATACTATAGAGTTTGACATAGATAAGGTAATAGTATTTAACAAACATGTTTTACAGCTGAGGAATAAACTCATCTCTGCCTCCTGGAAGACGTATTATGTGAAGATGATACTGTTTTATAGATGCCCTTAAACACAGTCTTGTTGTCATTTTTACACAGCAATATCTTATTACTTTGACACCTGTCATATTCACCGACACAGGTATACTGCATCCCCTTGTGTCGTGCAGAAAGAAGCAAAATCACTATGTTTGTGGCTCATGTGCTCTGATGTGTGAGCACAGTCTTTTAATGCGATATTATATAATAGGATTTTTTATCCAATTCAAAAGTTTGACACACTTACGCAATATTGTATCATCCATTTTCTCCAAAAAAGCGCCGGCTCACGTGTTACTTTTTTGCTTCAGGAAATTAACAAGATGAAGATAAGAAATGTACCCACGAACCAACTGAGACGTAGCTCTACGCTTAAATTCTAATTATCTGGATGATTCTTGCGTGAAAAGTGGAGCTGAACATGAAAGAAAAAAAAAAAAGTGCACAGGACAAAAGTGGACGAGTTTCAGTCATGAACATTTTTTTCCACATTAATCTTCACAGATGTGCGATTTGTTACGGTCATGGGGGATTCCAGGCTATTTGGAGATAACGCTCTCATTCATTTGCGAAGGACTTTTTCTGACCTCCTGCTTTATTTCCTTGTATTGGCTGATTCTTTGTTGGCAGTTGAAAAGATTTTTATCTTTGACTGCTAATCAGCTCTTATTATATTACCCATGCTATTCAGACAACGCTTTTTTTTTAAATATATTTATTGTGTGTCATGGAGCAGCATATACTTTGATTGCCAACTAAAATGAAATTAAATCCCCAACCAGAACATCAAGATGAAAATTTGAAATTCAAAAAAGCAGACGAATCCGGTTCATACTTCTGTTTTGAGTTTACGAGCTTTTCTCCCGCAGGCAGTAACGTGGAGATGCTGATGTCAGGAGGCGCCCGGTGCTACAGCGTGATCATCGCCGCCATGGACGCCTTCCCCGACGTGGAGGAGCTGCAGGAGACGGCCTGCTGCCTGTTCATGAGGTTTACATCAGGTCAGGCCCAGATTTCAACAGAGAATAGTATTTTTTATTTTATTTTCAGTTGGTTTTATTCGTTGATAAATTGTAAAGTGTTAAATGTGAGATATAAATTCCCTAAATGAGACTGGGAACAGAGAAAAATACAATAGAATAGAAAGTCTTTATTTCTTATTACACAGCTGTGCTATGAAATTTAGTGCGTCTTCTCAGTGGCATGACAATTTAATTTATATATCATATATGTTAGTCTAGTTTAGTTTTTTTTTTAGTTTTTTTATTTATTTATATATTTATTTGATAGGGAAAAGGCAATTTAATGTAGTTTTAAAACAAAGCGTGAAACTAATGTGTTGCACAAAGAGTTCATAGCCATTGTTAACTTTCTATTCCGGTCCCTAGTTGGGCTTTTACATGCGTAATGTAATTAAAACACTCAATAGCAAATGCAACACAAAGCAGACAACACAATTGGTAATATCCTACAATCAGCTAAAAATAATCTGATGATGTCATCAGGTTGTCATCTCCCACACAGTTCTTTCTATTTTGATGTAGACGATCTCAAATCAAAGCTGAGACTTGGCACTTTAATGTAGTCTTCATTATTTTTATTTCAAATTGATTGTGCTGAAGCTCAGAGCCTGAAGAACAAAAAGACATGTAACCGACCAAATACTAAATACAGTCTGGACTGGAGTTTATCCTGTTTGGAAATCAAGATATGTTTTGTTTGCATATTTCAGTCGTTAACTAAATCCTAGTGAACATTCAGCGGGCAGAGTAGATGTGCTGTTAATAATTAACTCTGGAGTATCATCTCACTTGTTGACGGTCGATAGCGATAACACTGTTGGGGAAACCAATCAATCCTCACTATCAGCGCAGCGGTGTTTGGATTTCATTCATTCTGATAACCTAATGTGTCTCATTGACAGTCGACAGATTGGGATTTGATAATCAATAGAGATATCTGCATGTGTCATCGTCTAGAGAGTTACTACAACATCCTGGTGCTGAACGGCGTCCAGAGAGTTGCAGTGAGAGCCTGTCAGACTTTCCCCAACAACGCCGCGCTGCAAGCAGCCGCTCTCTCCTGCCTGGCTGACCTCAGTGAGGACACACACACACACACACACACACACTCACAGACGCACACTATATTTAACTCATTTATTTATGTCCACGCAGATGGATTAGTTCTGGAGAACAACGGATTGACCTCAACAACGACACATAGCAGTGTTAGCTACAAAAAAGATTCTCTATACACAGGAGTGACGCTGATTGATTTTATGTAATTACGCTGTATGTTCTCCTCCCGTCAGCTGCAACCATCGTGCAGAACAAAGCGGTGGCCGAGCAGGGTCTGGAGGAAGGAGAGGCGGAGGAGAACAGGGGTAAAGAGGAGGTGGAGGACATGGGCCTGGGCTGGATGGAGGCCTGCTGTGCGGCACTGGAGCTCCACGCTGCTGAGCCAGCGGTTCAGGTCAGTCCAACTCCTTCCACGGCAAATATTTAACCGGGTAGAACTCCACTAATCAACGCCTCTGCCTTGTGTGAACCCGCAGGAAGCTGCGAGCTGGGCCATTCACAATCTGTTACTGCACGGCGCTGCAGTCCACCAATCAGAGGACGAGCAGGATGAGAGGTACACGCTGACACAATGAGACATCACACACATCTTCCTGTCCAACCAGTGAGAGAATGTAATGCTTATTGTTGTGTATTGTGTGTTTGTTTTGCAGGACTCCGGTTCACAGACAGTTGATGGCGGCCATGCTGCTCCACTCCTCCTCTCCCAGCGTCTTTAAAGCTGCTACCAGCGCTATTGCCACACTCATTACTCACAACGGTGAGTCCTCAGCAGTGCAGATTAGCACCGAACTTTTCCAATGATGCTAATAGCTTCAGCACTTTATAGATACAGCAGTGTTTTGGGGGCCTCTGCAGTAAAACGTCCTCTTCGGCCGCAGGTAAAATGCGTTCTCTGCTGCTGTCCAGCGGCCTCCACGTCAACCTGGTAGAGATGATGAAGAGACATTCAGCCTCAGCAGAAGTTTCCATCAGCGCCTGCAAACTGCTCAAACTGCTGTTCCAGGGAAGGTGAGCACAAACACGGTTTCAATACAATGCGCCTGTGTTTTAGAAAAATAACAGGAATAGATGAGGCAGTTGTACCTGTCTAACTCAGGTGGCAGAAACCTCGTATATCATTTTGTGAAGAGAAAATACTGCGTGTGATTTTGTCTCCTTCCACTTCCACTGAAATCGCTTGGGGAAAGAATCTCTCACTGCCCCCTCCCCCGTGTGTCTGCAGGTCAGCCAGTCTGGATGACTTAAACATGGCCATGAGTCAGATCCTCAGCACCATGAAGGTCCACAACTTCCAGCCGGAGGTTCAGCTGGAGGCTCTTCAGGCCAGCCTGGTCTTCCTCTGCCCAGGTACGTTCAAGTCTCTTTTCTCATTTCATTTTGTCAACATCGAGTGTTTACCTCCAAATCAAGTGTTTAGTTTAGTTTTTAGCTTTAGTTTTATTTATTTTTGCACAATTTAAAATACACAGAAAATGACAAAGAAAACAAATAGCACAGAGCGCAGGGAGAGGCAGGAAGCCCAGTGGGCTTCTTTAAAGCCTCCACCTAAGCAAAACAACAAGTAAAAATAAAAATACAAAATAAACATAAAAGGAAATAACGTGACTACATAAAAATGATGAGAAACGAATGGATTCAAAAGATAAATATAATAAAATTAACAGCAATAATATAAATAATATCAAAATAAGAGCAGAAAATGTGAAAATGAATGTGTGTGCAATATGAGCAAAACAATTAAGACATTAATACGTTATAAAAGCAGTTAATGATCTTTTAAGCATCTTTTGTAACATTTTATAGAGGAACAGTTATTTGCCAAATGGACAAAGCCAATACATAATTTGATACCTCTAAATCTTATTGAAAATTGACATCTGCAAGTGAGAGATTTGGGAGGAAGAAGATCAGAAGATTGACGAGAATGGACATGTGAGTAAGTTTTGAAATGCTCAGGTGCTCAGTTCTTTGCTCTTTTCCTTTTTTAGGTTGTTAAAGTTTTAGTTCCTCCTGGGCGGCTATTTCTGCTCGTGCTTTTCAGCCTTTTGCAGCTCATAGTTTTGTTTTTACAGAACATTTACCGCATGGTTCAGTCTCATCGTCTCCAGCGGCAGGCAGCTGTTTTTAGCAAGAAAGCTCTAATAAACCCGCTGCGTACCACCTGGCCAACAACAAACAGGAGACAGACAACGGTAACGACTAGCTGGTGAGGAAAGTGGAACATTAGCTGCAAAAGAAACAGACATTTTACTCCGGATTTGGATTTTGGAGACCAGAACAGAGTTAATATTAGACTTAAATTCATCAAGTGGCTGAACTACAACTCTAAATGAATGCTAATGGAGTATTTGCTAGACTTCTGGACTGTTGACCTCAACCTGTTCTGACCCTGTTGACCCCTCAAACCGTTGACTGTGGAATCTCCCGCCTCCAAACAGACAAAAAATAAATTTATGCAGCTTTAATAAGGAATTAAATTGCAATTCCAGCAATCGACTCTTAGGGGAACAGCTCCGAATACATTTATTTGACCCTTATCAGGATCTGATCATTCTGGCTAGTTTTCAAGAAGGTCAGGAATGTGTGCATGTGTCCGTGTACAGTATGTGGCATCGCAGTCCATCTGGTGAGCGTATCGCAAGACAAACCTCCCAAACACAGATGGATACAGATCATGATGTATGGCAGAGCAGCTGAATACATTCAGGTTTGTTAAGTGCAGTGGTTTGTTTGTGTTTTAATTTCTATCCAAATGAAGTTATAGGATGTCTCTGTCCCTGCTCCCACATTGCAATAGTAACAGTCCTGATTAGATTAGTGATTGACAAGAGAGGCAGTCGTGTGTGTGTGTGTGTGTGTGTGTGTGTGTGTGTGTGTACTTGCCTCCTTGTCTTCACTTGTCTCCCTGCTGTGTGTGAATTCCCAGACAGGAGCCTAAGGGAGCACGGCACCTCGGTCGCAGATCCCGACATGGCCGACGTGTCGCTGAAGGTCCTGAAGAACCAGTGTGTGGTGGAAGGAGCTCACACCCTCTACCTGGAGGTTCTCAACAGGGTACCGCTCTCTCATCCTCATCCATCTACTTTCAGAGTTGAACTTTTCTTTTGGTCCTGGTTATTTCTGTTAATCCGGCCTGATATAAAACAAGAAGATGGCGGAGCTTGAAAAACACTGAAAACACAGTGTGATTTGTTTTCCTTCAAAAAGAGAAGCAGCGTACACATACAGCCCGCACATATAGTTCTCAGTCAGTACATAAATTGAACAACAGTTCATCCATTCATTGCAGAAATTATACAGTAGCTTGTCCTGCAACCAGAACATCGGAGGGATGTAATTACATTTCTAAAAAGAATTTGCCATACTTACTGGGATGAATGAATGGTGTGCATGTTTTTTTTTTTGTTTTTTTTTTCTCTCTTCCTCTGTGGTGGTTGTTGGTATCCTCAGCCTGAGGGTGGGACAGTCAACACTGACAAAAACAGTTTCAGCAGGAAAGCAACAAGCCAGTAATTAACCATAATATCTTCAACTTTTAACAACCTTTTTTTTTTTACCCTCTAAAGAGTTTTTGTTCCAAAATGAGATAAAAATAATTTGACTGATGTGATGTGACACACAAAAACAATTCTTTTTTTTTTTTTGCAAGCCACCATGGCATCTATATCTGAAACACCATAAAGCACTGACAGAAAGTCTTTATTAAGCTCTACATAATTTACATATTGTTATCCATGAATGGTAAAGCATGAAGTTTAAAGAATTAGTTTAAACAAATGACTAAAGCTAATAAGGCATTTTGTCTTTCTTGTTATGTCTAAGTTTTAGTAGGTAAGTCAGTGTTTCCATCCCATGAATCTCTTTGATGATTTCATCTGCTGTAGCTGTAGGTTTGGACAGGATGTGATTTACAGTATGTGCTTGGATGATAAAAGGACGCTCTAACAGACTGAATCCTACATTTTTTTTTTTTTACTAACAATTACAGCTGCACAATTAATCCTAATAATATCAAAATCGCAAATTGGCTAAGTGCGATATCCAAAATCTCAGGAGCTGGAATTAGTTTGATGAAGGTAAAAAATGTGTCACAACAGACGGTGAATGAAGCGTTGTGGTGCCACAGAGACGCTCCGGCCTGCAAATCATATTCTCCAGACATGAAGGAGCATGTTTTTGTTTGTTACAAGTTCCAACAAAAATCACGTCGCTGTCATTTTTATACTTTTTTTTTTCCAGTGAAAATAAAATGCAGAAATGACCAGCCCACCTGAAATCGTGACTCGTATCGCACATCGCTCCGTTGAGCTCTACTAACAGTTCCAAAAACAAATCGCTTCTGGCCACGGCTGGCGCCAACATGGAGGCATAACAACCGAACATTCTTGTCATCCAGTACATAACTATAGAGATGTTGCATAGATGCAGCCTCAGTGTTAAGACTGTATTCCTGAATGCAATAACAACCAGGATGACATTCAGTGCTGTTTGCGTCTGTGCAGTTCATCAGCAGCCCGATCATTCAGAGGTGTGGCCTGAAGGTGCTGTCTGCTCTGGCTGACTGCTCCGGTGCAGTGGACCTGCTCTGCCAACAGGGGGCCATAGACACGGTGCTGCATACACTACAGATGTTCCCACAGGAACGAGGTACAGTACACAAAAGTCAGTAATTAGATTTTGTTATTACATTGAGGGCAATACAGTGATTGTTTGTGTTGTGGTTAACACAACAGCCCCTGCCTCCAGATTAAAGCCTATAAAAGCAGGTTTGGAACGACGCCGGCTGTAGTGAATGTCGGGGGATGATTGTTAGGTCCGGGGATTTTCCCTATATCTATTTCTGCAATAGAAGCTGTATTCTTTATTAAATCTGAACATACTGCCTTTGACTGCCAGAGGAAAGGTAAAGACGCTGTGCACAAACCTTGAATTAGAAAAAAAATCCAGACAAACTGTGCTTTCACTAACTCCAGAGATACACTACTGGGGCCTGACCCTGCTCAACTACCTCGTAACCAAGAAGAAGCTGTCGAGGATGATCGTGCCTGTTCTCGCCTCCGTTGTGGTCGTCTCCCTCATCCAGTACAGAGAAGACTCGGAGATGCTCCTGAAGGTGACCTGAGCGCTCGTCTTTGATAGGGCTAGAATCAGCAGTTAGAGGACGTGGGAACAATCACCTCAAAATAACATTCACATCCCTCTATCTTGGACATATTCCTGATGAGGGAAAGTAAAGATGATGCCTGTCCCCTAAAGATTATGTTGGCAGCAAGTACAAAAAAAAAACCTTTGCTGGCCTCTTTATCAATACTGTCAAATACCTGCGTCTGCTAGAGCAGATGACTCGCTCCATACAGCTCCAAAAAGAACTGGGAGAAAAACAATGGAGAAATAACGGTGTGTTTATTGAAAAATGTTCATAAATTGCATATTCTTACATATGGTTCCCACTTTATGACTGATAACTAATAGATATATAACTAATAACTATCTACCTTTTCTGTCACTTATAACTAGTAGCTGTCATGTGATGTAAAGTGTTGATGTGACTGATTGTTAGTGGGCTGGATACAGAGCTTCAGTCGGAGCAGTGTGAGCTAGTGGCCGGGGGAAAACCCCAGACGGGAGAGAAATTAACGCCGGGGAGATTTCCTTTGATCGACACAAACACTGCTCCTTATACAGCAGCTAATGTCCCTCTAATCGTTGGCTAGGTATCATAACAGCATTAAGTTTACATCACAAAGTCGTCTTTATCCATTTAGCAACTTGACATTGACCAGGTGTATGGTGTTATGCAGCGCAGATTGTAAAGTTTTGCGATTATGCGCTATATAAATAAAACTGACTTGACCGCCGTTGATATGTTGCCGGTTCAGACTCTCACGATCGGTCTCTGGTCCGTGCGTCCCTCAGTGTTTTCAGGTGGCCCTGAGGATGCTTGATGCGTGTTCAGGAGCAGCTGCTGAACTGCAGAGAGAAGACTTTGACAGGCAGATCTTCCAACACCTCAGGGATGAGACTCCAGACCAGAGCAACAGCCCGGTGAGTCAGGCCTCCACCGTGAGGCTGACGCTTTGCGGTTTATGAGTAAAATGTCTCCATAACTATCGGATGCATTACCATGAAAAGAAAATTATCCACTGCTTTGGTTTATGACCAAACATATGCAAAGACTAATGACATTCCCATCAGCCTCAGCTGTTTGTGTTTAGTCCTAATTAGCTAATGTTTAACATTTAGCTCAAAGCCTCAATAACAGCCTCACAGTGACACTGATGTGACGGTATCTGTGTCACAATTCAGGGGCCGCATCCTTCAGAGGACTAACAGTTGTACCGTTAGCTGCTGAACTGAGCTGAAACCCAATACTTACATATAAAAGTTTAATCCTCTGGCTCTCTGTCGCCGTTGGTTGCTGCCGTATTATTTGCGCAATGAATCTTGGGATACGTTGGGCCATGAAGGATCCACCCGTTGTAACCTCTGTGTGCAGGACACCACTTGTAGACCACTTGTCTACTTCTTGTAAAGTTCTTAGAAAGTCTCTTCCTGGAAAGATTTGGACTCTTCAGCATAATTTAACACACCCCTCTGTGTGTCTGATGTCAGCTGCGGAGGTCGGTATGCCTCGCTCTGTCTAAGATGTGGTGCGACCCGGAGCTACACTACAGCATGCTGGAAAAGGCCTGCAAGGACGGAGACACGACGATGGCCGAGTGTCTGATCGAGCTGGGCGCCGACATCAACAGGAAGACGAAGACGGAGTCTCTCATCTACCAGGTCAGAGGTCACAAAATCTTTTCGGGTTGTCCGTGAACACAATATCTTAGTAATGCCGTGAGGGAATTCCTTCAAATGTGGCACAAACATTCACTTGGACTCAAGGATGTACTGATTATATATATATATTGGTGGTCAAAGGTCAAAGGTCGCTGTGACCTGACGTGTTTTCGGCTACAACTCGCATCACATCGCACACTACTTATTTCACAATTTAACACGATAATCTAATAAAAGGGTAAAGTGATTAAGTGAAGTTGACCTTTGACCATTTTATATCCAGATGGTCAAAGGTCAACTTCACAATGTTCTACAAAAACACTTCTGCCATTTATTTAATGCTAAGACTCAGGAAGTGGAGGTTGTGACCATATTTCCTGCAACTTGGCTGGTTGGTGGAGGGATACAACCACAACGCGGTAATTCATCTTATAAATTGACAATACGTTTAAGTGTCTTTACAGTTGGTAAGACGACACAGGAAATTTGGAAAACATGAATTTAAGCCCCAGTCATGTGTGATGGGTATTTTTACATGTCAATATATCTTTTGACATTTTATAGACTAATAGATAAGGCTGGGTGTTTTTCAATATAGTGTCAAAGCAGTACCTGAGTTTCCAATAAAGAGAAATGTTGCATGTTTTCCACCAAAACCCTCATTTTCATTTAATAAAAGAGGCCAAACTTTTCAAATGACAGACCTCAACTTTTGAACTAGTCATCAGTAATGAGAATAACCATCAACGAGTCCATCATGTCCTTTGTGTTTGCAGGTGTGTGAAAGGGGCGGGCCTCTGGAGCTGGTGGAGCTCCTGCTCAGCCGAGGCGCGCACGAGCAGCATCTGCGCAGGGCTCTGGCCGTGAGCGTGAAGCGCGGCGACGGACCCACGGTCATTCAGCTCCTGGGCCGTCTGGGTCTGGACCTCAACAACAGCGCCCTCTGCTTGGGGGGCTTCAGGCTGGGGCGCCTGGACGCTGCGTGGCTCAGCCCCCTGCTGGCCGAAAGAGGAAGAGCGCACAGTCTACGTTACAACAGCAGTGAGGAAGAGTTGATGCTTTTCTCTCTGTTATGTTATTGTACATTTACTATCTTTTGATTTTAGACAACACAAGTAATTTAAAGGTGAAGTTGATCAGTTAACGATTGATGATGGAATTAATATTTAGTTGCAGCCCAGTCTTAATTTCCATGTACCATGTTCTTGCTCTTTAAGGTAAAGGTATGAGTTTGGCCAGGTACATTCAGTCTCTCCAGAAGTCCAAGAGCGTCAGCGGTCCTCCCAGGTCGATGGCCGACCCCTGTCTGACCTCTGGCTACATTTCCGACGAGAGCGACGACTCCAGCTTCAGCTTCGTCTCCATGGACGACAGCTTGTTTTTCAACGACGACATGGAGAGCGACGGTAAAGTTTCAGAATCATCACGTATCAGTGTGTTCGTAGATCTCACCTGGTTCAGTTCTTCACAGCACAATCAGGGGATAAACTCAGCCGAAGAGCGACTGTTTGAGTCTATAGATTAATGCGATCCACTGTGGAATTCCAACATGAAGTGGAACTGACACTCTATTAGATTTACACACTAGAATCACAGCAGTTTTTATTCAGACAACAATGTAATTCTATTACAGGCTGAATCTGCTGAACTTGGAGACTGTAGTTCTTTTGTAACGTCCCCACACTGTCCCGTTGTCTTCTCAGAACCTCTGATGAAGATCATATACTCTCACATTATGTATTTTTCAAACAGTCACATTGATTGGTTACACATGTTTTGACTTGGGATTAGTCTCAGTTTATTCTTACTGAGTGGAGTGATGTTACATTAGTGACCTAATTTGTTCGTTTCGCATGTGACCTTTTTTTAATGATCAATAACAAAAGAAGATTCTAAGTTGATCATAAAGAAGATCTTCCTGCCTGGTGTCTGACATGACACATATGTGACCGTGTGCTTTTCACAAACAAAAACCAAATATTTTTGGTTTAAATAAGAACTATTTATTTTATTTATTTTTAGATTTTGTGACTTTCCAAATTGGGAGAAAATCTTGAGAACCAGCGATAGTCGTTTCCAAAAGATAGCCAATACCTTTTGAAAATGAGATGATACAGCTGAACGATATGCAAAACAATCATATTGCCATTATTTTAACAGATATCGTGATTGTGATATGAGTCACATTATAGTGGAAATGGTCATTTTTTGCATTTCACTTTCACTGGAAAAAAATAGAAAAGTATAAATGCCTCATTTATATTATGTCGTGGCACCTTCTCCTGATGAATTGTTCAGCCCTGTTACATAGATGGTAAATAGTAACCGCTTGTCCTCCTGTGTGCTCCTCCTGTTGCAGGGAGTGATTCACTGCCAGGGGTTCTTTCTCAAAAACCGCATAATAATTCGACAGAGGAGCTGAGGGGGGGGTCCTTTAAGAGAAAGCAGGGACGTCGCAGACATGCCAGTGCCGAGGTAAAAACTCATCTTCATTATTATCTAGTATTTTAAGCTTATGTAATAATATTTTTTGTGTGTTTTAAAATAAAAATGACACATATTGTAGTTCTTAACTTGAATATAGAATGATGAATCCCACTCACATGTGAGTCTGTTCCCTCACTGTTGGTTTCCAGAGCGGTCAGACCGAGAGTGAACACAGTGAGTCTGTACACAGGAGATATGGGAGGACTGGCTCCACCCACAAAGGTAACTGGGTTAGATTTAATTCAGTTTGACTGTATTCTCGTTTTTCTTTCAAACACAGCTGCGTGAAACAAAAACGATTCTGTTCTTAAGGAGTGCGCAGTTTGTTTAGTAATGGAAAATGTTCAGACACCGTTAATCTGCATCTGGACCTTGATCTGCTTCAGATACACGGAGCGATAGACAAGGATACATGTGCCAGAGAAACTCTCGCACTCTGGGCCTTTTTATAGACTGTGTCAACTGTTTATGACTTGATATTTATAAAGATGACCTAATCTATTTCCAGGAAGACGAGGGTAAAAAAAATACTGGATGAAGTGCGATGAAGAGGCACTTAAAATTATGCAATGTTGCCTGTGTACTGTACCTGTGTATCCGTCTGTAATGTCATGTTTCTGCCCTTAACTTCCATTTGTTAAATGTGAAATTCTGTAAAAATAAATAAGCAAAGTAAAAACAAAAGCCCACTCACAAGATAAAGAAGTCTTTGAAAGATGATTTACACAGAAAACAAACCAATTTTTCCACGGGCCATGGTTTAATTTCACAGCTATTTTATTTTATTAAATTCTGTCAACAGTTTGACAACAATATATCTACCAGCTGACTAATAGATAAAAGTAAGAGATATTTCTTTTTAAGTTTGATGAGCAAAAAGTTCCTTTGTTTTTGTTTGTTTTAAAAATCTTTACCGGAGCAGCAGTGTTCTGTTATTGTGCATCTTTCAACATCTTGTAGAGTCAAAGCTCTTGACTTATGACCGTCTAATGATTTGCCTCCTCTGGCGTCACCTCCTCAGTGTTCGGCTCTAGTGAAAGCTCCGCCCCTCTGCCCAAAGAGCGGGAGAGGATCCGCCTGCTGGACCTGTCGGGGAACGAGTTGGACTCTCTGTCCTGTCTGATGGACGACAGCTTGGTGCAGCAGCAGCTGGGGTATCTCCTCCGCCTCGACCTGTGCAACAACAGTCTGCTGGAGTTTCCTTCAGCTCTTTGCCAGGTGATGGATCCGATCGGTGCTGAATCACCGAGATATCAAATGATAAAAGGAAATGCACGTGTGCGCTGAAGCTCTTTGTTTTGTTTTGGTTTCGCCACAGAGTCTGTACAGTCTGACTCGACTGGACCTGCAGGGCAACCAGCTGCGGTCGCTGCCGGTGGAGCTGCTGTCTCTGCCCTCGCTCAGCACGCTGAACGTCTCTCGTAACTGCGTGGGTCCCCTGCTGACCTTCGACCCTGCCGTCACCTGCCCCTCGCTGCGGCAGCTCAACTTGTCTTTCAACGAAATCACTGCGTTTCCTCAGGAGCTGGGCCGCGCCATGGATCAGCTGGAGGAGCTGTTTATGGAAGGGTAGGCTGCTGGGAAAACTGAGGTGTTGTTCAGCAACAAAGCTGCTGGTTTGATTAATCAGATGATTCTTTGAGCGTCACTATATATGACACTTCCTGTCTTTATATGTAAGACAGGAAGTGAATGCACTCATTAATTGCGCTGTCATTGTTTTGATGTGTTTGTTGCTATAAAAAAAAAAAAAAAACCCAACAAACCCGCATAATGAGATTCTCTCCGGACTTTTGCATTAAAGAAAAAGGAAATGCGGAAAATTATGAAATTCGATTTCGACAGTCGATTGCACAACAGAAAGTCGGGCATGTCTGCAGTGATTTCTGGGAATTTCCTGAATTGGGTCAACACATAAATGGCCTATACCATGACTTTTATTGTGTATAATGGGTTTGAAACTGAGGCTAATGACCTGAATAATGTTATCAGTATAAAACTGTAATTACATTACTGGCTACTGTAAGTCCTGATCATTAGACATTATTTCATTTTCTCCCTGGGCCTGATGTGTTAGATAGCTCTAACACAAAATACTGCTGTGTTGTGCATGTGACCAGAGCGATTACTAGAAAGCACAGAGAGAACACACACCTCCACCGATGCTGCACAATTGTTATTTTAATATAGAAAATGTTTGATTTGACTAATTAATCATGGGATACATGAGCAGATCTTTCGCTTTCAAGTGAACGCAGTAGTTTTGAGAAAATGGCAACATGTTTAAAATGCCTCATTTCACAGTGAAGAAATGTTCTAGATAGACACTCGACCGTACGTCTCGTTCCTGCCAGACGACCCCACGGTCTCTGCGCCGATCTCGGCTCGTCTATCTGACATATCCATGTCATCCCGGCCAATCAGTCTCTCCATCATGATGGTATCACTTGAAGGTTTAGTGTCATGCACGGTCTACCTTTCCAACAAATTTAATTACACTCACTTCCTGTGAGGTCGTCTGAGGGATTGGTGTGGAATCAGGTTTTTCAGCAAAGACACAACCGTGTTATTTCATGACAGAATCACACATCCACACGTCTAAAGGCAGAACGGTCTTTTTTTTTTCCCATTCCAGTAACAGTATAACTGAGCTGTGCACGCCTCTGTGTCTGCCGGAGATCAAGCTGCTCGACGTGAGCAAGAACGGCGTGGAGAACATTTCTCCAGACTTTCTGACCAGCTGCCCCAAACTGGAAACCTTCAGCGCCTCCATGAACAAAATCTGTGAGTTTGCCTGTTATATGCTCTGGTATTATTTAATTCTTTTTTTTTTTTTCAAGTTTAATTTGACAATTTTTAAATCCCTGTTGAAGAAAAGATCCATATGACCTTGAGTTTCCTGTCCTCTCCAGGTTCCCTGTCTCATCTGCCGTCCAAGATCACAACACTGAAACTAGCAAACAACAGCTTCACCTATGTCTCTGAGGCCATACTTGATCTTACAAAGTAAGTCAGATTCTCAGCTACTTCTTCTTGTTTCCATGTATTTGTTTAGTATATATCATTTCCTACAGTACGTGTAAAATGCTTTTGTCTCTCTAGCTTGAGGTCGGTGGACATGAGAACCAACAACATCGCTGTTCTTCCTGGCCCGGGATTCTGGGCGTCCAGCAACCTCAGAGAGCTGATGTTCAGTAAGAACTGCATCGCGTCTCTGGACCTGAGCGGACCAGTCTACAAGTGGACAAGACTAGAGAAACTCCACCTGAGTGGCAACAAGCTCAGTGAGGTATAGGACAATTAGAGCACTTGATAGGAAATAAGACGGTAGGGCAAACGATTGCAAATAAGTAGCTTTGATGGTTGTGTCGTTTTTGTTTCCAGATTCCTCCGCAGATCGGCCTGTTGGAAGGCCTGACCTCCCTGGACATGAGCCACAACGCTAACCTGCGCTCCTTCCCTGATGAGATGGGGAAACTAGGCCGACTGTGGGACCTGCCGCTGGATGGTCTGAAGCTCCAGCTGGATCTCAAGCTCATTGGCAGCAAGACCAAAGACATAGTCAGGTCAGGCGCTTGAACCTGAGGTGTTTTTTTGTTTTTTTTTTTAGATCCCCACTCATTGATCAGCTTCATTTGTAGAAGAAGAAATAAAATGAAGTCTCATAATAGCGACGCATTTGCCTTTCCTCCTCCCTCGGTCCCAGGTTCCTGCAGCAGCGGCTGAAGAAAGCAGTGCCATACTACCGCATGAAGCTCATCGTGGTGGGGAATGCCGGCAGCGGGAAGACCACCCTGATTCAGCAGCTGATGAAGCTGAAGCGCTCCCAGTTGAACTCGAAGACGGCCGCCGTCGGTATCGACGTCAGGGACTGGACCATCAGGGAGCGGGACAAGAAGAAAATGGTGCTGAACGTCTGGGACTTCTCAGGTTGGCCAGCGTGTGAAATCTGAATAGATTAATTTACGGAGCTGTTAGATATACACGCATCTTAGTGAGCTTTAAAAACATGTAGTCAGACATGGTAGAGAGGCTCAATCTTGACAGGTATTTTATTCAGCTGCTGTGATTTAGTTTCACCCCCCCCTGCTTCCCCCCCCAGGTGGAGAGGAGTTCAGCGGCTCTCACCCTCACTTCCTGACTTCCAGAGCTCTCTACCTGGTGGTTTACAACCTCAGCAAAGGAGCCAGTCAGGTGGACGCCCTTAAACCCTGGCTCTTCAACATCAAAGTAAGTTTTAAACCAAAGATTCATCCAGTCATGATGATAAACAGGTTCCTGTGATGAAACTGACTTGAGCTGAGACTCGTGTAGGTCGAGATTAAAAGAGGCCCTTAGAGCCCAGATTTAAATATTGATCCTGTGGAGCAAAGTAAAACTTGAGTTCACCTACAGCATGTTTTAAATTCTAATGGTAGAAGCTAAATTTTAATGTTTTTTATTGTGTTTTAAAATGCAAATAACCAATGGCTGTAATGGAAGAAGAGCATTTTAACACTGGACAAAGTCTAAAAGAGTATGGAAGACTTGTTTTCAGTCTTGGTGTGTGTTTTATATGATTGAATACTTAAAAGACCAGTACGTAGGATTTAGTGGCATCTAGTGGTGAGGTTGCAGATTGCAACCAACCCGATACCCTTCCCCTGACCCCTCCCATTCCAGACGTGTAAGAGGACCTGGTGGCTTTCAGGTACCGTCAAAATACAAAAGGCCCTCAATAGAGCCAGTGTTTGTGTTTGTCCGTTCTGGGCTACTGTAGGAACATGGCGGTGCAACATGGCGGTGCTACATGTAATAGGACCCTCTCCGTATGTTGATATGAAGGGCTCATTCTAAGCTAATGAAAACACAAATGATTCTTAGCGTCAGGTGATTATACACTCATGAAAACATAAGTATGAATATTATATCCTGTTTCTGCTAATAGATCCACCTAAATCCTACACACTGGACCTGTTCTGTGTATCTACTGTACAGCAGTAAAGCCTTGTTAACTGTTATATAGATCAACTGTACTTCATATTGAGCACCGAAGAAGAGTCTAATAGTCTCAAATTTAATTTTAGTAATTAAGTAAAACTGAGTTGATGTTAATCTTGTACATTGATTAATTTAATTTATTATAATAAATAATAATAAAAGAATGTGTATATTATTAATAATAATAATAATAATAAAAATAATGTATTCTTTTTTTGTTAATTTAATTGATCTGAGTCAACATGATAATAAGTGTTCTGTGTCATTTGAAGGAAAATTCTCAACAATCTTGAAACAGTTTCACATTTAAAAAAAATTTATTGAATAACTTTTTATAGGTAAAACTATTTTGAAAATCCCTCATTGAAATAAATTAATATAATGAATTCATTTTTGTTTGAAAATAAAAAAAAAAAAAATTCATATGCGTGCATGTTTTTGCTTCTTTCCTTCAGGCGGTGGCTCCGCTCTCCCCGGTCATCCTGGTGGGGACACACACAGATGTGAGCGACGAGCTGCAGCTTCAGGCCTGCCTGACCAAGATCAAAGAGGAGCTGCTGAACCACCAGGGTTTCCCCGCCATCACCGACTATCACATGGTCTCCGTCTGCGAGGACTCGGACGCCATGGCCAGACTCCGCAAGGCCATCGCCAGAGAGGTCGCCAGCTTCAGGGTAAAAGGCCACCACCAGCAGGTTAAACGTTTCCTCTCCTTCTCCTTACTTCACCTCTTGACTCGCCGCCTCTCCTCCTCACAGATCCAGGGCCAGCCTGTGATGGGCCAGCTGGTTCCGGACAGCTACGTGGAGCTGGAGCGCCGGGTTGTCGTGGAGAGGGCCAGGGTTCCCTCGGAGTTCCCCGTCATCAGGCACCGGGAGCTGCTGCAGCTCATCCAGGAGAGTCAGCTGCAGCTGGAGGAAGCTGAGCTGCCGCACGCCGTCCACTTCCTCAGTGAAGCCGGTGAGTCTGGGTCGCACGGAAAAACCTGCTTCGTTCTACGTCACACAGGCCTTGACCTTCTCGAAAGAAGAAGTTCTCCTCCAGTACTTTGCAACATCTTTTGCTCAGAGTACATTTCTCTGTCACAAGAAGGAATACTGTGATTATGCATACAGATATTTAACCATTCTGTAGCAGACTGACAGGTTTCAGGTGTATTTTATACTTTAAATATAACTATTGCCTCTTTGAATCAACATTAAATTCACTCAGTGGGAACTATGTCTGTTCAAACCTTGTGTTTTTGTCTCTGCAGGGGTTCTGCTGCACTTTGACGACCCTGCACTTCAGCTCCAAGAGCTCTACTTTATCGACCCACAGTGGCTGTGCAACATCATCTCCCAGGTAGCCTCATCTGTGCACACAGACACACACATACACACACATACACACACACACACACACACAGACACACACACACACACACACAGACACACACACACACAGACACACACACACACACACACAAACACATAGAGACAAAAACACACACTTTGTGCCTTTGCTTAGGTTAACTGAGCTTCAGATCTTCCTTTGGGCCTGAGGCTGATGCTGAAAATAAGACAGCATCTTACAGTTTTATCTGTTCATCATGTTTATTTTACTCCACTACTTTCTGCTTTGTGAAATATCACATTTTTCTAGTCTAGTTTTTATTATATTTACACCATTCATCAAAACATTTGTGCAATTCAAGGGCATATCCAACTGAGCACGCTCAGGAGAAGATGTGTGTTATATACAAGCAGACAGCAGAGGTAGATCCCCGACTGAAAGCAGTGCAGAAATCATTAACTCTAATGTTACTCTATTGAACAGCTAATCCTGAGGACCTCCAAAATGGCCACTTCAGGGCCCATTTTCAACATAAAAGCCCAGTATTAACATTTGAATGCAGGTACATGAAGTGCACAGATGTACAATGTGTTTGTGTCTCTGTGCAGAAACTGAAATTAAAGAGCTGTGGCCTGTGGGAACATCCCAAAGGAGTTGTTCAGCGCTCGGTTGTGGAAAAGTTCCTTTTTGAGACCAAATGTTTCCCGAAGAGCCACCTGACGCAGTTCTTCAAACTGCTGGAGAAGTTCCAGATCGCGCTGCCGTTCGGAGAGGAGCAGCTGCTCGTTCCCAGCAAGTAGGTTCAGATTCCCAGCCGCGGAGGAGCTCTGTGTTTGGACCAGATTTTAAGTAGGAACCCAGTGAATAAGGAAGTTCAAATGTCTCTAACCGCTCATTCCTTCCTTTCCAAGTTTGTCCAAACACAGGCCGGTGATCGAGCTGCC
Organism: Seriola dumerili; assembly: GCF_002260705.1. Lineage (NCBI taxonomy): Eukaryota > Metazoa > Chordata > Actinopteri > Carangiformes > Carangidae > Seriola > Seriola dumerili. The sequence continues at coordinate 1,604,697 of NW_019174352.1, forward strand.
TCACAGTGAGAACTCGGAGGTCATAGTGCGTCTTTATGAGATGCCGTACTTCCCCATGGATTATTGGTCTCGGCAGATCAGCCGCCTCCTGGAGGTTTCGTCGTACTTGCTCTGTGGAAGAGGTAACGTGCAGGAGACACACTCACTGTTTCATCAGCGCTGTTCTGCTCACAGACTCAAATAAAGTCTTTCTCTCACACTGTTTGCTGTCCAGAGAAAGTTGTGCGACCCAACCGGATCTACTGGAGGAGAGGCATTTACCTGAGCTGGTCCCCTGAAGCGTACTGTCTGGTGGAGGCGGCGTCGGTGGAGGAGAACCCCTCCAGCTTCGTCAGGATAACTGTCCCGTCTTCCCGCAGAGGTGCCGCAGCTTTTCAAAAAGCTCAAGCCTTGCCGTACAACAATCAAATAAAAACCACACGAACGTGGAAGAAACTGTTTCCACTGCCTCTCTTCCCCTCTCAGGCCGGGTGTTGATGGGTCAGGTTGTGGATCACGTGGACTCCCTGCTGGAGGAGTGGTTTCCTGGCCTGCTGAACACCGACATGCACGGCAGCGGCGAGGCTCTGCTGAAGAAGTGGGCTCTGTACAGCTTCGAGGACGGCCAGGAGTGGAGCAAGATCCTGCTGGAGGACCTCTTCACCTATTTCGACAACGGTACATAAAATCACACGATAAGATCCAACACCTGTGTTGCTGCTATGAATTCGAGAGGTTTTCCTTTTTAAAATCCATGACATTAGTTGAAAATGTGTGTGTCTGGTTTTAATCATTCGACATGGATGGCTTTTCATTATCTGAAATCTTTTGTGTTAATGATTTTTTATTATTGATCATAGATTTTCTGCTGGTGAACCCAGAGGACCCTCGGTGCACACTGCCCATCTCTCAGATCGCTCCTGACTTGGTGCTGAGTGATCAGCCTGCAGGAACGATACTGGACAGCGAGGAGCTGGATGTCGACATGTCTAAGGAAAACAGACTGGGTCATTATTTATTTTACTTTTAATTACTGAAATTTTTTTTTTTTCATTTTCATTTTTTTTTTGTTGTTGGTCATATTCATAAATATATTCTATATCTGGTTGCAGGGGACGGCGGCTTTGGAACCGTTTATCGAGGTGTCTACAAAAACGAAGAAGTAGCCGTGAAGATATTCAATAAACACGCATCTGAGCTTTACATCTACAGACTCCTCAGACAGGTACTGAAACTAAAAGTTCCCTTCAGTCGCTGGCTCCCGGACAGCACATTGACAACACAGTGCCTTTTTTTTTCTCTCTCTCTCTCTCTCTCTCCAGGAGTTGGCGGTGTTGGGTCGCCTCCGTCACCCCAGCCTGGTCGGCCTGCTGGCGGCCGGCTCAACTCCTCAGGTCCTGGTGATGGAGCTGGCTCTGCGCGGCTCGTTGGACTCCCTGTTTGAACACGAGAACGGCAGCCTCAACTGGAAGCTCCAGCACAGGATCGCCCTGCAGGTGGCTGACGGACTCAGGTGGAAAATTTGTCTCATTTGGCCTGTTCAGTTTTACATTATTTATAAATTATAAGAAAAAGTTGAATTTTACTGTCATTTCGCATAAAATGAGTGTTCTGAAAAATATGGATGCTATGGTCGTGATCGTTGTTCGGTCTGTGTGATCAGGTACCTTCACTCGGCCATGATCATCTATCGGGATCTGAAGCCACACAACGTGCTTCTGTTCAACCTGAAGACCAACTCCGAGATCATCGCCAAGATCACAGACTACGGCATCGCTCAGTACTGCTGCAGCATGGGAGTGAGAAGCTCAGAGGGCACTCCAGGTCAGACGTCTCCTCAGGCCTCATAGATCCTTGTTACATAAGATCAACCTCCTTATTACACATCTGACCTGGAGCTGTTCATGTTTACAATGTGATGAATCAGTAAAGTAAAGTAAAGTAAAGGTACAGAAGGTTTCAGTCTAGTATATGTAAAGCTGTTTATAACTGATTTCTGTGTGTCACGCAGGTTTCCGAGCACCAGAGGTCGCCCGGGGTAACGTGATCTACAACCAGCAGGCTGATGTGTTCTCATTCGGCCTCCTGCTCTACGACCTCCTGACCTGCGGTGAGCGCATCTCTGACGGCATGAAGTTCCCCAGTGAGTTTGATGAAGTCGCAGTGCAGGGGAAGCTGCCAGGTAACTTTACTGAGCTGAAATCACCTCTGTTGTACAAGTGTTTAATGTAGCAGCTGGGATTTTTTTTTTATAAGATCAAACTTTTAATTTGTTCATATTAAAAACAGGTTTCTGGTTTCATGTGAAATATGGTGAAGCATTTCCAGACAACTGATGCTGGATTGATCCACTCTGACGCTGCATGGCCTCTAGATGGCGTCATTACGGACTGATCATAATTAGAGAAGAAGCATATGAATTAAATAAAATGGTTAGCAGCTCATAATTGAAAGTTTAGGCTTGTTTACTTCTGTGTTTACCTGCATTATTCATGTAAAAAAAAACTTTCCCCTTTAGCATTTTGACTGTTTATTGCTGTTGTCTGTATTAATGTGACTGTTGTGATGACAGGTTCTCATCTTGTGTTTTGAATAGTGGTTTTTGGGCCTTCACGCCTTAACTGTGATGTTACGGCGGCCATTTTTATATTATACAGCTTGACAGAAATGTAAAGCCTCAATTGCAAAATCCAAAAAACTTGATACTGAATTTGTGAGAATGAGTTTAATCATTTTGGTTATATATATATATATATATGATATATGATATATGATGACTATTATGATTTTCTGGTATTATCTAAAACGTTATTTCAACTATATTCATGCTCGGGTGTGCTACAGATTAGAGCTTTTGTTTTACTGCCATTTTGCATAGACGTGTGAGTGTTCACCTCACTGTCATTCACACAGATCCAGTAGAACACTACGGCTGCTCGCCTTGGCCCGGCTTCCAGACGCTGATGAAGGACTGTCTGAGGGAAAGTCCGCAGGACCGACCGACGTCTGCTCAGGTTAGAAGCTGAAGACTGTGTGACTGTGTTCAGAGGAGTGCTGGTTCTTTCTTTCTCATTGAGAACGAGGGAAAGGTTTGAGGAAGCTGGAGCAGTCTAGAGACGAGCTGCAGTGAGTAGGCAGACAGGAAGGCAACAGATTAGAGTGTGTTTCACGATGTCAGAGCCAATCGAGCTCGTTTCACACACAATTTAAAAAAAAAAAAAAAAAAAAGGTTTCTGTCATGCGTGCAGGTGTTTGATCGGCTGAATTCGGGGGAGATGCTGTGTCTGATGAAGGAGCTGGTGGTTCCCCGGGCGTTCAACGCCGAGTGCCTCACAATGAGCTCTGCCAGCAGTGACAGTCCGTTCAGCAGCCACAGAGCCTGGCTGGGAGGGGGCAGCAGCACCAGCAGCCACAGGGTGGGCTCCATCACAGCCGTGGACCTGGACACCAACGCAGTCATGACACAGGTATGAGCAGCAGCGTTAAAATCTGTATTTCACCTCTCTCATCTTGCTCGTGACAAACTTTGAGCAGCATCACGGCACTTCTCTCCCTCCTGCAGGACATCGACACCAGTCCCGTCCTGTGTCTGGTGACGGTTCAAATCCCCAACGAGGCCTGTGATTGGCTGGTGGCTGGCACACAGTCTGGCTCCTTAGTGGTCATCAGCACCCAGGACATGTCGACTTGGCACCACCTGCAGAGCGTCACGGATGCTGTCACCTCACTGTACTTCCACGTGCACCCTCGTCGAACGTAAGTGTCTGTAAAAAACCAAAACTAAAGAGGATGCTGCGCTCGTGGAGAATCGAACCTCCTGCTGCTTCAGCTGAAGCGTGTGTGAAGGTGCTGAGGGAAGTTTGTGGCCTGTTACATGTTAGATCGTTTCTTTTAAAACAAAAATGTATATTTCGGCCTGATGGAGGTCGTTGGGGAATTCATCCGACTGTAACAGTCACAACAAAACATTTGTCTCAACCTTGTGACCAGCAACATATATAAAGAGGACGCCATATCTGTTTATATATGGGATATTTGCATTTAGCACATATAAAAACATAAAACAGGAGAATAAATAAACATAAAGGACAGTAAGTTAATAAAAACACAACAGAAACAGTGCGTTAGAAGACAATAAGTGAGCAGCAGCATTAAAATCTCTGTTTTAGTGATGATCCAGACACCAGAAACACCTAAACACTAACACATTTACATTAGAGACTATTTAAAACACAGCACCTGCTCTCTAATATGTTTGAAATATGACAGATCTGATAAATCCGTCTAATAATCTGCAGCATTTTCATACGTACACGTCAGTTTTACTGAAGTGATTTCTGTAAAACCCTGTAAATGATTCTTCATTATGTGAGGGAATGGTTAGAAATCCAGGAAGTAAAATTATAAAGTGACTAATGTAACTGCAGATTTAATTTGTGCTTAAATCTAGATCTGGAAAGACGTGCATGAAACTCTGTCTATCACGGGAATGTTGAATAAACAATCACCATTAATGTTCTAATCTTCATCTTTTTTTATTTCTTTTTATTTCAGCCAAAGAAAGAATTATTTGCTGGTTGGAACAGCCAATGGACTTCTCACTGTTTATGAGGACTCTGTTCTCAAGGTAAATATTAGATATTACATAAAAGATCCCTCGTGTTTCTTCTCAAAGGATGATTTTCTTTTGTCTAGTCGCTGATATTCTGACATGCGCGTCCTCCCGTGCTGTGCATGTGTAACACTGTGTATGCGATCAATCCACAAGTCCAGACTGGAATCTTTACTTTCCTCTCGTTCTCCGTCCTTCCAGCAGGAAAAAGGTCAGCCGGTTAAAACTGTCACAGTGGGAAACGTCAGCACGCCCGTCATGTGTCTGGGCCAGTCGCTGCACTCGCTGGACGGCAGGTCCGTGTGGGCCGGCTGCGGGACCAGGATCCTCTCCTTCACCGCCGAGTACGACGTCTGCAGGACCATCGACACCAGACCGAACCTCTTCTTCCAGTGAGTCCGCGTCATGTGGGGGAATGTGAGGCGGCTGAAGATTTACTAAAGCAGAGCGGATCCAGGCGGAAACATGTGGCCTGATGTTAGAAATGATCACGTGCACATTGTGAAAATTTGATCTTCTGAATTAAAGAACTTGTCTGTCATGAATGTGACAACAAATATTTCTGCAAGTCCTAACAAGACTTTACCAAAAGACTGATAATAGATTTATTGAACTGAAAGATTGATAAAGAATTAATAGAATGTGTGACTGTCTTGGTATTTTATTCTAGTTTATTCTGTATTTTATCCTTGTACTTGATTATTTTGTATTTAATGCCTTGTACTTGTATTCTACCTTACTGTGTTGTAAGTTGTTATTATTATTATTATTATTATTATTATAACAGTGGGTTTTGTGTGTGTGCGTCCTCCAGGCAGCAGCGATCACTGGCTGGTGAGTCGTGTGTGTTGCGAATGGTTGTGGATAAATACGTGTACCTGAACAAAGCTGGGACGCCGACGGTCGAGGTTTGGGACAAGAGGAGTGAGAGGATGGTGGACTGCATCGACTGCGCTCATATCATCAGGTACACACACACGACACAACATACCACTTTGACCGATATGTAGACAGAGATACGAGCACCATGTCCAAAAGAAGAGGAAACAATCAGCAGGAAGTGAAAGGTGAAAGATGCTGCAGTACAGCCCTGTATGTATAAGAGTCTTCTCCCCGCAGACATGGCTCCGGCTGCAGAGGCCGGCAGGGCAGCGAGGCGGAGCTGCCCACCGAAGCGGCCCCCTCCTGGGCCAGAGTGAAGGCCCTGCTGGTTCAGACCGCTGCAGCTCTCTGGGTCGGCACCAGAGGGGGCCACCTGCTGCTGCTGGAGCTCTCCAAACACCAGACGCTGCAGGTCATCGGCCCCCGCTGCGACTCCATCCGCTGCATCGCCTCTGCACTCATAGGTGTGCCCTCAGCTTTTACTTATCTGTTCTATTATTTATGCGTTTTATCGACATGGTTTTATTTTTATGCCACACCACTGTGATGCCACGTGTGCAGGTCACACGTAAAGTTGTCAAGGTGTGAATGTGGAAAGCATTTCTTATTACTAGATCACAAACAAACACACTTATATATTTATTGTGACAGAAGCCACATGCACCTGTTATCTTCTTTTTTTTTCAAACATTTCTTTATTGAAATTTGAATTGTTTAAGCACAAGAACAACACAAACACAGAGCAAGAAGGCATATATAGGTACAAAAATACCACATATAAGATATAAGACAATAATGAGTAAAATTATATTATAGTCACAAATAATAATAATAGAAAATACATAATATTATGACACACACAAATATAAAGGGTGATACAGGCCTATACAGCTGTCAGTTCCATCCTTCTGCTTCAACATTCTTACATTTCAGGAAGTTAGAAAAGAAGTTCCAAATGTCTCAAAACTTGTGAAGTTTGTTCTTTGTAATGTAACTTATCTTGTCCAGGGCAAAGGAAAAGGTCATTCCCTTCAGCCGTTGTGAAATTGTACAAGGCACGTCTTATCTACTACATGATATCACTTGATTTTGGAGCAGCTTGCTGCCTGCATTTGCATATTAATACAGAAAAAATGATTTTGTTAAAACTAAAACAGCTAATTATACATAATAATTAGCGTAAATGGTTCTGTTTAATATGAGATGGTGATCATCACAGGACATTAGACAACTCCAGTGCCTCCTAATATCTTCAGACTGAGGAGAAATTATGTTTCCTGCTCATTTTGTTCCACAGTTTCAAGGTTAATTTATCAATCCAGCAACATTTTGCCATAAGAATCTTAAACGCATGAGTTGCTGGTTATATATGGTGGTTTTTCCTCTAGTTTTATGGAGAAGCATTTCTTTCCCTTCAGTAAATATTTGAGTTTAGAGTATATAACAGATGTACATCGTGCAGCATTTAGTGAGTGAGAAAATTGATTAAAAAAAAAACAAAAAGGAAGGAAGCTGAATGAGTGAAGAAAACATTTTTAAACAGCTGGGTTATTCTTTTGTTTTGGGTTCATGCTCTGTCAGGGTGTTTGTGTGCAGAAATGTGTGAAACAGCACAGCATGCTGCTCACAGTTTGCTCACTCTTTTGTGTATTATGTTTGTTTTCCTTTACCCCGTGATCTCTTTTGTGGATTTGTTGCTGTAATTTTCATGTGCTTAATTGCTGAATCTACACCAGCCTTTCTTTAAGAACTCTGTTAAGTGTAATTACATTTTTTTTTTTTCATAGAAACACTAAACTGGAAGAATGTGGTGCTGACTTTGGGCAGAAGACTCCCACAAGACAAGAATCAGTTTGGTGAGTCTGACGGCTCATTGTTTGTCCCACAGTCGTGTCGCTGTGTGAGTTTCTCTGTGTTGGTCTGAAGTGCATGTTTGTCCCTGCCCTCAGACGAGGAGTCGGTGCTGATGGCGTGGAACAGCACGCTGCCGATGGAGGTCAAAGACCTGAACAGACACTGCGAGAAGAGAGAGCAGATCGCAGCCAAAATGAGAGAGCAGCTTCATCACAGCTGAGCCCACAGGTGTGACTTTGTTTTATTTCCTTCACAACCTACTTTTCAATTCTGGTCATTAAGCTGCTTGATTGTGGTAAGAGTGAAAGTCGTGGCGTTGAAGTGCCCTCAACTGCATCTTATCTTAAATATCTAGACTTTAACTTCAAAGGCCCTGAAAACCACTACTCTCAAGAAAAGCTTTTTATGATGGGTGATGCACGTGACAGTCTTTTCTGACAATTGTAGAAGAGTTTTGGTTGTTTCACTTTCACAGTCTCGGTTCAGATGGGTTTGGTTCAAGAGTTTTGCTGCACAGACCTGATGTAGCAGGTCGTTAATAAATATTACATACAGATACTTTTTTCTAACTTTAAATTAGATTTAATGTTACAGAAAAATATTTACAATTTAAAAACCAAGTTTCCAGAGGCTTTAAGGAGCAGTAGCAGTAGTTGTATCACCAGTAATGGTCGTTGTCGTGGTAACAGAAGCAGATGTGGCTGTATTCCCAGAAGCAGCTGCAGTAGAAGGATGAGCTGGACTATTTTTTTGTTTAAACTTCACTACAAGTCTCTTTTTTTGGCACCTTGTTGGCTGCATTAGTGCTACTTATACATTTCCTATGGAATTAGTATTATAGCAATATAACAGCTAGCAACACCATAGCACCCATGTAGCAACCACTTAGTGGCACCATAGCAACTGTTTGATTTTGCATATATTTGCCATATTATGGTATGTAGCAATCAATATCTGTATAAGTATAATGATAATGATTTCAACCACACCAATAACATCATCATTTTGTTTTTCTTTTTTAACAGAATTGCTTGAGGAAAAGGGATCAACTCTCCGGTGGACCGATGCGTCAGCAGACGTTTTACCTCATTTTCTGACAGCCGTACCTGATGAGGGGAGCATGTTGCAATGAATCAGTCAAAAGAATTTGAATCAAGAAATCAACTTTTGTTTTTTGTTTTGGAAGATGCACACATTAAATAATGTGCCATGTTTTACCAGATGAGTACAATCTTGGTTGTTTTCAAAGAGAGACATTTGTCTAAAAGGGACACAGATGATCTAATTTGTGTTGTAATCGGAGATGAGAGCAGTGCAGATGTTCAGGACGACCTCCTGCTCCTAATGAATACTGATTGTTGTTTACCTGTAGTATGATAGAAAAAAAAAACTGGAAAGAAAGCCAAAGGAGGTAAAAAAAAGAAAGCCTCTAGAAGTGTATATTTGATTATTTATTCTCATGTCTATGTGTGCTTGTTTACCAGTGAGCTCAGTCACTCCACAGCAGTAAGCAGACCACAGGACTCCTCATTATGCTGGCGGCTTTGTACACGTTTTTTTATTTCATGTTACCTAAAGTCACTGTTTGTGATGGTGTCCAACAGAACAAGAAAGTAAATATTATTTTATGTACTGACATGGTTCTCTGTGTATGTGTTTGTCAGAGCAATATTTACTCAAAGAACACGGGTTACAAGAGCTTCAGCAGTTGTCGCGTTTACAAGACAAGAGGCTAATGTGGACTTAGCCTTTGTGACGTCACGCGTTGGTTTCTGAAGAGCGGTGAAATTATGATACGCCCACCTCCGAGGCAGCGCCACGTCATCGGGGCAGATTTGGAGCTACAGCAAGTTGCTAACGGAAAGTGACGACACGTACCGGGGCTAGCCGGTTAGCATGCTAACTTCAAGTGACGGAGACAAGAGTTAACATTGGCGTTGCTCTCCACCGCCGGAGACAGCTCTCTGTGAGTAAAGGAATGATGTTTGATGCTGAACACGCAACGGTTCCTCTAGATTGGTAATTAACAGCGGCTAATGCTAAGGCTAGCTACGTAGCATTAGCAAAAGTTACAAATAGCTAAATTTTATCTTTGGTGGTTGACTAAATTCTTCAGTATCTTAATTCTCTCCACATTATGTTTCTTTACATTAAGTATTTTGTATTTGTGGATGGATATTGTACATTTCATGTTGTATTATAAGCATTGTTTACATTAAAACATGTTTAATGTATTTCATGGACTAGAAAGATAAAAGAAATCAGTCATCAATTTCAGGGTATGGGCCATATGTGGTCTTTAATCTTGACAGGGAAAATAAGACATTGCATTTGAAGCCATTTCATGGAAAAAAATATTTACAAGGAGGACTCAGTCCTCACAAACACTGACAATACATTAGTAAAAAACAAAGATGAGAGTTAAGGATTTGAAGTACTTCTGAACCTTAAAAACACGGTGTTCTGATATCCAAACTATCGAGATAAATATATTTATAATATTTATATTATATTTACAGAATACCTTAAATATACAACGTTCATGATGTATTCTATAAACAAATATAAATTACTTAGGCACACTTTTGTCTCAAACAATCATGGGGGTGGTTTTCAAAGGCCATCCTCTAGATTGATGGGAACTTTCACCAAGAAAAATCTCTTCAGTGTTGCAGTGTCATGCCATCCAGAGTGGCTGCACTGCTACTAATCTCAGTATTGGTTGGCCAGCAGTTAGGGGTCATAATGTACACAACCACTTTTTACAGCAGGACTCGAAGCTGGCTTGATTTACACTGCCCACAGACACAGGCGCAGTCCTAAAATGACCTCATGACCCCCTGACTTGCTCCTTTGCAGACTCCTCTTTGCAGATTCTTGTTCAAGTAGGCCTGGTGGAACATCCACCTTATTGCTTACACCTGTTCTCTCCTGCAGGATCTGCAAGGAGGAGGGAGCAAAGGCTGGAGGGAGCAGGAGATGGAGGCGAGTTTAGGACGCAGCCGAGCAAATGGGTCAAGAGTCAGACACGGATGACGTTTATTTCCACACCTTTTTTCTTTTTAAGGTAGACAATCATATAAGGTTCAGAGACGACAAATAGAGAGCAGCTACGATATCTACAAAGAATATACAGTACAAGTGAAATATACATTGATGATACAGCCAACTAAACGCACGCAGTGGGGTGGAGGGGAGGAGTGGCCAGCCGGTATGGCCGGGCAGGGCTTACTATTACAGTCAGTCTATAAGTCCGACTCGGGCATATCCGGCATGTCGGCCATCAAGTAACCAATACCATAACGGCCGTTGGGTGCGGTGTCCGCATCAGGGCCACCGGCGCTGCCGCTCTGCTTGCGGTAGATGCTGTTGCCAGGCATCGGTGAGGGCGCCTCGCTGGGTGACTTGCCTTGGATCAGGCTGGTGTCGTCATCCTCCCCTGGTCGGGCGCTCTCTTTGATGATGCGGCCCTTCTTGTAGGAAACAGTGGAGAGGCCGGTGGTGTTCTCATCAATGATGTTGAAGTAGCGCAGGCCAAAGACCACAGGCACCGGCATGATGGCCATCACCACCAGGGAGATGCAGACGACAATGCCCCACGGAGGGAAGTGCAAAGTCTGCTCTTTGGCCTGGAGGACAAACATGAGAAAAACATGAAGTTGTACAGTTGTAAATATGGAGGACAGCCAGATGACAAGAAGGATTCATTACATATATATGGCATTTATTGTGTCAAATGACACCTCTGCTTTTCCCCGGTAGTGGCATTTTATTTTATTTAGGTCTATTCTAGTGGGGAAGTCTCTATTTCTGGCAAAATATTGTGCTGCAAAAAAAGAAATAAGTGCTTATCGATTAGTCAATCAAGTAAAAATCTTCACAATTCATTAATTTCAGCCTCTCAAATGTGAGTAGTTGCTGCTTTTCTCTGTGTTTATATCATTCCAAATTGAATATCTTTGGTTTCAAGACTTTTGGTTGGACAAACGAAGAATGTGAAGATGTCACCTTGGACGTTATGAAATTGTGATGGGGATTTTACACACATCTTTTTGGTGTAAACTTTAATTTTATAGACTGATTAAGATACTAATCAAAACAATTTTGATGAGAATGATGACTTCAGGTGTCTACTTCGCTATTCACTCAGGTAACTCCGCCTCACTGGACACATGAAGAAGCAAATGCAGGTACACTTACTCCCATTTGGCCTTTGCACCACTTACCAATGGTTTTAAAATGACTCTGTGATCAAACAAGTGCTTGAATGTCTGTAGGGTAGACTACACATCCTGTTGATTGTCTGCGGGTTAAAGGATGCCTGGACATGTGTTTATCAGTGAAAACTTGGTCATTTCCCCCCATTTTTTTTAGCTACTGCCTCATTTACTTTGAACCCTTTAATCTGCTTTTTACCTCTTCCAGGATTACTAAGTAGGAGGACTTCCACCCCCCCATTGATCCCTGGTCTCAGGAGAGACGAGGCGGAGACGTTGACTCACCTCTTCCTGTATCCAGGCACTGTAGCTGGGCGGCGTCATGGTCAGCTGGATGAGGCTGGAGCACAGAAGAACCAGCAGCAGGATGGGCGTGATGTACTTCCACATGTAGTAGTAGAAGCGGTACGGCGTAAAGCCCAGCATGTCCTTCAGGTCTTCAAAGAATCTGAGAGAGCGGCGGCAGCAGCAAAGCAGCATGAGGTGAGATCAAATGTTTGTGGTAAAGAATTCACAATAGTTTTCATGTTCGTTATAAACCTGATGATCTTTATACGTTGTTTATATTTTGCCTTAATGGCTTCATTCAGAAAGTTTGATTTAGACAATATACCGACTCAGGAGTTCCAAAAATAGACTATTTGTCCCCATAAATGGTGGAAGGCGAAGGCTTTGTGTTAACCCTCTGAAGTCACTGTTTCCGTTAAAGCTTGTGAATGAAATTATTTAACTTATTTGCAATATTTAGAAATAAATGGACAAAACCTGCCACACGTGGAGTTTGTAACCCTTCACAGCCAAGGAAGTCTTTATACCAGGTAGAAACAGGTATAGCTCTTATTTTGTGAAAATTTGATTATTGTAAAAGTAGACATTTATAAACAAAAGTATTTTATATTTTAATTATTGTTGAAATCAACAATAATATAAACATAACTGCCAAAATGCAGATGCACATGTGGCTGTAGGTTATTTCCTTTTTTTCAAGCCATAATAAAAACACATCTCAAAATACAGTATGGAAGGGATACTTCAGTTGCGATATTTTAATTTGAAACTTTATTTGATGTAATAGCTGTTTTTTCTAAATAGTTTACAGAGTTAAATTTGCATCAGAAAGTTACTTGTGCTTATTTTTGTACGCTATAAGTTATATGAAGTAATTCGTGAAGGTTAAGGCGATATGCAGATGATGATGATGTTGTGTACTTACTTATCAATCCCATAAACCCAAGCGACTGCCACGTTCTCCAATATGACCACTATGAGCAGAGGCAGAGTAGCCGAGTAGTCGTCGAACATGGCCACGAAGTAGTTCCCTGAGCGCTGAACAAACAGGAGACCAATGGAGAAAGCCATCACACAGCAGCCCACTGCAGGAGAGACACAGTTTGTTAGTCACTGTGCACACTGAGAGATACAGTATGTTACAGTCATGTCAATGTAAAGGTTCACACTCATTGTCAGATAAGGAGGGATGGACACTGTGTAAAAGTATAAGTATAAAAAGCATTAACCTCTGGGCGAAGTCTCATATGGAAACTGCATTGCTGTACATCTTTATGTATAGTAAAAACAGTAGGTGTAGTAATGTTTTATAGTGTACCACAAATTACTGTCATTATTCCCCAACTTACACCCAAAACAGGAGGAGCAGAGATAAACTGAGCAACAGTGGAGCATGCTTAAGTAGAGCGAGACCCATTTAAAGCTGTTTGAGTCAAACGAACAGCAGGATGGCCCACATCTGTTCACTGCACTGTGGAGCAGCCACGAGTCTCATTAATCAAACCGGTTATGTCTCTTCTTCTGGCGGAGCCTTTTTTCCATCCACTCCTGAAGGAATAATTTAATACTGGGAACTTCTGGATACGTTTATTCATTTTCAGTTAAACTGTGTTAGCTTTAGTTCATAGATCTGAATGGAATCAAGTAGCAGAAAAATACTTAATCCACATTGCTGGGGGTTTAAGACTTTGTACAGGCATCATAACTATATAATTATAATACACAGAATTACATGTTTTAAGTCTTTCTGAAATATACATGTTATATTCATCTGCCATGGCATTGCTACAGAAGGAAGTTTGATGTACTCCAATGTCATTTCTTTGTTAATTAACAACCTTAATCATATGAAAATGGGTAAATTATAAATACACATCCCATCCATCTTTGGAGAAGTGTATTTCCTATAGGAGACCAGATTCCACAGACATGCAGGGTTTAAGTTTATCTAAAATAATCTCATCGTCCAACATATAAAAAGTCTGCACGTCCTGCATTCGATCGCTTTTGCAAGATTTTGCAGCCATTACTGCCTCCATACATCCTGCACATACAATCTGTTGGGACCCTTACGACTCATAGAATCGCATTCTCTTTTTAAAACTATAAAATTGCATGCTGAGACACAAAAAGCTGTGTTTGACTTTATGTAAGTAAGAAAAATAGTAAAATGACCCCTCGCTTTTTCAGAGCTCTTCAGTCACCGTGTTAGACAGAACGTGTACGTTTGCCTTTTCACCATCTCTTACCTGTAAGAAATTCCTTGCGGACTTTGAAAGTGTCTATCAGCGGTGTGAGGATGCCCTCGATGGTGCCGAACATGCTGCCCAGGCCGAGGTTGACCAGCATGAGGAAGAACATGACGGACCAGAAAGGCGAGGCTGGGAAGTGGGTCATGGCCTCTGTGAAGGCGATGAAGGCCAAGCCTGTGCCTTGGACCGCCTGTCAGGGGGCAGAGAAGAAGAAGAGGTCAAAAATCCTTCATTTGAGGCAGGATATGTTTACAGTCTTGGTGTTGAGCTAAGCTAACTGGCTGCTAGTGATGGCTTCATATCTACTAATCCTCTCATTGAACTCTCAGAAAATATATTTCCACAAATGTCGAGCTTTTCCTTTAAATACCTTGTTGAGCTCGTCCTCAATGCTGCAGGATTCCAGTCCCAGTTTCTGGTACTCGTCCTCCTTCACCCCTTTGATGATCTCTGTCATCTGGTGGTAGTCCTCAGCACTGACTTGATTAACCTGAGTGAGGTTGATGTGGTGGGGGATCAGGCTCGCTTCGATGCCATTACCCAGCAACGCCACAATCTTATTGGTGTTCCTAAGAAACGGGGCAGAAGTTTTTGATAACTAAACAATCATAAGTTTTAGTTGAATAAAGAATAAAACACGAAAGATCCACTTTGCTTTTCAAAAAGCCACAACCACCATTGGACTGTGTGGTAATTTCACTTTCAGGTCAGCTCTTTGATGGTTTACAGGAAACACAAACGCTGCCTGTAAATATCGAAGTGTGAGATTACGCTCGTACTCACAGTGCCACGCATTTGCTGTTCATGATGTTGGCTTTGAAGCCCAGCACGGCAAACACCACCAGGGTGGCCAGCACGGAGGTGAAGAAATTGATAAAAGACACCAAGACGGCATCGAAGTGGCAGTTGTTGTCCCGCTTGTTGTAGCTGGAGAAGGCGATGACGCCGCCGAAGCCGAGGCCCAGCGCGAAGAAGACCTGCGTGGCCGCCTCTCGCCACACCTTCGCCTCCAACATGATCTCCAGCTTGAAGACGGAGCACCGACAGATTTGGTTTAGTTTAGTAACACAGTGAGCAGTATCATTGAAGGAACACAGCTACATGTGTTTTAATATATACAATATAGGTGTACGTTTTGAGGATGAAAGCGTTTACAGAAACCCGCAAATCACTGAAGACTGATACAGTGATTTCTTTAAGATCACAAAGTTCACCACATCGACCAAATAATTTCACACTGTAGCACATGACAAATTAGGATAAAACGAACAAGAAAATCTTCAATTTAAGGAGACCCCAAAAAGCCTGAAAGACATTTTTTTTTTATCCTGTGTGCACAAGACGATGACAGACATAAAAAAAAAAAATCTTTATATGGAAAAGAAAATAAAGTTATGTATAAACAACACTGAAATGCTTAGCGGATTCATCGATTGGCGACAGCAACAATTACCTGATCAAACTGACAATAATTTTAAATTACTTATCAAGCTACAACGACGTAAGTATTTGCTGGTTCCAGCTTCTCAAGTGTGACGATTTGCTGCTTGACTTGATTTGTATTTGTGTATCACTTGATCAATCTTCCATCATCATTAGGGTCACATGATGACACATATGCCAGTTCCAATCAATGACGGACTGTGAGATGTGTTTGAAAAGTGTAGAAAAAGCAAGTAAGGGGACCTTGAGTTGAGATACTTTTGCTGTTCATACATTTCACGTGTTTTTATATGATTGTAAATATAATATTTTTACATTTTAGACCCTCTGTTGGACAAAACAAGGAAGATATCTGACTTTTTGTAATGTATTTGACAGTTGTAGCCCTACACATAAATATACAGTTGAAAATACATTAAATTAATGTTGTAAATTAGCAGATTTATGCGCAACAGTTAGTGTGTCACATGCTCTTCTTATATGCCGTATATATAAAAGTTACACACAAAAACCCTCTGGGGACAATACAGTTAAAGCTGAAAGTTAAAAGTTGACATTCAGGTCTAATAATCTTCATGATCATACAGTGTGTCCATTTAGTTGCTTTAAAAAGGCATCAACAATCTTTTCTTTTTTCTTCAAATAATTAACATATAATGTCTGTGTGTGTTTTGCAGCCTCTCAGTGCACCACCTTGCTAAATGACAGCTGGTATCTCGACAGTTTCCACCTAGTAGTTTTTTCTATTACAGAGGTCTCAAACTGCTCCGAGCGCAGAGCAGAACACACACGCAGCAGGACTTTTGATGTCTGTGGGTACAACCGACGGCGGTGGCAGAACGTGCTGTTTGAAGTCGTAAGATGTCAGCCTGGCGAGACTGAGCAGACACACGAAACGAGACTGAGAGTCTTCGTCTGTGTTGCTTACATAAAGCCTCAGTAACCCCTCTGTTGCCATGGCGACACGATTCCACAGCCTGAGGTGCCATTGGCCTGTTGCTGCTTGGGGAGACGGCCTATTGCAGTGCAGATTTAATTTTTGACTCCAGACACCTCAAACAATGAGTGGATTCAATTTAACAGTGACTGAGTGATACATACAAAAAAAGATGTTCAGTAGGGAATATTAAATATAAGAAATAACTAGTATTTCTACATTTCTACTATTAATTGGTTTGTTGATCGACAGAAAATTAATAGGCAACTATTGATAATTTTCTTTGTCGTACACAAAGAGGTAGTAAAAATAAAAAGGTTGGTTTAGACTGTTTGCAGGATAAAAGAAAAATCATTTGAAGATGTCACAAAGGGGCTCTGGCAAACTATAATTGGCATTTTTCACTCTTCTATTTCTTTGTCTCCCAACAGCACTGTCGCTCTTAATGGTACTTTCAGAGTTTGTGGAAACGCTGGCTTGAAACGTGCTTTACCTTGGGTGTGAACATGTGTCGAATCCCATCTACGGAGCCCTTCAGGAGCAGAGCCCGAATCAAGAAGCAGATCAACACGAGGTACGGGAACAGGGAGCTGAAGTACATCACCTGCAAGAGAACAGATCATTGTATTAAACGGCACCAAAACGTTTACAGTCGGCCTGTACTTTGATAAAGTCACAAAAACATTAGGTTTAAATCGTAAACCAATGAAGAGCTGCTTTTAAATTAAGTTTCTTTTCATGCCAGTGACCTAGTTTCAAGAGAAGTCAGATTATGTTTTACCTGGTCCAGCACAGACTTAAAATAGACCATTTTAGACCTGCATCTCATATACTGCCACTTGAGCATTTAAAGTTCTGCGCTATGAGACGAGGATAGCTGCTCTTCAGTTCCTGTCAGAAAAATGCTCTTCAGATGATAAGAGTGTGTTTATCTTAAGAAAACTGTTAAAAATAAATACCATCTTCCTGTCTAACTGTGGTGATAATTAGATGATAAGCTTAGCTGAGAGACGAGTTTCAGATTCATTTTAAGCATTTTTTTGTTCTTTTTGTCGTGACTATGACAGTTATGATAAATTTTAAAGAATGTGCCATGAAAGTTTAGTAACTAACATCAGCAGGTGTCCCAGGGCAGAACTCGTAGCCGTTGAGCCTCCGCAAGACCTTTTGTCTCATTATCACACTAATCAGACGTTGGGGCCCCCCTGTCTTTTTTCAGTTGCACACTACACATATTTAACCTGAGGCCCCCTCTGTATAGACAGGATGGTTAAAGGCTGAGGGCAGGACTGACTCAGCTGCTACACTGCAACTTGTGGGTTTCCAGGACTCTCAGTAGGGTGTGGATGCAGACACTGGGAGATGGTTGGGGGTTGAGTCATATGCACAGTCGGTGATTGAGAGAGATTGCGTCTCCTACATGGTGGTCCGTCGTATGTAAAGCCTGAAGCATAATGTCACATCTTAAAGGGGAAGGGATAGTCTGCATTAAAGTAGGATTCATTCATATATTTGAAAGTTTAATCAAGATCTTTGAAGCTTAAGTCTCTAATATGCAAAATACAAAAGTATTTTTGTGAAATTCAGTATGAGATGTTTGCCCCCCCCTGGCTTTGTTTACCAGTAATGTACAGTTTTTGAAATGTAAACATTTTCCATGGCCACAGCAAATTATACTGGGCACCCTGTTCTGTAGTGACTGCAAGTAATTCTTCCTTAAAGCTTGGTCTATTGACCATAGCAGAGACACAAAGATTTATATAATTGTGAAGTAGTGCATTTTAATTGAAATGAACAAGAAAAACAAGAAATAAAATTTAATTTATATGTTATTAGAGCTTTTTCCCTTACGGAGTTAAATGCTTCTCAGGTGAAGATCCCTCAACGTAAAGTCGAAGTTCATGTTTTTACTTTTCTAAGCTCCAGCTCTTGTCAACTCTTTTCTCTTGTTTAAGAACATTGTCGTGGTCAAAGCCAAACAGGCTGCTGCATCCTGTGATAAGCAGATATCTGCCCCTTTATAACCTCAGTGTTATGTTCTAGCAAAGAGGGCACTTGGGGGGGGGGGCAGATAACGTGCTTCTTGTAAAGGTCAGATTCTGCAAACAGCACTGTTATTTTCATAAACTGATACAAGAAGTTAAGATTTCCCCCTGACGACAGAAATACAGAAAACTTTACTGTGATTGACAGGACTTCAGATACTTTCAGTGAATTTTGCCATTTATCAAATCAGTGACAAACCCCCTCTCTCCCCCATTATAAGCCAAAAACCCCTGCCCCCCCCCCCCTTTTTTTGGCTACACTCTTGACAATCAAACCAAGCCAAAAGAGCGCGTATAACCATGGCAACCAAAACAGTCTGATCCCTTTCATGCCCACCCACCCACACATACACACAAATGGGACAGAAATGCAGATCGCGGTGGGGATATTCCTTGGAAAAGGCTTTTGTGTGAACATGGGTGGAGAGGGCATTATTATTCTTTTATACCACACAGCGGCGATTAAACTTCAAAGACACTTGGAGCTGGCCCCCTTCGAGGGAAAGTTCATACCCATTTCTACTCTGGCCAACTCAAAAGGCCGTCCAGAAACACCAGGTAGTTGGAGGACGACCATCTGGCTCAAACTGTACAATTCACCAGTTGCTTGTGCGGTTGCTGTTCAGCTTTTTTTTAAATTTATTTATTTATTTCTAAACAACTAAATATATTAAAATCTTCATTTTAGCAAATCATTTTATTTTCATGATGGCAGTGGAAGGACCTGAACATCATATATGCTAATGCGACGCCCCTGACACAGCAGCAGTCGTGATAGTGACTGTGACAATGATTGTGGTTATCAGTGACATTTCTTGCCAGGCAACAGGATGTGCCACACAGGGGAAATGAGACTGTCTAGCTCTGCAAATCACCGTGGCAGAGGCCGAGATTAAAGCGCCGCTGTTGTCGAAGGCATCCATCTTGTTTTGTCTGTGGCTGTTGTGGTGAATCTGAGGTGCAAAAGACGAGGGCTCAGTGGACCCAAGTGTACAGCGGACAGCTGTTGGGATAAAACCTGAGCTAAGGACAATGTCTCCAGGGATTTAAGGTGGGAAAACTCATTAAGCTAGTGACAGCCACATTTCCCCACACCATCACGAAAATGTAGTTACAGTCTAATAATAGGGTTGTATATACAAATCTGTTACTTCCTACAAAGCTGAATGTTTTCACCTAAAACATTTTAATTCAAAAAAGCTTTCTTGACCAGTTGTTGGCAAGAAAACTACGGCAACACACTGCAGCCATCATGACAAAAATACATCTTGTGATAATAAATCTAAATTTCTTGATGATATTAGGCAATATTATTAGGCAATGATGGATCTTTTCCTCATTGTAATATTTCATATAACAACATACCAACTTATCACGTTTGCTACGTTTTGTTATAATGGGATAAAAAAACACCTTGCAGAAACACTTAATAAAACTTTCCTCGTAATAACGAGGAAATATGTCATAATAACATAAAAAATATCATGTTATACCATAAAAGAGTTTTGTAAAAGTGAAGTTTCTTGTACTAATGAGAAACTGAGCTTTTCTTTTCTTTTGTTTTTTTGTTTCATACATTTGGTTTGTCAGAGTTTCTGTGTTGGAAACAGTTGCCTACAGATGCAGCTGAGACTCAGTTAAACAGTAAATGTTCTGTAAAACCAAAATAATGAGCTATAAGATGCTCAAAAGCCCAAAGGAGCTGTAGAGTTGAGTTTTAATTCTCCATAATTTTGGCTCCATTACAACGACTTGTTTCACTGAGTTAAGCTCATTCAAGATCAAACCTGCAAGACTTTATTCTATTGCAACTGAAATATACTGTGTTAACTTTGACCCCACACTCCGTTGTAACCAAGCCCACGCCTAACATAAGAAGTGCGGATAATACCAAAATCAAATAACTCCTGCATCAAAGCTTACTCTGGGAATTTTATTTAAAAAAAAAAAAGGGCGACCAGTTTTCCCAATTAGCACAGGCTTGACTTTGACCTTGGAAGTGCACCGGCTAATGCTCGTCATGTGATATGAGAAAAGTGTGGAATGATAAAAGATCACCTGTAAAAAAAAAAAAAAAAAAAAAAAAAAAAAAAAAAAAAGGAGATGAGGAGTGGGAGTGAGTTTGCAAGCAAATGCCAACCTTTTGCCAGTGGGCTAATCCTTCCGGATGCTAGTCACGCTACTGTCAGCTTTGCTACACTAAGCTAAAGTAAGCTGAGCCAGGAATCCCACACAAGATCACATGAGCTCCCGGGATCATATCTGAGACTGTATGATTAGAAAAAAAATTGCCAAGTCACATTACAGGAGTCACTCACCAGCACTGTCTTTAGACCAGGCACCCATACCATTTCCCCTCAGTAAGCCTTTACTTTAAAGTGAGCTAATTATGTATGAGAGGATTTTCAAAACACTTGGCAAGAAATGGCCTTTTGTTTCTGTCACTGCTCCCCATTTCAAAGGGCACAAGAGTTATATTTATGTTCTTATCAAGGCCAAGCTGCCAGGATTGCCAGGCAGCTGTAGTAGGCCGTTTTCCTCTGTTCTCCACCTCTCTGGCTCCCACGAACCAACTCCTCTTCTGCCTAATTCCCTTCCTTGTTAAAATCCCATTTCTCCAATTAATTTTGCCAGTGGAGACCTAAAGTGGTGACTGCAGAAACTACAGAGGAAACTAAAAATGCTAACAAAAGTTTTCCTTACCTTCCCAGAGGACTGGATTCCCTTGATCATGGCAAGGCAAACCATGAACCAGGCAACCAGCAGGCACACTGTCATCTTCCAGTTGAGTCCTCCACCCTCGGAGATGCTGTTAGAGATGTCCAGGGCCTCGCGGTACCAGTAGTAGGTGGTGGCCGAGCTCTTCTCGCACTCTGGCTCCACATCTACGGACAAAACGGTAGCAGTTAACACCTCCGTCTTGCTGTGCACCTCTTTACTAAAAATTAGCCGCAATGTCTGTGTTTTACCGAACAAGCACTTGGGTCTTACATGTACTGGTCTTGTTCTTGACGAGCGGACACTCATTCCACGGCAGAGGTTGCTGGAAGGACTGGGAGAAGTAGAAGAGACTCCAGCTGATGATGACATTGTAGTAGAGAGCCACAAAGAAGCACACCTGCAGGTAAAAGACACAAGTTCACTTCAGACTCTCAAAACCAAAAACATAGAACATATATATATATATATATATATATATATATATACATACATGTATATATATGTCCTCATTTCATCATAAACAGCATCAAAAATGATCTTGACTTTTCTGTTGTTGCGACAAGACGGCGCTTTAATTTCTGGCTGAAGAGTAACAAAGTAATGCTCTACTTATGTTTTGTTAATTTGTGACTTAAAGCTCCATATTTTACACTTTCCCTGTGTTTTATTTTGAAGTGTTGATCCATAAGAAGATATATTTGTAGTTTTGAGACCCAAAAACCACCTGAATGTAGTTTTACATCTCCTCTCTCAGGCTTCTCTCTGGAGCTCTAGTAACAACAGGACACTCGGCCAATCAGAAGAGAGGAGGTTCTGACTCTCTCTTGTGATTGGCTGAGTGTTTTCTGAGTGATTTAATAAAAATATAGCAGATTTCAGAGAAACCAAATCCTGCAAAGTTGGATGGTGGGTCCAGGTGGGCGGGGCTTAGGAAATGGCTGAGAGCATTGACTGCTTTGTTGTGACATCACAAAGTTACATAAGTCCTGACGGCTGGTTTTAAGGCTCAGTTTCTGAATACAGGCTGTGTGCATTTCTCTGTGGACTGAGCGCTTTGATACTTTCATAGTATTAATATAGAACCTAGAGCTGCTTTATAATTAAAAAAAGACATGGAAATCTCATTTTATACGATATAGAACCTTTAAAGTTGAAATTTGACAGATCATGCACCTTTTTTGAGTTATTCTTAGTGGTACTTGTGCAGCTGTTGTTATTTCTTTTTAAAGAAACAGCTGTTGCTGCTGCTCGAAACAGAAACTACATCACTTTCTTTGTACCAGATCATTTTCCCCAAGAAAGGTTTATGAGACACCAGAGATGCCATAAGTTGTTTTCAGGCCACATTTGTTTTTGTTTTTTTTACATACAGGATTTGTTCCAAAGAATCCTTCATGTGTTTTGTTTTAAAATGAAATATTAAATCATCTTAGGTAAGAAAACTAAAAAAAAAAACCCAAAAACCAAAATAAAAACAAACCAAAAACTGCCTGATTTATTTTATGTTTTTACCGTTGCTTTTATTTCATTCATTACTGTAGCATAATGATTACCTACTAATGTTCATACCACTGCTACACTGTGTGTACTGGTTGAACTAATACAGACTCCGATGTCTGACTCACCACACAGCTGGCAAAGCCGATGCCCCCCAGCCGAGGGCTGATGTAGTTCCAAACCCCGATGCTGCCCCTGCGGATCCGCTGTCCCACGGCTAGCTCCAGGAAGAACAGCGGGATGCCAATCAATATCAGCAGGATGAGATAGGGCACCAGGTACGCTCCTGCCAATGCAAACAATACAGACAGCGAGTTAGACGAAGGGCATGCAAGGAGGGGAAACTGTGTCATCAGAGAACTGAGGTGACACCATTTCAGTTCCTGAAAGCAGCCTGCAAGCACATGGGAACAAACTGGTGTTTTTTTTTTATTTTTTTATTTTATTTTCTCTCTCTAACTGCAACATGCTGTGTACAAACTCACACACACACACACACACACACACACACACTTAAACTTTAACTATACTTCTGCCTAATGCCTCCCTGCTGGAGACACATTTGCCTAAAAATACATAAAACACACAGCAGCCTCAATGATTATCTCCCTCACACACACACACACACACACACACACACACACACTGAAATTACTATACACACATCTGCTGAGCTGCAGCTTGTCTCCCACCTAATGCACCCCCCTTGGTGCATGTGGTGCAGTCAAATAATTCAGGAAACAGACAAAGATACTGAAGTCTGAAATTAGCTAAATTACTGTGGGTCACATTACAAAGATGACGTCCCTCTGTAGAATTACGGTTTCAGGGTGAATGACTAACATTAAGACAGGCTGTAATATTGTGGTGCAGTAAAATACAGAAGGGGACACTTCTCTTGTGATGGTCAGAGTACACACAAGCAGTAACACTGTCAGGCACATGACGGTAGGAAGAGGACGAGAGAACCTAAAACTCTTTGTTGAAGGGAAATGGCCAGTGGTGTGTTCAGTGGCACAAGATGTTTTTGAATAATGTGCCTTTTATTTTCCTGTTACATTACGCACACAGTACGTTCCATGCAGAGTGTAGGTTTTCTTTGTTTTCCTCACATGAGATTCAAGTTCTAACGTGTGTTGAAGGTTTTCGGGACACAGCGATAGCGTATGTGTGTAGATGAGATCAAAACGAAGGCCGAGTTCGAAGATGGGTGTGGTCTGACCCATGGGTGCTCAGTAGTAAGGACTACTGAGTCAGAACGTCAACACGATCCCATGTAAGATGGTGTCTAGTTTCAAAACTGGTGGAAAAAAAACAGACAATCTTTTCTTGAAAACACTTTTTGAAGTGATATTTTAAGAGTGATGCAATGCTTCATCAACAAAGATTTTATTTCTTTTTTTAAATCCCCCTTTGTGCCCTCTTTTTTTCCTCTCATGGGCTAAACCACAACATCAAACGATAACATGGTAGGGCGACGTACTACAGTGTTTACTCTGAGTCACTGATGACAACATGAACACTTCCACCATGGGTGTATTGTTTTTAGGATTAGTTTCATCCCTGTTTCAACAGAGTTTATTGTTTCATCTGGCAGGACGTTCGTTCAGATCCTTTCCTGAGTCCCTGCTGTCCCTCCCAGGTTTGGATTGGATGGGAGGGGTCACAGACAGGAAGTGAATGTGTGTGTGTGTCTATCTGTTGTTTTAAGTGTGTGAATGTTTGTGTATGTACAGTATATGAAGTGGTTTCTAATATTAAAACATCTAATTCTGGTTCACTGAGTACACAGTTCAGTCTGGGGAGAAGCTTTGACATCAGTCGGCATCAAAACCTCCTCTGGTCTCCATTGTCTTTTTAAAACCTTCAACAGCCTCCCTTGGATATTCAAACACTTTGACAGCACTTTGAGAAGCCTGATAAGAGCGCATGGCATCTTATCTTAAAATAGTTTTCTCTTCACTCGTAGTATGAAGGTAAAACGCTTGTTTATCCAGTCTAGGCAGTGCCACATGCAAAGGTGTGTGGATGATTTGCGTACATGTGGTATGTGATTAATCATCTAATCAAAATTACCTTAAGTATTGTTTGAGTAGATTTTTTTTATTAGCTGGAGGAGAAATTAACTGAGAGACAAAACACAGGACAATGCCCAGAGGTTTCTCGTACACTGTGTGATCAAAGTATACGATCTTTGTCTCTGAAAATATTTGGCTGAGCAGGTTTTGACGTGGATTACTGCCAAAATGTTCCAAACTCAAGCTTAGGTACATATGCAAATGACATGGGTGTGCACAAGTTGCAAGGCACAGTTTTCAACATTGAAACACTTTTATTTTTAACCTGAGGTGACACCAGAGCAAAGTTTGAACCAAGCAGGGAGGAAACCGCAAATACAAAGACTAAAGTAAGAAACACAAGATCAAAGAAAACTCAGCGTCTACAGCTCAAGTAAATCTATGAGGCTGTACACAGTCCTTTTGAGCTAGAAGCTAACATCAGTACGCTAACTGCTAAATGCTCACAACAACTGATGTTCAATAGCTGTAATGTTTACTATCTTAGTTTAAAATGTTAGCATGCTAATCAAAATTACGTGAGCGGTAGATCAGAATTAATGCTTCTGGTCACCGATCATCTTAAAACAGATCAGCTGTGGTTAATCTGTGGCTGAGACAAGCTCTGTGCTCACTGCGCCGGTGCGTGGCAGGCCACCAAAACAGAGAGTGAGACAGTGAGGCTGATATAACATATACGCCATCTGCAATGCATGTCAAAAAATTATCGGTATCGTCCGTGGATCGGCCGATCTCACCCATAGATGATCGGTATCGGCGGCCAAAAAACTCGATCACGGTATCCCTAGTGTAAAGATGTTGAAACTGAAACTGCAATACAAACGTCCACAATCTTGCGTCACAATACTGAATTATTCAGAATTCAAACTCCGGTACAAATGTGGAAATCTGTGTATAACAGACTTTGTCTTGTGCTCCAGCTTATTGTTGTTTTACTTTTTCATCTATGACAGTAAACTGAATATTGTTGAGTTTTGCAAAGGTCTGATAAAACACTAAATTCATACATCACCAGATTTACGTAGCTTAAGTTTTTTTTATTTTTTATAGAGGCACTGCAGCAGACTTGGAGCACAAAGACTCCCTCTGTACTCACCACACTGCCATAAAAGGAAATAGTAAGTAGTAACAGTAAGGAGATTAAAGGTAAAGACGTTCGTAAAGATGATGCACATAAAGTATGTTCCTGCTGTGGGTGGATAAAAGATACAGCACACACACAATCAAAAATACACTTTCACACAAACACACACACACACACAGACACAGACACGCACACACACAGACCAGCCCTTCAGCCTCAGATCTGACATTTTAATCTAATTACAGTCAAACGCAGCAGGGTGATCAGAGCTGTTTAAAACAGACCTGAAAACATGGCAGGGTCAAAAGATTTGAGCTGAAACGCCCACATACACACACACACGCAAACACACACATTAACAGATACTAACAGATGGATCTTATGCAAATGATGCACAGGAACACACTTGTAAGAACATGATTCACTGTATGGATACACATACACGGTCATGTTTGCGTCACTTCAGAGGTCATTACATTGACTTACATTCATTTCCTGGAGACTTACCGCAACCATAAACATAATCACAACTTGCCTAACCCCAATCCAACTTACCTTGACCTTAAACCAAGTCCTCACCCTCAAACTGAAGGATAAAACTCCAAGCTCGAAAACTTTTCTCTACCTCACACCAAAGATCCCCCGTCCACTGCCCTTCTCCCCCATCACTATCTCACCTACCGCCCACGTTTACCCTGTGATGTCGTGAAGAACTTCACGTTGAATTTATAAAATCAACTCATTTCTTTGACGCTGCCCCCCCTAGATTTCTTACTGTGAACTAGATTTACTACATTAGTATTTAATAATTAGATCAGTGCTGTCGTTGTGTTTTTCATTTCTACTGATCAACACAAGTTTCTGTTCAGTTTTAGTCACGAGGAGTTTTCACAAGAAAGAATATGATTTTTTTTTTACTTATTTGTGTGTGTGTGTGTGTGTGTGTGTGTGTGTGTGTGTGTGTGTGTGTGTGTGTGTGTGTGTGTGTGTGTGTGTGTGTCATCCCAGATGGGATTACATAACACACAATGTATAAACAAAGGCCTTGCTGCATACTAGTGCTGGGCGATAGGGTTGGAAGTCAGTAACACAATGCTGTAATATTTCATGATACCAACGTAGCAAATCTATGCAAACTCACATATAAAATAATCAAATGAATGTTCATTTAAATGTCCTGCAGCCTATTGCAGTGTTACACTTTAAAACACTTCAAATATGTAGATATTTAATTACTCATTTAGTTAAGAAACACTCATTTGTGTAAATGCTATCACAATATGATCTTATCAATATAATGTATACATACATAGTCCAGCCCCACTGCATAGCACATACTACGCATGTCCCTAGACTTGTGATTATACCTTGATAATAACATAATACTGTATGTAATAATGAAAAATTAAAAGACAGTATATTATAAAGATTGGTTTTAAACAACCTACTGAATTTTAGGGACTTTTCCTTGTGTGTTTTAGAGACGCTGAACTAGATGAGGAACCATTGTTGTTGTGGCTCTGTCAAGCCCATTGAGACACTGTATCTGATAATACACCTGACTTGGATTGAGGGTTTCTATCCCGTCTGGCCAACCTCTCTGAGACGGTTTCATTTAATCAGCTTTCTCCAGACAGTCAATGGCTTTACATAATCTCCAGGTGGGAAGTGCAGCACCTTATCACTTTCCCGGAACATGTACACGGTCCAAGTATAAACCCTGCAGTGAGTCCTCATCGGGAGCGACTCATGTAGTAAGCGTACGGCATTCTGGGAAATGTGGTTTTGATTGCAGGAGGGTTAAATGTTGCCATTACCTTATTACACTACAATCGAGAGCATCGGAGCTGCTCACAGAATGATTCCCTGCATGTTGACGGCAGTGTCACTACCTTATATGTTGCGTTCAGCTGTTTTTTATGTTTGTGAAATGTTGCAGACTGCACACCGGCACAGACACAGACGGTCACATGACTCACGTGTCGACCCTGAAGGTCACTCAGCAGTCTGGTTTTGACAGACGACTACAAAATAGGAAGGACTCTGCTTCTCCTTCGCTCTTAAACTCAAGCAGGAAGTGCTGCACTTACGAAAATATACATGTACATGTATCTGTTTGGTGCATGTTGATTCTAGATATGTACTTAAGGAGTGATCATGAGGAGTGTGTTTAGTTTCCAACCCGATGATGAATTTGGACTTTGTGGCTGTTCTTCCTTACAACAACATTTCTTAACATAGCAGTTTTTGACATGCAAATTCATTCAAGAGACACAGGAATAAATAATGCGTCTATTTTGAGAACTCTATGATATTGACTCTCACACTCCATTAGCAAACGCTTTGATTCTGAATAGATGTTTAGACAGGATCTTGTACCCACATTGTAGAGTGTAAATACGGTGTCATAATAAACGCTGCATGATCATTTTGTGAAGCTGGGACTTAAATATCATTGAAGCTGTTTACAAAGATCTCTCAGTTGTTAATATGCATATTAAAAATACACCGAGAAGTCCAGGTCTACGGCTCCGCTAGGACATAGAAGCAAATCACATAGATGGTTTCTTTACAGACCCTCAGAAAGTAGAAGTATAGTCGTCCTGAAGCATTTTTTTTGGTTATTTGTTTTAATGTGAATTTACATCCTCGGTTTGACAGCTGGCTGCGTGTCAGCACAGTGAAATACTTGCTGGTTTACTGCAGGTTCATTTTAATGTTATTAATTTTGTAACTGAAGTCTATTCTGCTGCTTTGCTGTGCTCTCTTTAAATGGCACTTCTGGTTGATTACATCTGCAGTTTTAATTTTCATTGTTGCCGCCCTCATTTCACTGTGTTTCTGTTGGGGAAAGACACTTGAGCTGTCATGGGCTCAGACAGACCTTGTGCAATTTTGACCTACTCCTCTTACCGTAGCCTCCCTGTCCAATGAGCTCCATTTCCTGACATCTCGGGTGCTATCACTTTTGCTTTTTTTTTTGTTAGCTATCACTTGGCTAATCTTGGCTAACCTGTTTCATCATCTTAACTCTTCTCGCCCCACTTGACCTTGTTGCAGCACTGTTTTTGTATTTCTAGATTTGAGTGAGTGTTAGCTGGACAAAAAAAAAAAAAATCATGGAACAAACTATGAAATATTAAAATAAGATCCAAGGTGTAATAATCTGGATTGGTCCTTGATGCAGATTAGAAACAGATTATTTGAATTATTTTTCTGTTCCTTGTACATTTCTTAGTTTTTTAGCTATGACTTGTTTCAAGTTAGCAAATGCTAACCATCAACAGTGGAAGGAATTCTTGTGATTATCTTGCTGTGTGTGCGGTTGTCAGCTCAAATGTGCAAAGTGAAACTGTAAACGAGGACTGCTGGTCAGTAACTCACCCCCTCCGTTCTTCTGACACAGGTAGGGGAACCTCCAGACGTTACCCAGGCCTACAGAGAAGCCAACCTGGGCCAGGATGTACTGGAGCTTGCTGTTCCAGGCCGGGCGTTCCTCCTCCTCGCCGTCCGAACCCCCTTCCTCCACGTCGCACTCTTTCCCTTCCCCTTCATGGTTGTTGACGATCAGCGAGCTCTTCTTGAAGGAATCGTCGCAGGCGTCCTCGTTGGAAAGCAGGTCTTTGACAGACTCTGTGACATCGTCGTCAAGCTCTCTCTTGACGGCCTTGCTGTTTTTGGGCATTTGATAAAGCAATCAAGGGCGAAGGGTGGAAAGTCTTTTCGGTTGGCGGGGCTGGAAGAGCAGTGCCGGCGTCTGTGAAAAGTCACTTTTTGTTGTTTTGTCTTTACACAGCTCCAAGTTGGATGGTGTCTGGGTTCAAAGGCCCGTGGGGTTTAAAGACAGTTTGTGGAGGTGGAGTGATGAAGTGGTTTATTTCTTCATTATCACCAAATGTCTGTGGCACAGAAAAGAAACACTTCAGTCAGTGAACAGGAAATCAAAGTGACAATTCTGACAGAGGCCGTGCCACGGCAAAACCACATTTCATGATTTGCCGCTTCGGAGGCGAGTCATCAGTGACGTTTGACTTAAATTTCCCTCCACAAGTAGCTGACTGACAGGTTTCACTCTGAATTAACCCTGCACAGCCAAAAACATGCAAACTTTAGCAAATGAAGACAGAAGTTGACTTTTTTTTTTAAACCCCCCTTCTTTAAAGATTTAAATGGAAATGAAACCTAAACACAGATTAAAATGCTCCAGTCCAATTTTTAATAATACTTTTGTTCTGTATAAAATAGATCCCCACATCGTTCACACCATCTTATCTGACTTTTAAGTCCACACAAAGAATTACTGCTTTATCCGGTGATGCAGAGTTATTTCTCACATGGAAATCACATGGCTGATTGGGGCAACAAATGAATGAGGATCTTTTTGTTGTAAGTTAGTGTTCTGGGAAGAAGGAGGAGAAGGCCTGGGAACATTATCCTGGTTGACTGAGACAGTGACAGGTCGGGGTATGGAGAATATCGCGTTTCCAGCCTCCTGAATAATTGAAGGGAGGAGGCCATTTGCATACGAACCCAAACACTCCTTCTCTCCGCAGCTCTCGGGGGTATGGGGAAAGCCCCTCAAATGTGAGAGGGTATCAACTTTCAAAATAAAGACGAGAGGAGGGATGTGAGCAGACATGCGGTGGTTGCATCAGTAAAAATGTGCGGGAAAGCATGAAGCATGATTGGTTTTAATCTCGTTTTTTTTTTTTTTTTTGTCCTACAAAACAAAAGACGCAACGTGCACATGTAATGCCACTTTCTATGATTCACACTGTAAACGACATCGGGAAACATTCAAGGGTGTGGACACTGTCCACCCAGAGGCGGGTGAAGGTGCGCAGCATTTTGGATTTCAGCATCATCACAGCGTCTTTTGCATTTCTGCAAAATTGCAACCTTATAAATATTTTTCATTAAAACGCATCACCGATGTGAAGAAAAAAATATATATTCCGATGCGACCATGTTGCAGTAACAACATGCCCATCCAACATTCACCATCCAGCGGATTAAGTGATTAATAGATTTCCTTTACCGCTTCCAGATTAGCCTGGTTTGCATGAGGCAAAGGGCCGTCGTTTCATAATCCACTGAACGCAACACAGCAGCCACAAGGACCGCCGATGCTGAGCACCCTCCACTGCAGTTATAATAGAGGCTGCAATAAGAAATAATATCGCCATTATTGTATTCAAATTAAAGGATGAGTGGACGCACAAAGGGATAAAAAAGACAGGGCTTTACCATTGTTCTTTTTTTCTGCCGGCACAAGATTCACTCAGGAATGATGAGTCAAACAACGGACAGGTTTACAATGAGAAAAATGCGGATGGAGAAAGGAATTTAAAAAAGAAAAAACACAAACAAACCAACAAGTCACACCAGTGCCCGCCATGTGCTCGTTGTTCTATCCGGGCACAATTAGTTCTCAAAGAAATCGGCATAAATTACTGTCCTCCCTCCCTTCCGCCCAGTCTTCATGACATCCATGTGAAGTGTTTCATCATTCACTGGCCAGCCACATCCTGCGCACTGGTACCCTGGTAGTCAGCCTCTCTCACGCACACACACACACACACACACACACACACACAAGCACAGAGACAGACAGACACACACACACACACACAGACACACACAAAATGCAATATTTGAATTATAGGGCTGCTCACTCACCTGTGCGGAATAACAGTCGTCCTCTTCAGAAACGCCGCGTCTCAAGGAATGAAATTGTGAGAGCACATGCACGGGGCAGACATTCTCACTTGTTTCTATAAGGACCAGTCCTGCCGGTGTTGTACTGCTGACTCCAGCTCGGTGACTCTAGATATCAGCCCGAGAAGACGGCACGCTGAGGAGGAGGAGGGAGGGGGGGTGCTCCGCCTCCGAGGGACCTATATCACACCGGTTCCTCACTATTTATCCACGCTATATCTTACCTAATGTAAATTAAACATTTACTTTACACCACTGCACTTTAGACTTCTTGGCATGTTTAATATTTATAGTGAAAATTGTGTATTTATTTTCTTTTATCACCCGTTTCTACTTGGTACGCTCCACTACTACAGGAAGGGGGCCGGCTCATGGATGGATGCAATGTGCCTCTGTTTATAAACGCTCATTTCCCTCACTGCATATTTATTCATTTCGGAATTAAATCGTTTTATTATCACACGAAATTTTCATAACATTAAACACACGGTATCTGAATTTTTAACTCTATTAAAAAAAAGAGAAAATTTGGTCAAGGTCGACATCAGCGCGTCATCCAACCACGCAACCCACGAGCTTATTGCGTGAAAAAAAAATGTACATACAGGTCAGACGCGACAGAAACCTGTTCCCTAAATCAGAGAGAGGAAAAAAAATGTGAATTATTCCTTTAATATGTCGGTAATACAGCTTATTTCAAACATATTAATTAGACAAAGACCCATTATGTCAGTGATGATTTTAATTGGATTTGATAAATAATTGTTCTGTTGCCTCTGGAACAATTTCATTGACTTGGCTCCTCTCTGGACAAGACAGCAAACTAACCCACAGTGTGTAGTAGACTAATCATAAAGAAAGTACAGCATACTGCATATACAATAATACAATATAAAGAAGCATTGCAATAACTTATGAGCCACATAACAACCCTTGGACAGTACATAAAATGTCATTTCTGGGGCACGTGGTTGCATATAGTTATAGTTAGTTGTATAGTTATGTATGGCTATATGTTCTTAAGAATATAGGTTTTATCAGATGTGACCAAACCAAAAGTAACAATTGGACAGTACATTAACATAAGTACATTTTGAAATATTTGTACTTTAATTGTGTATTTCCATTTTATGCTACATTTTATTTAAAAAAAATAATAATTACTGTAATTTTTATTGGGTAATATTTACTTTGCTGACAATCATTTTATACAGGCATGAATTAAGTGAAAGAACAGTATAGAAGTAGGTAAAATTAGCTGCACCTGGACCAGATACAACAGTAGAATACACAGATACAACACAGCACTATCTAATAATATGGCATTTTTCTGCATGAGTACTTTTACTTTTGATATTTAAAGTACATTTTGCTGATAATACAGCTGAACTTTGTGACTTTCAGTGTACTTTTACATCATTATACTGTTACTCAACTCAGGTAGAGTATTGACCTACCATAAAATACAAGTTACTATTGAACAAAGAGGCAGTGTTGGTGCTTGTTGGATTATTTAATTGATTCCATGACCTTCATCTGGCAAAGTTGTGATAATAAAGGCTGAAATCAAATGATAGAATCAGCTGAGAGACTCTGGGTCCACCTTCTCTGTGTTACATAAAATGAATGTTTTCATGTGAACATTAACCTACATGCTCCTCCGCTTACTGGATTATATGAAAGTATTGAGCCGTTATTTTTCTTTTGTATGGGGTGTGAAAAACTTGTTAAATGTTAAATTGTACACAGAGCGTCTTAGGTTAAGGCTAGGCAGTTAAAAACATGGTCAAAGCACAATTGTTAAGTGAGAAAACCTGAGCTAAAACCTCACAATGAAAGTGTATGACTCAGAAGACGTCGTTGGAGGGAAATATGTAAGTACACTCATCCACCTCCCCATCACGTCTTCATACAATCTGTCTGTAATGGAAAACTGTCTTTATTTCACTTTTTCTTTTTTCCATCTCAACAAATTTCTTAATTTTACCAAAATATAAGAATACATCTGCTGAGACATTGTTCCTTTGTGGCATTTAAAAAAAAAAAAAAGATACTGTTCAGTTTAAGGGATTAGAAGTTTATTGAAACTTGGTTTTGAAATCTTGAAGGACAGCAACATGTAGTATCTCGGTTTGATAACAGAAGAAGTTTTATTATATATTCTTCTTATTATTTTATATTTATATTCTGTGAGAGAAATAAGGAGATCTTTCTGAGACAATGGGAGACACGAATCACCTTCACCACTAACAACTGAGACTCTCTCTTCATGCTCTAAATCTAGTGATAATACAAAGGCAGACACTTATAGCCCACTTGTTTCCCATGTTTCATTTATATTGGTTTTCCTTTTCGTTTGTAAAATATCTTTAACTTGTCCCACATAAAAAGCGACATTGTGCAACATACGCACAGGTCCCAACTTGTCAAAATGAAAGGAAAATGACACATTTAAGGTGATGTAACTTGAATGTCATTGATCACCTGTGAGATGATAAGTTCACTGTTTCCTGATTTTGATGAGTCAAATTTCCAGAAGAGGGGACTAAGTGCCCTACTTTGTGATTTCTCTGGAAAGCTGTGCTTGATATTTTTTGGCATGGAAGGAGGGACAGACCAACACCACCCACGTCCATGTCCTGAGTTACCCCAGTGCCTCGTATGATGTCCACCCACTGTGTGTTTCAGGGGCACCAAGAGCATCACAGATAAGTCGTCAGTAGGTCTTTGCCAGGCACAAATGTGTGTGTGTGCGTGTGTGTGTGAGAGAGAGAGAGAGAGAGAGAGTGTGTGTACTGGATGCTCACACAAATCCTGTTATTTCCAGTTAATTGCACTTACCACTGCTCTTTACAACTCTGCTCTGGTGAAGGATGAAGAGTATCTCAGACATGGTGTTGTGGATCTCGGTGCTCCTAACACGAACATATAGCCTGTAGTCCTCATTCTACAAAACATCCAGGATATTGCCTGCTCACTGCAGCGTTCTCTCTCTGCAGGAGCCTGGGCAGCAGACTTATTGATTGCTGCTAATAGCCTCCATCTCATTAGCAGGGCAGCACAGAAACCCTGAGAGCAGTGAAAGAAAACCAATGCTCGTGCTAATTCTAGGTGCATGTACAGTATATATTGTTTGGCTGATGACACTGTAGTTCACATTTAATTTATTTGGTTAACTGCCACTAACTGTTGAAAAACCAAGAGAGGTATAGAGTGGTGCAGGGATGATATATTTTTGTAAGCCAACCCGGAAGTTAGCATCACCCTGTTTCCCTTGACAAAAAGCCAATGGGATTTTTCCATTGACACTTTAAAGTTGACAAATATCACGACTGGGTTATTAACTGATGTATTTTATGTTGTAGAATAAAATGTGGAAATGTCTTGAACTTATTTCAGGCAGCTAACCAAAAACCCCATTCAAAAGCAAAAATGCTAACTTATTTTTGGGTTTTAGGTGTCATTCTTCATTGCATAATCTCCATCAGTTCATAGAAAGGCGCTGTGGTTTGATGTTGAACACTGGAAAAGCTAAATGCTAACAATGTCTAGCAAGTATAACGTTTACTATTTTAACATCTTAGTTTAGCATGTTAGCATGCTAACATTTACTAATTAGCACCACTGATGGGAAAACAGCAGTTTTCGCCATAAACCAAAGTACTGGACAAATTAACTCATACCGTATTTCAAATCAATCCAACAGGTATTGTAATATATTGAAATCAACATGCTAACTTCTTAATCTCCACATTTAGGATAATAGTATTTTGGAAATGACTACTTTGTTCATTAAATTAGTCACATTTACACATTTAGGTGAAAACTAACCATGGTGGTTTCATGAGGAGAGGAAACAGGAAGTGAAAGAGGATGCTTGTCTGGAGCTTAGGCTGTCAACACCTGTTCAGAAACTGACACATCCGCTGCTGCTGGTTCAACACCCAGCAGACTGTCCTCTCTATTCACAGAAGACGCAGTGGACAAGTCAAACAGAGTACACACAGCTGTAGCAGTTGAGGCTGAACAACGGAGCCGACAACCCGGGTTAACCCACTGGGAAGTGGATGCAGTGGATTTGTGGCATTATGTATTATGGTGATTCTGGGTGATTCAGGGGTTTTGTGGTCAGGGATTTTGTCAAGTCGTAAAGCAGCAGCTGAGAAGAGCAGCCAGAGGCTTTGGCTAATAGGATAGCAGTGGCTCTGAGTGATTATTTGAGCAGTTCTCAATGTGGCTTTAGTGGCAGAAAACAGCTCAATCTAAAGAGCCAAAGAAGAACAAACTTCATATCTCTATAGGCCAAGGGTGCTCACCATCAGCCCCAATATCTGGGGTTCCCGTCCAGGGTGGACCTTTGTGAATCTATAGCTGCACTAATGGCTCTGTGAGGCCCCAGTTAAGCAGGTATTAGGTTTACTATTGTCTCCATCTTGGAGCGTGTTAGCATGCTAAAAGCTGTAAATTATAAACCAATCATTCATGGCTACAGAGCAGTTCTACCTTCTCAAAGCTTTTAAGGCAATTTAAGTTCTCCAAATTCTGCAGAATTAATAGGCTTTCAAATTTATTTAGGCTTACTTGCCTTTACCACAAAGCTAAGACATGCCAATTTGCAGTGATTTAAAAAAACACAACATTTGTTGACATAGATCAACAAATAAACTCTGAAAGTAAGTTGTTTTATTGTATTTTATACTTTGTTTCATCTACTTTGTTTTAAGTTTTTAGTTTTTGGTCAATTTAATTGAACCATCTTTTCATTTACTTGAGCTGCATGTGATTATTATTCAGTATAATGGAACAATTGATGATGATTAGTATCATACCAATCCAATTTATTTTTTCCAGAAATTCAGTGAATTTCTAATCTGCAAGATAAACAGTATCAGCTGGAGCTTAATGTACTGCAGACAAAGAGGCTAATGACTGTCACTGATAAGAAAGGTGATAGGTTAATAGTATGCTGTACTCTGATGTCTGATCAGTGCTGAAAGCTGCCAACAGAGAGGGACGGTTCTTTGAAACTGAAACTTCCTGTTGAACCATTTTGAGTGTTAAGAGCCAGATACAGTTTGTGATTTAAATCACAGGTGAAATAAATTTAACCCTGTCTCAACATAAATTACAGCTTTCAGTATCTCAACTGTGTAAAGTTGAACAAATAAAACATGTAATGAAAATTTAAGACATTTAAGTTGAATGACAAAAAAAAAGATAACGGTTCAAAAAGAGTGGGTGTAAAACATCTGTGAGATACTATTAGCAGTTGTGAGGTATGTTTATATCCTGTCATTTTATCCAGTAATTATCCTGAACGAACAACACAGGATACAGATTAATGTTTACACTATTGATCTCTCTTTAATAGCTTGGTTCATATTCAGCCTCCCCTTTACTGTGATCTTGTAGACCAACCAAGTGAGTGTCTCATTTTTCAAATCAGCGAGCGAAGACATCTCTTATTTTACTTTTCTAAAGGTCACACTCTTTACAGATTTGATAAAACACATTATCATAACTCAACATGCAGGCTTAAGTTATGTAAGAGATGTTCGTAGAAGTCAGTGCAATGATGCGTGTCTTTGTATATATCTTTGTGTTATTTTCAACAACATTTGAGGAATCAGTGATGTCACTCTCTGGTTGGAAGAAGGCCTCCGTCTTCACGGGATACGATAATTAGTATGACGATTTTGCTTATGAGACATACTGACTGTATACATGTCAGCCATGAGTTAAGTCTGAAAAGTTCACTTTGCCTCAAGGACAAAGATGAGGATGATAAAAAAGCTTTATCCCAGACGATAAACTAACTAAACAATCGAATCAACAATATTACAACACATAAAAATATAATGAATAACTTGAATATAGGCTTAAATATTTTCAACAGATTTACAAATATGTAAGGATCCTGAAACCGGCCTGCATACCATGTGTTCCTCCATATTACCATGTTTCTGTGAATAAAAATATATGCATGGATTAATCGATCAATTCATGTGTGGTGCATGTCAAGAGAATAGCACAGACCTGAATAGTTGACCCCAACGCCGAGGGTGTCTGTTATGTTTCGGGTCCACTTGCCTCCCTGGAGAGGAGGGTCACTGGAAATCTATACAAAGTTATTTTAAGTTATCACCTTTATCTGGGATGAAACATATCCTGATGGGAGTGGTTCACAGCAGGGCACAAGGGCCCACTCAATGGCTTGATTAGTTTGATGTGAATTGTATATATACATTGGACTTCACAGTCACAGCTTGTGGTGGAATTACATCATAATAAAACACTTTATATGTTTGTTTTTCCTTATCCACATATTGTATATTTACAATATTGTACAGTTAGTCTCTTTTACAAAAGGTCTCTTACATATTCATTCATACATCTTCATGACTTCTTTGTTGTCCCACATCATGCTGAGACTATTTCTCTGACTCATCTCTATTAATGTCCTCCCTGTGTTTTCATATTAGACTCTATTTTCAGTAACTTTCCAGCTGGTAAATCCCTTTTACAACAAAACAGTCTCCAATGGACATTGTGCATCAGTCATCTGGGAGACAACACAGTGGGTGAGTGTGTGCTGTGGCATTATAACCCAATTTATGGTGCTAGACTTTAATAAAGAGAAAGCCTGGTGATGAGAAGTACATTTTTTTTTTGTGGAAAATAAACTCGGGCTTCAATTAATTCTCCACATTAATTTACCAAATGTAAAATTTGTGTTTATTTTGAAAAATGTGTCAGGTTGAGCTTGTTTTGAAATAGGAATAAAACAAATGATTAATTTATATGACCTGATGGGTACATGGTGTTCCCCATTCTGTGCTGCTGTTTTGATTTTGTGATGGTAAATACAGAGCCAGTCACAGATGGTGGATTACCTCGCCTGCGTGTTGAATTCTTCATGAACTGACCCTGACTTTGGTAACACGATGCCATCCGGACGTCATGAGTTTACCCCTCCCAGACCTCTGATGGAAAGTTAAGGCATATTGGTTTTCACTATTGTCACAGAGACAGAAGCTCTCGGCCAATGGGAATCACCCAGAGCTGGCATGAATGAGTGGATCAGTGATTTGAAGCTGCTACTGATTCTTCACATGCAACCCCTCAGAAAAAAATAGCTTTGGAAACAAGTGAAAGTAACAAAATCACATTATCCAAATATCATCCTAAATAATAAATTGCTATTGTGTTGAAATGGAAATGAAGAAAAGCTACATGTTAAAGCTGCACCAATTAATATCTTAATATAGAAAATACATCAAATGGCTCTGTGTGATCAGGCATAGATTACCTGACACTAGCTCTTCTCAGGTCTCTTCATTTTAGCATCTTTCATTAATTTCTGAAGTTGGCCAAATCAAAAAGTTTTCTCTGCCGCTGAACATGGTTTCTTGCCAGGAGCGGGTGATGATGATCGTCATTTGACAAGAGCTTCAGCCATCGTTGCGTTTACAAGACGAGAGGTTATAGTATGCCCTCTGAGCAGCGCTACATCTTCAAGGGAGATTGAAGGCTACAGCGAGTTGCTAATGGAGCTAGCAGTTAGCATGCTAACTTCAGTAGAAGAAAAGACGTGATAGAGACAAGAGGTACCATTGCCCATGCTTTCCACCTCTGGAGATGGCTCTTGGTGAGTAAAGGAATGAAGTTTGATGCTGAACTTGCGACATTTCTTCTAGACTGGTAAGTAAACAGCTGTCAATGCTAACATTAGCTATGTAGCAATAGGAAAACTTACAAATAGCTCCTTTAAAAGAGAATGAATATTGGACTTCATCAGCTGGCCAGAAACACATTCTAAATATAACCAAGTTTTGCTCCGTACCTGCTGGCAACTATTAGTTAGACGAATTCCTCATTATTTAGTTAGACAAATTGTATTTTCAGTTTATTCTGACGCCCTCAAGAGGCCAAAAAAGAAAATCGAGGCAGCTTTAACAAGTGCAATATATTTTTAATTGCCCTCATTCATCCCTTCAATGAAAAATAAATACACAGATACAATTCCGACTGTAAATACATGAGCACAAGCTACATACAAACAACTAGCTAACTAACTGGCTAATACGAACACAAGCTACCATGATGCAGTGCAGCCAAGGTGTACGCTACAAGTGTTTACTCTGCCCAGTTTAAGAAATTGTATGTAGAAACAGTGAGGTTTTCTGTCGTTGATTGACACAACTGACTTGTTTCACTTTAACTGATAGCAACCAGATCTATTTATTTCTTTTTTATAACGCAGTAAAAATAACTGTAAAAGTCATGAAGCATTGTCAATAAAAATGCGTGGTGTAGATGAAAATTCCTGTCAGATCTGCTTTTAAGGAGTATTTGAGATGGTCACGTCTCACAGGCAAGAGAGGTATGACTACTCATTTACATGCTTTCCACTGACTTTGGCTATACATAGTCTCAGTGGGCTACACAGTAAAATGCCTTGTTCAAAAATGTACAAATATAAACTTGAAAACAAGATGTTTTTGTGTTTTTTTTTTAACTTCAACTGACTAAAAATTGATTAG
The DNA here is from genome assembly GCF_002260705.1 of Seriola dumerili. NCBI lineage: Eukaryota > Metazoa > Chordata > Actinopteri > Carangiformes > Carangidae > Seriola > Seriola dumerili. The sequence continues at coordinate 1,644,847 of NW_019174352.1, forward strand.
TGGGAGTAAAGTCAAGTCAGTAAAACAGTGATAGATGAACTTTGAACTTTCAGGAATAGAAATCAAAAACCTTTTGTGTATCACAGACAGTGTTTACTCCCATATAAAAATGTAGCATCCTGCAACTGGGATCCAGTCATATGATGGACAGTATTTATATTTATTACATCATAATTACACACTGAACTCTTTAACTAACAAACCTCGAGTGTGTGCTATTGTCCTGAAAAGCTCTTTTTTTATCGCCCAGAGAGGAAGCAAAGTGTATTTCATGTGCTGTCTGGGAGCTGCTTTAAAAAAAAAAAAGAAAGAAAAAAACAACAGAAAAGCCTGTGTGCTGTGATAGAAAAAAAAAAAAAACTTCAGCTACAAACCTGCTTTGATAAAACAAAAGAAAACAGTGAGTGGTGAGGCAACAATGACATTCACTGTAACAGCCTTGATGCAGCTCTGTGAGAGTTAAAGCGAGAGGCCATGAGAAGTGCTGATTCCTGGAGTTTGGTTGGGCCAAATAAGAACTGAAATACTAGATGGTGATAAATGTTATCTGCTCCCACCGTGTTGTGTCTTGTCTGAGTCAAAGTGTTCTAGTTTTTAACTGTGGGTTACTCTCACCCGAGGGATTTTGTTTTCCTGGTCTCTGTTTCCAAGCTGTCCATTTTCTTTTTGTAGACCACAGTAACGTACCACACAGCAGGTGCAGGTCAGGTCATGTTCTGGTGCTCTCATCTTTCGCTACCGCTTTACTTTAACATTTTTGATTGTGTGATTTCGATTATCTCTGCACCAATACAGGATTATTAGAGGTCCAAGGACCAACAATGGTGGAACAGTCAGTTATTCAAACACTGTGGCCAGAACTGTTGTGGCCTTTCCCCTCAGATGTTCTGTTGGTGAACGGCGTCCTGCGGAGTTTTCTTATAGACAAACAAACGATATGTTTACATTCATTGTTACTCACCATAATGAATGGTGCGCATCTTTGATGGTCTAAAAACAGCAACACCATGAATGCATTTCCTTCCTCATAAAACATTTTGCAAAGCCCATTTTTCTTAAAAGTTTGTTTAGATTCATGTTTACCAGCATGCAGTCCTCTTCCTCCTCCCTGCCTCCGTCTGTGCATTTCTGCATATTTTGGCACACTACCACCACCTGTAGATCAGAAGAACAGTGGCTCACCATTGGTGGGAATGTGTATATCCAAACAAGATGGGAAACCCATTCATAAAGTGAAACAGCTCCATAAGCACTCTTATGTCAGAGGTTAGTTGGGTCTTTAAGGTCATTAAGTTTAACTTTTTGCATGCGGCACATAATAGACACATAAAATGTATCACTTTGCATTCAACTTAACCATTATTGTTTCCATTGAAAAAAAGAAATATGTCCACAAATTGGTCTGTTACTGTTAAAAAGACCTTTGCCCCCACACTCAGATTAATAAAGTATAGTGATATTTTGATAGTAATGGACATAAAAACCTACCAAAAAAAAAAAACTGAAATAAAAATAAAAATAGTTTTTTCCTCGTCAATTTGACCAAACATAAACATGCCACATTCAAATAACTGAAGTTTATTTTATCTGATTGGTTGGTCTGGCCATATATAAACTGGATACAGCGGAGAGAGCAGTTACTTTGATGTCATTTCGATTCCAATCCCCGACCCACTTGCACAAGCAGTGCACCCCCAATTTTAAAAATCAAACCTGACATTGCCAATTCCATTATAGCCTCCCATTTAAATGGAAAATTCATTAGCAGACTAGAAAAATATACTGGATTAAGGCAGACATCTTATTTTTAATATATCAGTCTGTGTTAGAATAGATAAATAAAGTTGTCCTCCTATGGGGGGGGGTGGAGGTGGGTTTAAGATTAAATACATTATGGGTTTATGTATCATTAGAATCTATGGTTTTAGTTTTAGATAACATAAAACGGTGTATGTTGTAGCTTACAGCTCTAAAGAATACTCATAGAGCACCCCAGTAAAGAGTCTTAAAGTCCCCCCCCCCCCTAGTTTAATTGAATATTCTGGGCTGTTGTGATGGAAAATACTTTGTTTTCAAAAATAAATATTGTTTATTTTATTAAAACCATCGGATCCCTTTGTTTCCTTGGCTGCACATCAATTCAGAGCGTGTCTGACTGCACGCATCACGCCTGGAGCCTCAAGGCAAGTGTGGATCGCAGGATTACACTTACAACCAGAAAATCACAATAAATGACCAGATTTCTGTGAGACCATCACAGTATATGATGACCCAGATTCTATGCTCCATGTTAGTTCAGGCAGCACCACCATGACTGCAAAACTACCTCCACACACTCAAGCACTTAGAAGTTGGTGTTATGGGCAAAATGAATATAATATACAGTATCACATATCAGTATGATGCGTGAGTCAGTATGAGTTAGTGGTTTGTAATCAGAAGCCAGAACTGCTCTCTGCATGTGGAGTGTGCATGTTCTCCTTGTGTCTGCATGATTTCCTCTGGATGCAAGGATTCAGGTTTTGGTGAGTCTAAATTGACCGAAGCTGTGAGTGTGAATAGTTGTCTTTTTATACTTGTGTTAGCCCTGTAATATACAGGGGAGCTTGTCTGAGACATACCCTGCCTCATGCCAATAGTCAGAGGGAAACTTCAGCCTCCTGCAACCCTGAACAAGATAAATGGGTAAAGATATGTTTTAAAAAAAAATGTGTGTTAAAAAATGTAACTCTGCCCTACAGGCACAAAGAATATGACAGGTTGTTGTGACATCTAAGGCCACCAGGACATACATTAACAAACACACACAAACACACACACACACACACACTGGGCTCATTTTCAACAACATAATGGTGGTAAAGTGGCTCTGGCTCACCTCTGGCACTTGTTGGCTGGAGGTGGAGATGCTTTTTTTTTCAAAGAGAAGATTAAGTGCAGCGCAGCCTCCTCTCCTCTCTCACTAGGAACTGTCCTGTGACACAAGGCCAAGAACGAGTCATGGGACCCACAGAGCACATCAAAGCACTAACACCAGACCTGGGCCAAGTGCTCCCTTTATGGTTTGTTTTATCCCTTTCAGGCACCATGTGGGGTGGATCTTACCATGCATGACGGTACACTAAATGTCAGGACGTCACAATAAATTATGATTTGGATCTTGTAAATTCTATCTATTTGCTTCACATGGGTGAACACAACTCCAAAAATTGTTAAATCCCAAGACTTAAATTCTCCGGTGTAGACTAAAAACCCCCTGAAACTCTTAACAATCAATGTGATAAACTATTCAAGCTAAAAAAAGACCAGGTAGTTCCTAAAAAGTTGACCTTAAAACACTGATGTTAAAGATTCACTTACTAACTGAGCAGAGCTTCATCTGGAAGGGAGAAAAACATATATTTTATCTAAAATTTCTTCCATTCTGCACATTTTGTTAAAAAGCAAATGTTGCTTTAAATATTCTGAGTCAGCTGTGAGTGTCCTCTACAGTTTTGTCCGTCCACTGAGAGTCAATCTGCCTCTACACAGTGGATCTCTTTTCATGGACTGTGGCCCAGATCAAGATACTGAGTTTAACTTGAGACATTCTTTGTACATTTACAGTATTCAGCCCCTTAGTGAGGAAAACAAAAGAGCTCACATTTCATTTTTGCCCCTGGATGTCAATGTTACCATTGATAACCCCGTGGGGGAAATGCTATTCTCAGCATGTGACTGTAGTATCTGCACAGAGGATGTGTGCAGATGTTCAGATTTAACATTGTATAAACCTTGATAATGCCACATGCAGAATTTACAAAAAACATAACAGGGAATACATCATGGGTAAAAGCTAGCAGACATGTTACTATGACTCGCTGAACCTGGGGTAGACTTATTCCCAGCCCCCGTCTTGTTAAGTGGAATTCTGATTACAGTAATCCCACAGTCATTTAAAGCAGATTTACATGTACTAAGGTCGCACTGGCAGAGTAAACTCTGAAAAGGCAATCCCAAACTGTGTCACAGTCCAATTCAAAACTGCTGTCATCCCACTGAAGGAGAAGTAACCTCAGTTAGGGAGGGTGCTGAGGATGAACTAGGTGAGCTGCACCGATCTGAGCCAATGCTGTGAAAGTGTGAATTTGGAAAAGTTGTAAAGAAGCACTGTGAGATATCGGCGGTGCGAGTGAGAATTTGATTTGATAGCTCTTAAGGACAAGAATGCAACATAAGAGTGATTAGGCTTACAATGGCATTCGTGCAGGATTAGCTTGTTTAAATATTTCCCCCCTCACGTGCACTTAATATGTTTAAACTGCCATCAGGTCTCTACACACAAGTCGCCTTACTCACTGAAGCCTATAATCTGGCTCAGTGCATTGAGAAGAATCATCCATTTTCCAGCTCTGGGGTTTGGAATGTCAGCTTGAGTTCATGCATGAAAAATATTTTGTTTCTGGATGGTATTTTCATTTTAGGTTTCTGTGATTGAATACGACAGATGGATTAAACCAGGTCTACAAAAGAGACTAATTTATGTGTTACGGCACAAAAGCTCAATTAACAAATTCCCTTTACGCATCATTAGTAAATTTGTGGCTTGCAACCTGTACATTCAGAATGTGCAGTGAGAGAAGGAGGAAGGGTAGTTGGGGTACCCTCAATCCCTTCTTTCGTCAAAGCCCCCAGATGGAAATGATAGGCTTGATAGGCCCAATGGCTGCCAAGATAATGGCTACAGACGAGTAACAGAAAACCCTTGACAGTGTAAACACACGGCTACTATCCAAACTGCTGCTGCGTTTGGGCCGGAGCCGCCATTGACTGGCGTAATCTGCTGTATAAATCTGCAGCTTGGCCCTGTCTGGCTGCTGTCTGGGTTCCGTGCACTTGGACAAAAGCGACGGACACCTTGCCCACTGACAAAGGGCCTGGCCCTAATCGGAGTGGACAAGGGTTGCTGATGGAGCCTTTTTGAGCAATTGAACTTGGTCAATGAATCTTAGGGGACCTAATGAAACATAAGGGACAGGCAGTTTGACTCCAACAACGAGGACAGCACCAAACTGTCCTGTTTCTGCCCATCAGCCTCAGGACTGAAGTTGTGCTTTGACCCATGCTGACCTTTATGAAAGCATGTCTGTGCTGAACCTGAGAAGATTCTGATGGCGTTGACCTTGTAGGCCACATAAGTGTTGTAGATGTGATGCCTTTCATTGTCATTGTGGAATTCAGTTGGGGCCTTTGAAGGAAAAATTAGTCTGATCTGGCGCCATTCTGTTGTTTTGTTTTTGTCGTGGAACGTCACGAGAATGGAGAACAGGCCTTAGAGTGTCTCCAGACCAAACAGTTTGGGATGGAAGACACGCTGTTTTTCTTTGAAACTCTGAGGAAGGAGACTGGGTTCTTTTTAGAAAGCCCTCGGGAATGTGTATGGGAAAACCTGTGTGGGCCACTGGAATCTCCTCAAAGAGAGAGTACAGCACAAGTGCAGAGCCTTCACCACGGGAGAGGGGAACCGGTCTTTGTGATCAGAAATGTCGTGGAAAAAGTATGCATTGTTCACAGCCCAACACATTTTTTGTTCTTCTGGTCCTGTGATTCACCTACAAGGTCTTAGGCTTACTGACCCTTCCTAGCTGGCTGCCCAAAATGCCCACACAAGTCCATGACACTACATTTTATTTGTCACAAAGCTCTGCTGTTCTCAGATTCCTTTTTGCACCGAAGTGAAACACTAGTTGGCCAATACAATGGTGGAATTATTATTATACAATATTATTACAAGTTTTGTGGCCAATTAATAACACTGACTTAAGAGTTTTTAAACTGACAGTTGCAATTAAGTTATTTACACATCTAATACACGTTTAGATTTATATAGATCTCAATATTGAATAATACTCAATAAACTAATCCATAAAGCGCATTAACCATCTATCTATCTATCTATCTATCTATCTATCTATCTATCTATCTATCTATCTATCTATCTATCTATCTATCTATCTATCTATCTATCATATTATATTATATTTGTATACGCATAGATAGATAGATAGATAGATAGATAGATAGATAGATAGATAGATAGATAGATATCTTATTTATTCCATAGGGGAAATTCAGGTGTCCAGCAGCTCATTAGTAATAATAATAATAATAGATAGATGATGATAAAAAATAAACTATAATAGTTAAATTAAATAATAATTATAATGTAATATAATGTAATAGCATAGAGAGTTTACAGTGTTGATAAATGGGAGTTGTGAAGACGCATTTTTATAAAAATAAAAGTCCCTTTGCCTTTTGCATGGTTTGTCCCTTGCGAGATTACGTCGCTCTCAGCGTTGTTTCCATGGAGACTTAACTATCTCTTGGACGCGCATAGACCTTGTAATTAGCTTTGAGGCGTTGAACGTTCAGACAAACTGTAAGTTTGATGGGGGGTTACCAGCAAATATAGCAATTTAAGCTAACTTTCTGGCGGGAAACGGTCGTAAGTGAATGTAAAAGTGAACTACCGACGAGCTGCTAACGTTTTACAATCATGACGGATGCTAATGATTTGTATGAAATAATCATGCGGGAGCTGGATAATGTGGTCATCTCTGATACTGGTGACACTAAAGAAGAGCAGGAGAGCTTTACAGTTCACGAAGAGACGGTAAGTCTGTGAGTTATTTTGTCTGAGGCCTGAACACAATGTAAATAATGATGTTTTGAGTTAATTGGACAGGTGAAGTTGACAACAAGCTAACAGGTGAAGTTTTTCAACAAGCTAAATGTAGCTAGAAGCGGCTTTTAGGTTTTATTTTTCCTAATGTCAAGCTTGTATATGGTGGGTTTTTGCGTGCCTCGCGTATTACTTTTACTTTGATATATGCATGTAGGTGTGTCTTATGTCCAAGTGTTTGTGTGTTCTGTGAGGACAACACACTTAAAGGTGAAAGTTGAGAGTTAGCTACCTCACTCTGGGGTCGGCTGGGCACAGGCCACAGGCCACGACTGGCCGTGCCTTACAAATATAGTATGCATTTGTAAAGCCATTAAGAAAATTGTGCAGATTAATTTTGAACCCTCCCTGGGACCACAAACAGGATTAGTGGCATAGATAATGGATGGATTATGGACAACTGGGGGGCATCCTGTGCCCATAATAGACTAACCTACCACAAGTATAATTATTTTTCACACAGATGATACAGGCTATCATTTACTTACGTATTCAGTTAGTCATTAGTTTTTGCCTCACTTTGTTTCCAGAAGCTTAGTATGAATACATGTTTTGATGGATAGAAAGGTGTTCTTAAATGACAGACTATCAATTGATTTGCTTTTATGATTCTGACAATAGGTCTCAGATGATTTTCCCCCATCTCTGCTCAGCTACTTTGAAACTTCAAAAAGCAGAGCAGCAGTCTGTGAGAAATTCATCCTTGAGGAACTTGAAGGTATGGAAACATGTTGAATTGCAAGAACATTATAAAACATTTTATGCTTCTAAAGCCTTTTCTTTCCTCCTCCCCACAAACAAAAAAAGGTATTGAACCTTTGTATTGACAGAACAGTTGTTACATGAGAGATACAAACTTATATATTTACAGTAAAGTAAGATCTCCAGTGATCCCTTTAAATTGCCTTTGATGATTGTCTCCATGATGGTTAAATTTCAGACTTCACTGCATCACATCACACTAAGGACATGATGAACTTGCCTTATGAACTCGATGAGGAACTGAATAAGCAGGTAAATGTCTCTCTTAACAATCTAGTCTCAAGTCTCTCACTGTATGACCCATCCAAACAATGGATCCACAAGTTGTGGAAAACTACTCTAAATTTATGTTTTTTTTCTGATACAGGTTACTTGTGAAACAGAAAATAAGGAAAACAACTCTTCCGCTGAAACTCACCTCCTGCCTACACCCACAGAGACAAAAGCGCTTTCCGCTCACAGTGTGTCACTGTGTCTCAACAGTGAAGGTACAGTACATGTTTAGAAAAATGGAGGGAAAATATTTTATTCCTTAAACTCAGCAGGGTGACACAACATGCAGGGCGTTTGTCTGAAAGTTTTTAAAGTGAAATGTCATACACATGGTGAAGTCTGGCTTTATTTAAACCATGCTAGAGAGTGATAAAAGCAATCTTTAAAAATATCTTTTTCATGTCCATACTTCCCAGGTAGAAGCATAAACATGGTGAACAACACTTGTGAACTTACTTGTTAATAAAAAAACAAGAACTTGTTTTGGCACTTAATAAAATCTTGTACTTTATGTACTTATGACAGAGTGACAACAGATTCAAACTAGTTCAAAGTTCAAAGAACTTTCAGCCTTACTGGAGGTCTGATAAAACCCAGAGCCATCTTTGGTAATAGAACAGTTGCTCACTAGAGGTCACTGTTGTCCTATTTTTGTTCTCATTTAAAGCGGTAGTGTGGTGCTGTAAAGATGCAGATGTACATAATCCCACCTTTTCAACAGAAAATAGAGTAGAGGGTTATATTTTACAAGTGCACACCTCAAGGTGATGGTTGGTGAAGCTTTTCCTCAGCTTGTTTAATGTAAAATATATAGTGTTTGAGCTGATGGAAATGTTCTAGTTGAATTCTAGTTGGAAGACTGAAACTGCTGCACAACCGTAGCATACAGTGCAATGCCTCACACCTCCCCATGTGCTGCCTGAATCATTCATGTGAGCTGATATATATATTTCTTTGTGTATTATTTTCCAGGTAGTTTGTCTTGTGTAATGGACGGCAACAGAGAGGACAGGGAAAGTGAATGCAAGTGAACAAGTTCATGTTTTTCCTCCTCACTTGCTTAACTACTGCATTTTTCTACTCGTCACAGATCAGACTGAAACAGATGAATACATGGAGTGTAAGAAGTATCTGGAAGTGAGGGCCCTCAAGAGCTCCATGAATGAGGAAGAGATAAAGAAAAGCACTGAATACCAGAGAGAACACATAGAGAGGCAACATTGTGAGGAGATGACGAAAGAGGAGCAAAGGAGACAAAGAGAGAGAGACTTCCAGGAGGAGCTGAGGAAGATAATGGAGGCAGAGAAGGTCAATCATTTGGGACTTTCTTTACTCAACATGGTTACTTGTCGTAGTAATTCTAAATATAGCAGATGCAGGTTTTCAGGTCCTACTGAAAACGTGAAAATAGAATCTCTAACTTCAAATATGTCCAATAATATATGTATTTATTTGGGAAACAGGCAGCCTGAGGAAACTTTCTTCTTCAAGTTGTCTTGAGAAGGATAAAGTCTTCTTGTCTTTTCAAGAAATGTCATGTTGCAGTGAGAAAGGGCATCCAGAAGAACTAATTTAAGTAAATAGAACAAGACAGATGATTGATAAATACCAAGTTGACAGCCAGCGAGACGAGTATGCTGCGTATCAAAGAAAAAATCCAGAATTTTTAACATGTCATAATGTTTATTTTTTTTATAATTGCTTTCTGTATCCAGCTACGTCAGAAGGAACTTGAGTTGATGGAGAAGAGAGCTCAGGAGAAACTTGAACAGGAGTTTCTGCTTCAGCAGGTATGCCTGAATCCTCCTTTTCAGACAGACTTCCAACCAAAGACAGTGTGGATGTTGGCACTCCTACAAGTCAATAATTCAGTTTTATTATAATTATTCAGTTTTTAGTTTCGGTGAAGATAATAATGTGATCTGAATTCAACATTATTTCAACAACTTGGAATTAGTGTCCTTTTGGGGGAGTGTCACTGACCTCAAATACCAGATTAACACAGCCTGGTCATTGTTCCATATTCCTCTCTAGCTGAATAGTGTTTGGACTGTTTGTAATTTTCAAGTGGGTTGTTTTATGTACCTGCAATGAAATGTTTTAATGAAATGAGATTTACTTTGTTGTAACTCTTGTGACTATCTTTACCACTCAGGAACTGATTAGCAACTTACAGAAACGAGTGGAGAAAGAGAGGAAGATGCGGGAGGAGGAGCAGAGGAGGATAAAGGAAGAGGGGGAGAGGAAAAGGAAGGTGGAGGAAGAGAAGAAGAAGAGGGAGGAGGAGGACAGGAGGAAAAGGGAAGAGGAGATGATTAAGAGAGAGATGGAGAGGAAAAAACTGGTGGAAGAGATTCGAAGGAATAGAGAGGATGAGGAAAAGAAAAAAATAGAAGAAATGAGACTCAAAGAAAAGATCAGAAGAAAGAAGGAGGAGGAACAGAGGAAGGAAGAAGAGGAAAAGAGGAAAATGGAGAAAGAGGAAAACAGGAAAAGAGAAGAGGAGAAAAACAAGATAGAAGACATGAGGAGGAAAGAGGAACAGAGGAAAATAAAAGAAATAAGACTTGAGGAAGAGAAGAGGAGGAGACAGGTGGAAGAAGAGGAAAGAAAAAGGAAGGAAAATGATGAGGAAGTAAAGGAGAGGGAGAAGAATAGGAAAAGAGAGGAGGAGGAAACAAGGAAAAAGGAAGAGGAGAAAAAAATGATAGAGTTGGAAAGGAAGAAGATGGGGGGAGACAAAAGCAGGATAAATGAAGAAGAGATAGGAGTTAAGGAGGAGGGGAGACACAGTAATGACAAAGACAAGAGAAGAGAGGAAGAGGTGAGGATAACGATGGAGCTTGAGGTGATGAAGCAGGAGGAAATGAGACACAAGGGGGAAGAGAGAAAAAGTGAGGAGGAAACAAGAAAGGCGGAGGTAGAGAAGAAGAGAAAGGAAGAGGGAAATAGCAAAATAGAAGAAATTAAACTTGAAGAAGATGAAAAGATAAAGAAGCACGAGGAGAGGAGACATAGTATCGAAGGTAAAGATATGTTAAGGATGGAAGAAGAGGAAAAAACAAAAGTAATGGGGCGACAGAAAGAAGAGGAAAAATACAATGATGTTGAAAAAGAGAAAAGACTCAGGAAAGAGAAGGAGTTGGATATAGCACATGAAGCAGAGGATAAAGAAAAGAGGCAGGAAGAGGTGAAGAAACATCAAGAGAAGAATGATATGAGAAAAAGGGAGGATGGGAGAAGAAATACAGATGCTGACAAGAGGGAGATTAAGGAGGATGTGAGAAAAAACCAAGAAGAAAACATAAAATCAGGAGAAAGAAGACTCAGAGAAGAGGGGGAAAACAACAAGATTAAAGTGCTGGACACCGAAAAGGAGGAGAGGCTGATTATAGTGAACAAGCTGCAGGGGAGGAGAAGAGAAAATAACGGCATGAAAATTCAAAATGAGAGCAAGAGTACAGAGAACACCAGAAACTCCCTGACCTCACAACTAGAAGACAGAGCCACCCGGACCTCCTCAAGCCCTGGTCCTTTACACAGTGAGTCCACAGTCAGTCCCACCAGCTCTGACCTAAACAAGGACACTAGCCAGACCTCCACACATAAAACTAGGGAGCGACAAGATGAAGCAGTAAAGCCTTCCACTTCCTCTGGCTCTTTACCCATGTGTCTCCCAGAGCACACAGAGCAGAAGAGACTGTCATGGATGAAAGACTGCGTCCCATGGTCCAAACTGTCTCTCCAGAACAGGAGGAAGCAAAAAGGATGTGTCCGAAGTCGAAGAGGACCGAGGAGGGCCGCCGAGGCCAGCGGTCTGCCTCCTCTCTGCCCGCACACTCTGCTTCAGTCCACAGGCTGCAGATCCCTGGAGAAGGTAACTATGTACAAATGTTCAGCCATGATACAGACACATTAGATAATGTGTTTGCACATTAAATGATGGAAAAATGCTGTAAAACACAATGTTGAATAAACAAATTGATGATGTATTTGCAGGGATAATAAAACTGTGGCATATTTATATTGGTTTTACCTAGGTATATTAAAGAGAATATTTTGTATGAGCAGTAACTAATTTCTGGCTTGTCCATATTTGATATTTAATATAATAATGACGTATCACTGTGCCAATTTAACCTCTCAAATTTGTTAAAACCTCTGAAACCTGAAGCAGCCTCTGCCTCTCTCTCAGGTGACCACAGTGACTTTGGAGGACTTGCCCGGCTGCGGTTTGTCCACTCTCGCTCAGTGTAATCACCTTCAGTCCCTCACCCTCAGACGCTGTGGCCTCAAATCCCTGGAAGGCATCAAGCAGTTACCACAGCTCTGCTACATCGATTTACAGGTGAATGTTCAGTCAGTATATATGAGTTACTGCTGCCATTTTTCATGTTTTTAAAAAAAAAATAAAAAATCTTAATTTGTTCTCTGGCAGGAAAATGACATCTCTTTTGTGGACTGTGAAAACATGAGCAGTTTAAGAGTTCTTCGACTCGGCCACAACGAGTTGACGTCCATCCACGGTTTAAGTGGCGCTGAAAATTTGGACCTTCTGGACCTGTCACACAACTCCATCACCCGCATTGGTGAAGATCCAGATTTGAAAGTTGTAAAAGATGCAATAACAGATAGACATAGACAGATTGTTGTGATTATAATGTTTGGCATTTGAGTTCCCCAAATCTTTGTAGTTCGGTTATTGTCCTTGGAATGTGCATGTACAGTAGCAGCTTGAGATGAGGCCGTAACAAGCCTGAACTCCTGGCATGTCTGCGACACTCCACAAGAGGGCAGCCTCCCTCTTCTTTTCATCTCTTTTCCTTTCATTCACTGCAGTCTGTATTGAAATGTGATTTATTTACTAAACTCACCCTGGGCCCTGAGCTGTGGGGCTCAAGTCATAAATAGATATTGGCCAGGCAAAAGGTTAAACACATTGACTTGCACATTCAGCTACTATAAAATTTTACTGTGAGTAAAGTGGCTTCTCTTTTTTGTTTCGTCCCTAGCGGGCCTGGAGTCTATGAAGAGACTGCAGAGGTTGTCGGTGGATCACAACCAGCTGATCAGCACCAAAGGGCTGAGGGATGTTTACACCCTCCTTCACCTGGACTGTTCACACAACCACCTGGCAAGTGTGGAGGGTCTGGAGAACAGTGCTCTGCTCCAGACTCTGGACCTAAGAGCCAACAGCCTCACTGAGGTAAAAACAGCAACAGCTGATCAGTGAAAGCACTGGATCTGATGTCACTGTTCATTGTTGCAGTTCTGTGAGACCTGTACAGAAACTGATTTGGATGTTTGAGGGAGGTGAGGGACTCAAAAGGTTTTATTGAATTAAGCTCACATCATTCTGTTTTCATCTTGTGAGAATGTAAATAATTTGTACGGAGGGATGTAGGGATTTCCCATGGAAAAACAAGAAAAAAAAACACAAATTTAAAAAAAAACTATTTGTTTAATTTTCTTTTCCATCTTTTGATTTCTGCACGTAACAGTTATTTCCTTTTTTTGTAAAATATCAAAATACAAAAATACAACGTAACAGTCCCCTTTATTTGTTTTATAACCACAAACCTGAAATCTAATTCCAGGCAGGGGTAGGTGTGTGAGGCTGGTCAGAATGATAAAAACCATGTAAATTAGACATCTAGCATGGGGTGTCAAAACTTCAAAATTAAAGTGGTATAAACACATATGAACTGATTTATTCAAATCATCAACTCACGAGTGGAAGCCAGTTTAGGGGTTCACGTTATCGCTTTGAACAGATCATTTTTGAAAAAATTATCCTGTCAAAACTACAGGCCGCTGTTTGGCAATATATGTTGCATGTGATTGTTCTGTGATGCTACAATTTAATATCATGGCCTTCTGGAGGATTTTCAACCTTCTCCTCACCTGTGAGAAAAATAAAATCTAAAATTCAAAAAGGGACCCAGCCTATAAAAGGTGTGTCAGTGACACCTGAAAGATGATGCTATTATTTACACCTGTGTGGTCAAGTCACAATATCCTCTATGAGAATGGTCTTTAAGCATCAGTCGGAGAAAAGACCAATTACTGAAGGTTATCTTTCTCTTTTTTGGGAGATTGACTTTCTAGTAATTGTTCGACAAGGTAAAGTCAAGAAAAGAAAAAGTTACGTACAAAAAAAAAAAAATAAATAACTAAAGCAAATATGGAAATGTTCACATCCTCAGTATTTCCAAAGGCACCATCTGGTCCTTGATGAGCTTCACTTGTGGCTGATGACTGTAAACACAGCAGGACTAAAACAGCTGACAGTGATGGATCAGTTGCTTTTGGACCAGCAGCAGCAGCAGCAGCAGCGTAAAGTTAGTCTAACCCCTCATTGTAACCAGTGTTTTCTCACAACTTCACCCTGTTTGTCCATCAGCCCCCGACTCTTAACAACCACATCCTCCTCAGAGAGCTGCATCTAGACGACAACAGCATCTCCTCACTGCAGGGCCTCGCCGTCTGCTGGCTTCCGCTCATGCACCACCTCTCAGTGGCTCAGAACAGGTATTTTCCACCATTCCTACAAAGGAGAAAGTAACACATACTGCAACTTTTCGCTTTTCTGTTTTTCTCCAGTAATTTGATATCTAAATTAAAACTCAATCATTTTTTTGGTGACTCATGCAACATTATCATCGTCACATCATTTCCAAATGTTTTCTGTGTTGAACATCAATATGAAGTGCAGCTTTTGAAAGGGTTACACTGTGTGTCTTTCTTTCCTAGAATTACCCACCTGCCCTCCATGTCTGATTTTGTGTCCCTCGCAAATCTGGATCTTCGATTCAACTGCATGTCAGGTAACATGTTGTCTTGATTAAACTGATTATATAAATCTCATTTCCTCATCATAAAGGTATAACAACTTCTACTGTGTATGTACTGTAATGTGGACAAATTCAATTCATTTTCTTTTTTGCTGACTTAACTTCTTCCAATGATTTTATATTTTAAAGATTTTAATTTGCTTCTTTGTGTGAAGCACTTTGAAACTTAGGATTTTGAAATTGCTCAATAAATAAAGATTATTATTATTATCAGACACTCACATTAAGAAGATTCAGATGTTTTCAGTACTGATTTCCTTCCATCTACATGCTCACAGACCTTCTCCCTGTCAAGTCTCTTACTCCCACTCAGCCACAGATTGATTTCACTTAAGTTACGAAAGCTATAAATGTAGATGCACCAAACTTTTAGGCATAAACACTTCTGGTTCCATCATTTTATATTACGCTGCTGCATTTATATTGCCTCTATGCTGTCTGTCCAGTATATGGCTCCACAGAAATAAGATTCATAAGTCTCTTCAACACGTCTCTGTTTATTTCATCATCGTTGATGTGGCTCTGCATAATCAGCTGAGACACTAGTGAAAGTGAGGAACAGGGTGAATAATATTGGCATTGACATGGCATAGTTGTTTTTCTGCCTCTCTCTCAGAACTGCAGAATGTGTGTGAGAGTTTGGAGGGATGTCAGTTCCTGCGAGAGGTCCACCTCACCGGAAATCCTTTTCAGAAGGAGAGTGGCTGGAGGTAAGGTGAAGTCTGGACGTAGGAGTTGGAGCAAATCAGACAAGGCTACTGTTTTCCAGCAACTAAATATTTAGTTATCTCCTCTGTATGCCTCTGCTTTCAGGACGCATCAGGCAGTACTGTCGTATTAAGCTGATTTGAATGCACCAGTAATTTTCTTGAAGGCTGTTCACCTCTCACTTTAGCATGTTCGCCTCTGTAGTACCTGCCACTCTAGTTTCTTATCAAGATAGCATAATTAGAAATTTCCGTGGTTCTTTCTGGAAATTCTTTTGGAGGAAAAAAAAAAAAGTTTCAGTTTCAGCTTCCTTTGCTCTGAAATATCACTCGCTGTGATGGATGTTCAAAGTAACATACCAGTGAAAATCCAGTATTTCTCTATCACAAATTCGGTCTATTGGCTCAGGTAGTCTAAACATTCCAGCAGAACATAGGCCTTCCTCTCCACTTCCCAGGATTAGCACTGTGATCCGCATCTGCTATTAGATTACTGCGACGTGCCACCGACATCTGTGTGCGCGCGTACGTCATGCTAAGTGCTCGTAATTCCCAAAATATTGATACAACAGAAAAATCAATTATCCTTTCAGTGTCAATTTGGTCATTCACTTACAGCGCCTGAATACTTTTCCCATGTTAAGACAGTTGCAGTGAGTTATATGAAAAATATGCGCTGATCACTTATATTCTTCGTGCTTTTGTCAGCCTGTCATAAGCAATGATCTCAGCTGTTGCAGGTTTGGCTCCTCAGAGTTACTCACACCCATGTAGTAACGGAAAAATATACAAAATATGAAAAACTATACTTTGCTTGCCCCTCCAAAAAGCCCTTAATGTTGCAGTTTTAGAAAATTATTTTATGGGATGTTTATCTAACAGCATTTGAACCATTAAATCAGCAACATCAAAACGGACGAGAGTTGCATGTCAGTTGCACGTGTAAAACATTACTGCTTCATGTAGCACTGACTATTTGGTGCCATAATAGTGATGGTATGAACAAAAATGTATGTTTTTTATTTGTAATTTTCCCTTTTTAGTTGTTTATTTTCTTAAAAAAAAAAACAAAAAAAAAACACAAGTCACTTGTCTTCATTTTTTTCCATCTTAAGCCTTTAGTGAAACATTACCTTAATATTTCATTGAACTTTACTTAACCTCCAGTGCCAGCAGTGGAATTAACCCTCTGTATTTCCACACTCATGCCCTGGCCCTTTCATCCCGAGCCAGTGATAACACCGGCTAAATTAAAGCACCAAAAGGCAAGCGCTAAGAATTTCACTCCCTGTAGGCAGCCCCCCCTGATCCGGGAGATGTGGAAGAAGAAAACACTGGGCCTTGATTAATCAGGGCCACTTTAAGAGCCTGTGTTTTGGAGGAAGTCTTCACTAAATGAAATACGGACCTGTGCTCATACGTACGGGCTAGAGGAGGAGGAGGAGGATGAAGGAATGTGAGCCAAGAACAGTGTTTCCCCCAGAAAGGAGGATGAAATTTATATCAATTTAGGAAAGATTGAGGTTGAAGTCCAAGTGAAGTCAATGTAGATATAGCTGTGAGGTGTGAGAGAGAGATTCATAGCATCTAAATTGTGACGCTCCTAGCTTAGTTTGAAAAATACTGACTTTTACCAGACTTGACAAATACACAATTTCCAATATTCCAACAAGAAAACAAGAAGCTTTATGCTTCAAAGAAACCATTTCCCCCCCAATTCTTTAATAAGAATCATCCTTTGTAAACATCAACAACACATGGCATCTAATTATTTTGTACATAGGCCTACTCTGCATTATCCCAAGTGCAGTGTCTAAGTGGCGTTCACTCCTGAATTGAATTACAATCCGCAGCTCGCTGAGCTCATGAAACAATCAAAAGGTCCCGTTTGAGTTTGGAGCTTCATTTGAAGACAGCCAGCCAGACAATGTGCCCGAAGGGTTGGAATCTAATCCCGATCTGTGTCAGAGAGACCAAGTGGGCCACATCAAAACCGTATCCCTCTTGACAGTGCACAGATCCCGTCCGCTGTGGTCGCGACTTTGACTCAGGGTGGCACTGTGGTGGGGAAAACCAAGCATGCTATCTCTTTGTAAAATGAACTTTTAAATCCTCGACAAGGGTCTGAAGAAAGGGGTTCACAACCCAAACATGAATCAGAATAAAGTATAGATATATAGATATATAGATAAAGTACCTGAAGCACCAGGAATACTCTGCCATCATCTTTGTTTATTTATTTTTTTAACCGAATTTAATACTTTGCCCTCTGCTCCATCTTTATTAGTCGTACAATCAGTGGTTATGGTACGTAGAGTGTAGGGGACAGCTGATGTACTGTAAGATGGAGCTTTGTTTTTAAATAATCTAAAGAGATCTACCCTGAAAAGTCTATTATAGCCATAGATTGGTAAAACAGCTTGAGACATACAACATGAAATACTCACAGAAACACACATTATGCGCTGGTGAAATGAAAAGCTTGCCCTCGACACATGTTTTATCCTCCTCTGGTGACATGGTAGCACGGTTTAAGAGCATGTGGTGCTCTGGGAATCAATTTTGAGAAACCCAGTTGTTCATAAATGTTTAAAAAAAAAATCGACTTCATAGCTTGAGGGCTTGTATTTTTATGGATTTTATTGTTGCTGTTCCCTAGTGTCCTGTAGAGTTTCCAGCTCCACATTTTCCCACTGAACACAGACCACATTTGACCTGCGCTCTGCTGGTGGATGCTCAGAGTCTGTTTCTCTGGCAGATAGTTGGGATTCCTCTGCTTGTACATCCTTAGCCTCAGGCAGCGGTTACCTCTCCCCCAGACTCATTGCCTTTCAGGGCTCCCCTCCAGTTTGAAGACTAATAGTACCTCCATTTGGTAGGGGTTTTTATCCAAAGTGGCTGTGTAACTACACTTTTAGATATAATAAAGTTAACGATTACACTCATTGTCTCAAAATGGATTTAGATTGCAATGCCAGATCACAGTGTGCATTGTTTATACCAGAGGATGAAGCTCAACAAATTCACTGTAAATAGATTAGTGTAGTTAGTCCAGAAGACAAAATGTACTAAACACTCAGCATAGAGAACAGCATGTACGATGAGTGTCCTCTGAGGGATTCAAAACTGTTTTATCAAACTCTACCTGTCAAGATAAACAGAGCTGCAGCTCTAACTCTTCTATATTAGAGCAACTTTCTACCTAAGAGGGTGATCATTATCCAACAGTTGAATAAATGTATCTGTAATTAAATGATTATCTTGAAATATGAGTCATAAAAAAAAGACTGAAATGTATTCACCCCAAGTCTGAAACCTCTGTATTGATTTGTGAGGCCTATTGACCAGAAAGTAAAAGTCAAATCATGCCGACGCCCTGTGGCACAAGCCTGAGGGCAGAAGCTTCATGTCTTATTCTGTAGCCTTGATAGAAACCGTCTGACTTGAGCCTCATTTTGAAAACTTCTCCACTGCATCTGAAATCTCAGTCTATTTTCTTCATATTCATATCGCTATGAAAGGCCCCAGTCTTTGGATATACTGTTGTTTATACAAACTGTGGGACTCCGGGTTGTTTGTATTCACTGCAATGGTGGAGAGTGGATTCAAAGTGCTGTTTTGTTATGTAGAGCGATAGAAAGGCTGAAATGTCAACGTGTCAGTCTTTTTGCATACATTTTAAAATAAATGCAGTGGTATTGTTTAGTATTACAATCAATATGACAGCTGATGTCATGGTATTTAATCTATTGGTAACAATAAATCTGTTGTTTCAAAAGGAATTGAGGTCATAAGGCTGGAAATGATTGTCTATTTAAGTAGGCTACTTGTATTCTGAGACATTTTGTTGATATTGTAGTAAATGAAAAATAAAGGCTATCAAAACTTGACATTTAATTGGATGTTTAATCCAGTTTGCTCTCCTTTTCAGATCCACTCTGCAGAGAGCAGTGGCTGGCCTGAGAGCCATTGATGGCCAGGAGACAGACGCCTTTATGTCAGCTCCTGCTGTTCCACAGGTCAGCTCGGCCTCGGGCGACTTCCTAACGTTCTGTCAGGCTCAGCTAAAGCAGAATCGTGATTTACAGCAGCAGCACAGCAGGGAGCTCAGGTAAGAGAAAGAAAGTACTGACTGCTGGTGTAGATGTACTGTCAGTGAGTTTTGTGTGGAGGAGCACAGGCCTCATCTGTGGTCAGTGAAAGTGGGTGGAATGTCCCAAAATTTACTGTTAATCCTTTCTAGCGCTGTCATGGATCCATGAAGGAAAAAGAATATGATTGATGGTTCTTATTTTTACCTCAGATAACATACTTTTCATCAGATTATCTTCTGTAATAATGACACCAGGGATTAACTTTATGTGATAACACACTTACATGATCTGCGTTGGTAAAGTGAAGTGTCTAATTGACTTGGTAGGGTAGGGGGGGGTACTTAACTCAGATTTATTTGATCAAACTTTAGCTTCAAGGTGTTGAAGAAGAAGTGACTCTACCAGGTACTGTTTTCATAGATGGCATGGTCTCTAACTCTCTAACTCCTCTGTGTCAAATGATTATTAATTTCACACCAAATTACCTTAAAATATCTTTTGTTTTCCTCAACAAAAATAAGTTTATTTATAAGAGGTTGTATTACTCTTCTTTAATCATGCGCTGATCAGTCTTTCAGACAGACAGACAGACATCAAGCAGTCAGGAATGTGAGCTATCCCCTTGTTATGTCTGATATGTAGGGCGTAGTGAGCCTAAAGACAACGTCCATCTATTTTCACAAGTCCTTCGATGTCACTGGCCTCAGCACACATTGACGGTCCCGTGGAAGACGGACCACCAACACTTAAAACAGTGGTCAACTTTCTGCTTATCTACATGACCCTTCCAAATTACACAGCACAAAAGATGAAACGTGGCGGCGGCTACGGGTACGGGTCACACCGAGGACTCCTATGGCTTGGGGGGTTAGCGTTGCGCTCCCTTCGCTTCACCCCTCACTGTGTGCCCTCTACCCCCTGGCCTCTGGACAATGAGCCATTCTGGGGGCTTTGCAAGGACCAACACAGCCATTTAACCCCTGGCCTGACCTCATGTCAAACTGAGGTTTAGGGGAGGTGAGAGGAGTGCCACACGCCAGTCCGCTGCTGACTGTACGGTGGGAAACCATGGGGTTTATCAGGGGTATGGTTTCACAACTTTGTGTGAATACTATGTTCTTCACAAAGTGCCTATTTCACACATATGACTTAACTTTAATTAAAATCTCTTTCCCTCTAAACAAGCACGTAGTTGGAAAACAAGAGTCTCAAACAGAGCAGATGCATAAAACAAATGTTTCTGTGCCCTCCAGTGATCATCTACGATAGAGAAATCCATAGAAAAGTAACTTTTTGTGGAAGAAAATCTTCCAAAGCTTCCTTCACTCTTCTTCTTCTCCTAGAGAGACAAGCTGGGGATTAACGTAGTAAAATGAAATCAATCTTCAATGTTGTCTTAAAGTAATTGGCTTCATAATTAATATTCAACAAGACACTGCAATAAATGTGCACATAAAATACATAACAGACACTTCAAGTTTCCATAGTTTGGATCCAGGAATAAAGGTATTTGCAGTTAGAGAATCACTTGTGGTTCACATGAATGTGGGATGCGCTACACACCCATCCATCACCTCAACCTCCCCACTCTTACTTTCCACTTTGCTTATTAAAGGGAACTGTACTTCTGGCTTTGCCACTGAACACTGACGTTTCACATAGTTTGGAGGATGCACATTATTCAATAAGAATTTACTTCCTATGGATACTGGGCTATTCCCTTTTTGTCAAGTCTTTATAAAAACATTACTCATATGCCAATACGTACATTGAAATAATCGAAAAAAAACAAGTAACCAGTGCAGATTTTGCTATCGACAAACAAGTTTACAGACAGACATGGGCTAGTAATAATCAATATGTACGCTGTGATTATTATTTTCCCATCATGAACATGTTATACTGCAGGTTTAACATTTTTAAAATGTTGTCCCGCTCTCTTATACCAGTGCTTTACATGTTCATGGTGACCCTGCAGTGAACCAGCAGGTACAGGGAGGACGGGTCGTTTGTGTCACAGTCCTTTTGAACCTCCCGACTCCTCTCTTTCTTGTCCCACTGAGAGTGAAGAGTTGGTCTTTGTAGAGAAGAAGAGGCTGTACTACCTAAGGCTACAGGCCTTCCAGACTGGCTGGGTACTGAAGCATCTCTGGCCCCTCAGGGTGGAGCACAGGGAGGGTGATGGGGGGCAGCAGAGCCCAGCATTGCTAATAGATTCATTAAGTTTCCATTGAGGTGGCTTTGTAGTCAGTTTATCCCCTCAATGAAAGAGACATTATATGGTATTAGGGTACACACAGAGCAGGGAGGCACATATCTCCACACACATATATTGTACACACACACACACACACACACACACACACACACACACACACACACACACACACACACACACACACACTCAGTGCACCCACCTCACCTCAGATGAACCAGTCAAGAGTAAGAACTAAATGTCAGAAAAATCTGATATTCCATTAATTTACAGTTAGATTTTTCAGTGTTGCAGGATACTGCATACATACGATTTCATAACAGTTTGTCTTAAATTAAATTACTGAACCTGATATGAAGTGCAGACCTTTTGAGTTAGAACTGCTTGCATTCTGTTTGTTTGAATGATTTAATATCATAACACAACAAAACTTTGACTTAGATTTTAGTAAGCAAAGATATTGATATAGTGTCAGATGTTTTCTTGATTGCAGCTACAGTTTTCTTTAAAAAGTGAAAATCTATTTTGGAAACAATTTTTCCTACATACATCCGTTCAAGATCAAATTAAAAACAATCAAACCAATTCTTACGTTTAAATGAAAGCTTTTGAATTGGAAAACAGCTGCTTTCAATATATATTTGTGGCTGTGCATAAAGGAGGGCCTGTCCAGTCCACATTAGCCACTACATACAGTTATTCCAGGTACTAGGCGTGAGTGTGATTCATGGAGACTGGAGCTAAGATAAGATGTAATTGTAAGTTTCTGTGTGTGGGTCATGCATATATCCTAAAAAGTGAGCACCCACGCCTAAAACAGTGCGTTTTTGTGGGTTTCTGTTCACAGTAACGCCTCACCTCACCTGGATGCTGTGAAAAGCTCCTGCCGACACTTCGCTGAGACTCTGAAGCTGGCCGTGGACCAGAGATTTGCCCATGAATATGGCGACACCACTGTGTCTGCAGGCCAAACAACACCTGAGAAAACACTGGACGTGGACAGTACCAGTGCTGAAAAGCTTTCTGAGCACTCAGACACGGAGCCCACTGGAAAAGTTCCAGCAGTTACTCCAAGCAAGAACAATATCAAGAATTGGTGTGACACATTAGATACTGTTACAACAGTTTTAAAGGCGGGCCTTCACTCCTCCCATCTTGAAATGGCACATGTGTCCAACCATCAAGACCTGGACCCAAGAAAGTAATTCACCAAATTTTCTGAGTCAGTAGTTTTCAACACTATCCTGTTGAAAACAAACCAATGAGATCAGCTGATGTAATGAAATCCTCCAAACTCTTCTATTGTACACAACTGGACACAGCTGACTGAGAGCAAACACCCTCTTTTTTTATATAATACTTTTTATAGCAGCTCAGCATTTTATTAGTTTCTGCTGGCGGAGCATTTGTCATCATTGGAGCCTCCTCTATTTGATTTACGGCAGAAGATGTTGAACATCTTATTCATTCTAACACGCAGCTTCATCATTAACACTGTGCTATCTTTGGGAGGACGATAGATCTTTGATATGAAGGGTGGCTCTGGACAGGCTTAAACTCTCCAGGGTCCTGCTCTCCAGATGTCAGCTCAGGAATAAATTCATGTTTTGAAAGATGAAGGTACTATGACATCATGTATATATCCTTCACTTTGTGTGTGTGTGTGTGTGTGTGTGTGTGTGTGTGTGTGTGTCCTTTCTGGAGCAGCACAGCAGCAGTTGTGATTCAGCAGTGGTGGAGGGAATACAGACAGAAATGTGGGAACATCAGCAGCCCCCCCGCAGCTGAGAAGGGAGTGGGAAGAGGAGGTGGCGGAGGAGAGCCAGAGTCGGGACCTTCCTATATTAACGATTGTGCAGCAACAATCATCCAGGTAAAACTGTTGGAATTCTGTCAAATATATGCACGTTTTTGAATTCACAAAACTGCCCTCAGGAAGATGCTTTAGAGCTACAATAGCAACCAAAAACATTTACAGAAAGTCCTTTATACCAAATACAACAACTGTGTTAAACTCATAAGCATCATTCACACTGGAATCATGTTAATTCATTATTGCATTTATTGTGTGTAAGTTCCAATGATGTGTTTTAACCAGCCTGTGAAACCAAAGGGAAATTTCCACATCTGTGGACAATAAAGATTATTATAATTAGTCTAAATAACAAGGTTAAATCCAATGAGTTGAGTCATACTCTAAATTACGGGGCCGAAATTCAACTGCGTCACTTGCTTTTCTTACTGTGCGTACACCGGTAACTTAAATTGAGTTCTCTGTTGTGGCAATACGCCCGTTACTACAACATTATCTGCCAATCCAGACTCTTTAGAACAGTGATTCTCAAAGGGGGTTCCAAGGGGTCCCCAGAATAATTTATTTTCACTACATTTCCATCCATAAGAAACACAATGACTATTTTAGTCATGGGTTTCAAGCACTTTTTGTAATAACGCATCTAGAAGCAAAAATCTGGGACAAAATCTTATCAAACGTGGGTCTTTGATGTGAAAAAGTTTGAGAACCACTGATTTAGAAAAGACAAAGCTATGCTGCTTCAAAGGTAAAAACTCAGCATTTTCCCTACTAACACTGTTATTATCTATGTGTAAATTATAACACCAGGTACACTGGCAAACACAGGCTAACACACAGGCTAATATCACTCTCACACAGTGGACATCTGAAAATGTGTAATTTTCACCCTTAAACATCCATCTTCAGGCCTCATACGTGCCGTGGAGGCTTATTTGGCTAATCCTCTGTATAGGTGTAGGATGCTGTTCTAAAAAACATGCTACTCAACACTTAAACCCAAATCCCTTCTCAACACAAAGAGTGTTTGATGAGTCCTTCAGGGCCCTCAGAGGTAGAAGGTGGGGTGGGGGGGTGGTGGCGTAGTAGATTAGTGTGTATGCATGTTGGGGTTGTACAGAGTGATCAATCAGATTCAAAGTGTGGTAGTAAGAGTTCTAGGATTCCTGCTCGGCTCAACTTGAAGTAAAGTGTGCCCCCCCCCCCCCAAAAAGCCCATTGGGAATTGGAGGATTTAGAGGCACACTGGAGCTCCATTTGTCTCGGAGCAGCCCGGAGTCACGCAGAGTTCAGACAGCAGAACGCTCAGCAATTAAAAGAGGGGTTAACATGTTTTATCTCCCTAATGGGATAACACACAATATTTACGTTTGCCCCGTGATTCATGGAGAGGTTTCTTCTATTTCTTTCTTTGGGTACCTCCAGGCGTTCTGGAGGGGCTTCGCTCTGAGGAGGAGGCTCGCATCTGCTCTCGCTGCTGTCACATGCCCCGACAGCGGAGAGGACGAAACCTTTGAGGAGGTAGACGTGGATGAATTTGTCCTTGATGAGGTATGCACACAAGTTCATGTGTTAGTCACTTTCATGGTTCAGTAATTCCCCAACCTTGACCCCCCCATGCCCCATCAGACACACAAACCTGCACAGAGGCCCATAAAAAAAGACACAAATACATACAAGTGCTCACTGAACACCTCTCTCAACACACACAGACAAACCTGCAAACGTGCAAATCTGCAAAGATGCACACACAGACACAGACACATGCACACACGTGCAAACACCTGTGCATATACTTACACACTTACTTACGCACAAGTGGACACATACACAATAAGACAGAAGACACCCATATACACACACCACGCACATCCACAAATCTTTATGAGCTATCACTCTAACCTGTTGTTGACTCTGAGGAACTCCCTTCACTCTTGTATATTATACAGTATTCATATAAAATATAGTATAAAATATATTAAAGTAATATATGTATATGTATGTAAAAAAAATACATATATATTGTATGTAAAAAAAAAAACAAAACTTTTTATTTTCACAAAGGCAGCACTAGAGAGACACTGGACATTGCCGCTGTGTGAAGACTCACCTTCCAGACGTCACTCTGTCTCAGAGGAGCCACTCTCTCTAAAGGTGAAGCAACTGTCCCGCCACGTTCTCTAATAATCTTAAAACCTGGTGTGCTGGTGTTATAGTGAAAGTGGCCAGTAAATTTGGGGATTTTGGGATTTACCAGCCCCTGTGTGATGTCAAAGGAAGACTTATTTCCTTGCCCTGCCCCTCTCTCATCTTGCTTATTGCCCCCTCCAGGATTTGTCTCACTCTCCCCCTGATTGATCTTTAAATTTATTCTCTTGAAAAACAAGATTATTTCCTGGAGGGCTGAAGGTTGCTCAGCACCAGCAGATGTCATTTTTCACACTGGCCGACTGTGGTCCTGTTTTTTTCCCCCCTTCATTTACCTCTTGGTGGATCTTTTCTTTGGAGCATGCTCAGCGCTGTACATCATGGTAGCCGCTTTCGGCCAGCTGATGCGGTGCAGCTGCTGTCGTGGCTGGCTTCAATGTGTTGACACTGAGGTACACATCAAAGGCGGGGATGAACAATTTAGCGTTTGGACAAAAAGAAAATGGGATCTGGAGAGTAATTAAGCTGTTAGTTTGACTTACATATGAGCATTCCTCGAGTGTGAAAACTTGCTTTGTGTCAGCCAAATACCTCGAATGAAAACATGCACTTGAGTTAAATGAAACTGGACATTATTATATACATTATATTTCATTTTCCCAAGGGTATACTGAGGACTCTGTGTTTTCTAGACAGAGCTTAAACTTTCCACTTAGAGCTTCAGCCTCACAGATTTCTGAGCACATCTCAAATGAAGATTCAATTTTGACTCAGGCAGATGTAACGTTTCCAGAGTTGAAAACTAAAATCTGAATGTAAAGACCACTCCAGTAAATTAAACACTTTTTTTTTTTTTAAGATAATCTAAAGCTTGGCTGTTTTTTTTATAAAGCAAGCTATAAAAACTCACATAAAGTGACAGAAACCGTAAATTCTTGCTGACACTGATTCATGTATTTCAGCCTCTGGAGGCCTTTCCTGAACCCTCCCAGCACACACTCCCACCACCACCACCACTGTCATGGAGGCCAAAGCAGGCCTGGGTGGCTGGAGAACAGGTGGACTCCACTGGGCAGAGAATTTCCCCAGAGGGCTCCAACAGGTAAGACAACCCACAGGAAGTAAGAGTGCCGTAATCCACTTAATTTCTGTTTCACTGAGTTCACACGAATCTCTCACAACATTTGAGGCAGAGAAAGAAAAACTATTCAAGTAGTGACAGTTGTAGCGAACAGTGTTTATTAGTATTTCTTTAGTGATATCACAGTAATGGTGCGTGAGTCTAAGTCATGTGTTACAAGCCACATTAAACTCTTACATATACTGTAGGTGTTACCTGAGCTGGATTCCTCATATTCTCACTTTTTGTTTACTGTACCTGGATTATTTTGACTTTCAGACATTGTAACGTTTGTATATATTGAACCCAAAGCAAATTACTCAGAGTGACATTAGATTCAAGATTTTCTATTCTCCTTCTTAATTACATTGCAGTACACTATGAAATTTTATTTGCCCTAGTACCGTATAACCATCATATTATAAACAATATCAGAAAACATGAAATTGTACATTTCTGTATCTCACTTTATATTTTTAAGGACAAAATCTCTTTATTTCAGAAACAAATCTGCTGCCTCATCTTCAGTGCTCAGTGGTCTCTCTGCAAGATCAGAAAAGATTCTGGAAGAATGGTAAATCATCCACGTTGTGTTTTTATTATTAGATTTTGACTCTTTTTGTCCCCATGACGTGTGTGTATGTGTGTTGTTATTTCAATCAAAGGGATTTTCTGTGTGACATTTCTGTCCTTTTGTCTCCAGGGGCTTTACCGACAGCCACACAGCTCATCTGATGCTGAGGAGAGCTCAGAAGATGAAGTCGAAGAAGCAACAGCAGAAGAAATTTAGGGGTCAGTGTGTGTAGAATTGTATTGGTAGGATTATAAATTTGGGATTTGTATGAAGTTCATGAGCTTTTCTGTTGTACGTGCAATATTTCAGGTTTAACAGAATCACTCTGATACATTATTGTTAACTAAATGCTATATGATATATGACCAAATATGAAGATTACGAAGGCAGAAGCTCTCAGGGTTTTCTTCCTAAATCAGCTCAAATCCGAAGCTCAGTGATCCCTCCACACCTAGAGCTGGGTATCGTTGAATTTTAGATATTGGTACTGATACCGATTCTTAATGATACTTTTTTCTGAACCAATTTTATCAAATCCATTTTAACAAAAAGACAATTACAATACACATTACGGTACAGATTTTAGTTTTACTTTTTTAAGCTCGATCTCATTACACACTCAAACATGTTCATGTAAATAAACAGCCAATCACCAGCATTGTTAGGTCTTAGGTCCAAGCATGCTGCATGCTTATTGGCTCACTGACGCTGATGAGATTTACTCATCTACTCCTTAGGTACTGAAACTTGGTATCGAATGACGTGGCCTTTTTTTCGATCGTAGATAGTATCGAACCAATTTGGTCGGTCCATAAAAGTATCAAACCTGTCTACACCTGAACTAATGTTTCTGTCTGTCTCCTCATTCTAAATCTTTGAACCCCAAATATCCCTCACAACATGGGAGGAACTGCTTTTATGACATAAATCCATTTTCTAAAAGGGAAAAAATCCACACTAATTTTTGCCTCTTATCATTATCATCTTTGTTCCTTCAACCGTGCTTCAACAGCAGCGAACCTTTCCACCCCATGTACGTTAACGAGCCATAACAGACAGCAGAAGTCAGGGCCTGTCGTCTCTTATTGGGCTTTATTTGAGAGCCTGCAAAGGAAATAACGATTGCCAAGAAACCTCTTGACAATTCATCCCACGAAGACTTTCATTCTGTTTCATTGTGGTGTTTGAGTGCGGCTACAGTGAAAGGTGACCTCACCTCTGCTCTGCTCCAAGAAACAGTAGTCCTGCCATAGTTATCATGCCACGCTCGTGTAGAGGGAGGCTGCTCTTTGATCAGAATTGCAAATGCATGATTCCAATAGCAGAGCTCTTGTCATCTTGCTCCACCAACACACAGGTCTATGTCGGCTGTAACTCCAAATGGCATCTGCCTCAGTGGAACCAGAGAGCTGTTCTAATATTTTCCGAATGTTAGGTCCTGGTTTTCTGCTTCTGGTTTTAGGTCTGCCTTGTCCTTCTTTGACCCTTTTTCTCTTATTCTCCTAGATCCCTCTGTCCGCCTCGCTTTGTTCAGAAACTGCAGTTACCAGCGGGGTCCAGTGGAGGCACGAAACAGGCCTGAACCACACAACAGAAATTACATGAAAGGTAGGACTTAAGACATGCTACACATTTGGTAACCCTTTAGCAACAGGGGGTACCTTTATTGAAAAATCTGTACAGATCGGGGGCCCGTTTCACCAAAGTTGCAACATGTAAGCTGCAATTTTCACCAGCTAATTTCCACTACTGCTAATCTAGACATGTTGAACTAATGCACACATGTATTGTACTTGTGGTTCACGCATGAAATGCATAGAAATGTATCTACAATTTGCTGACAGCATTTGCAATGTGTGTAAATAGTGCTCACAAATGTCTTTTGGAAAAGAGCATCAGACTTGAGATTAGAAATGTGGACAAGAATGGATGTAAAAGACAATTCCAGTTCATTTCATCCTGGGTCTTACATTGATAGTTTTTGCAATTGTTTCTATTTCATTGTATTCACCAAAGATGTTGACTCAAACACAGTGGCATTGTCACAATGAAATATGACAGGGCAAGAAACATAAGTGGTCAGACAGTCAGGCTTGGGAAGTACAATAATTTTATGATAGAATAGAATAGAATAGAGTGCCTTTATTGTCACTGCACACCGTTGTACAACGAAATTTAATGTGCAGCTCCTGAAAATGTTGCACATATTCATTCTTCCATACATATACCTGTGCGTCCAGGTAGGTGCCAATAAAGCAGACAAAAAGCAGATTAAAAAAATGTAAAAATATACAAGAAACATATTAGGTCTGTGAGATTGGTGTTCCTAGTGGTAGGAATCATGGATAAAATGATCATTTCGCTTTAAGTTTGGCTGCAACCAGCAGCTACGATTAAGCCACTTTGCCAATTTTCAAGAAACTCAATTGTGTAGCATTTTTTCGGGACTGTAGATGTGGTTTCACAGAGCTAAACAAATTTGAATTTATCACAAATAACATGTTTTTTTTTCTCAAAACTTACTTCCTATTGTTATGGATATTCAGTCTTCAAAAGTGCCGACTGTGATGTGAAGCCGTCTGATAGTCAGAGAAGAGGAATATTTCTCTCTCCATCTTTTTTCTGCTGCGGCCTCCTGCTCTGCCCCGAGGTGCAGAGAGGATTTGGAGTTGTGACATCCATAGCCGGACTTAAAAGGGAGGGAAAAGCTGGAGGCAGGGCACAAGGGAAGACCGGGGGAAGTCGGCTTTTATCATGAGGGTCTGTCTCCATCTTTCCCCTTCACCCAGCCCCCCACCCACTGGGGTCAAGGCCTCACATCCAGAGAGCACGACACGAGCGGTCATCCAGCAGTCAGGGGGGACATTGTAACAACAGTGTTTGCCAACAGGCGGTGAAGTGACCGCTCTCTCTCTCTCCGTTCCAAGTCCAATGCTGCCATAAGCATGAAATACCCCTTAATTAGCTGTGGAGAAATACAGCATGTCTGCTTGTCATTTCATGTTTCATTTAAAAAAAAAAAAGAAATGGAACAAGTCGTACCTTCAACTTTGGGATGTTTTTCATTCCACTTTATCTCTTTTGGGTGGATCTCCTAATTAATTTGTTCGTGCAGCAGTTGTGAAGGAGTCCCCTTGTTTTCCTTCAAACTGATTCACTGCTGTGCAGCCAAAGATCAAGCAACAACTTATTTCAGTGTTTTCAAAGATTCAGAAGAATTCTTTTTGAATTTTGGTCAGCCGTCCGCAAATTGACGAAGTTACATGGACAAATTTATCTTTAGCATTCTGTTAAAGGCAGTTGAATTTTTTTTTCCTATTAGGAATTTTTTCAGCAGATTATTTGTGTTTGAGTGCGACAGCATCATTATGTTATCACGTGTTCATTTTGAGCTTTGAGTTTATTATGTCAACTTTCCTACACTGCGATTCCTGACACTGGAATCATGTCTGAGCACAATATAGCCGTGGATACGCTCTCAGCCAACTGGCAGTTAAAGACCGGTTCCATCCAAATAACCTATTGCGTTACAACAATATTTCCAGTTCTGTTTCTTTCCAGTATCCTTATCTCTCCCCTCCACCCTTGTCTTGACAATTTATCACACTGGACTGGTGTTCGCAAGGAATGAAGTGAAGCAGCTACATCAGCTGATAAAGTAACAGGGGTCAGTGGTTAGAACATCACCCTTCCCTCTGCTTAATACCCCTCGTCCTCAGTGGGTTTTCTGATCCCATCCTGTAAAATGTGTAACTCTAACCAGCTCGGTTCTGGAGGAGACGACTCCTGCTGCCTTTTTACAGGGTGACCGAGAAGCAGTGGCGACGGTGGCAGCAGAGGTGGTGTGTCAGGAACTGGCTCATGGTGCTGTGATCCCGGTTCTCTGTAAATGGGCCCAGGCCAGCCTCCCCTCTTGCTCCCCTGGTCCTGACCTGTGGAAGGCACCCCCTCCTCCGGATCCATCCCCAGTGCCCGGGGCCTAGCCAGCCCAGCCCGGCCCAGCCAGCGCTCCCCGGCAGGGGCTAACATTTCAGGCTTTGAGTCAAGCCCCTTCTGGAGGTGATTAGTCCCAAACCCATGACAGATTCTTTCCAAGATATCCGACGCGGCGTGTTTATTTTATCCGGGCTCTTTGTGTGGATGTGCTGGACATGAGTAACCCACTTGAAATGGGTATCGGCTTACATACCCA
Source organism: Seriola dumerili (assembly GCF_002260705.1). Classification (NCBI taxonomy): domain Eukaryota; kingdom Metazoa; phylum Chordata; class Actinopteri; order Carangiformes; family Carangidae; genus Seriola; species Seriola dumerili. The sequence continues at coordinate 1,676,323 of NW_019174352.1, forward strand.
GAAAGAGAGACAGAGAGGGAGAGAATGGAGCAGAGCCGCAAGACATTTTCTTTTAAAGGCAAAAAATATTGACATGCACTTCCCTTTTTTTTTTTTTTTTTTTTTTTTTTTTTAGATGATTTGTATTGTCAAGTGTCTGGGTACTACAGATGCTGAAGATGTTATATGCCTCTAAGCATTTCTCCTTTTTTCACTTCTCCTTACTTTAAACCAATGCCTTCCACTCAAACCCCTTAGACAGAAACACACACACACACACGCACGCACGCACGCACACACACAACCTTCCCTTTCCATCCAAACTGAGATCCAGCTCTACCAAACATCCGTCCTCATGTCACGAGGACACGAGGGTATATATTTTTATTTCAGCCTGGAACCTCTACCTCCTGAGCACTTAACTCGATTTCACACTTCAAGTCCTCTACAAAGTCCAACTGAAACACAATCATCTTGTTTATCATCCATCATCCAAAATAACTTAAAGTCAGACTATTTACCACCATTCATATGCATTCAATTTCACCCCCGTAATCTCCGAGCTTCTATTTATCTCAGGCAGTGGAGCTCTCTCTGCGTAGTATATGTTTGAGATGCTCTGGCACAGTCAAGAGGGAAACATGCAGAGCCAGTGTACAGTGGGGCAGCAGTCTGAGTCATTCACAGAGACAGACATCCAACTAAAAACACTGAGTTAGTCATATTTCAGACACGCTCTGATTCTTCTGCCACTCTGCAAATGCCATGAAAACAGGATTCTCAAAACGCTTTTCGTGATGGTGTGCTATATTTTCCAACTAAATGGCTTATGAACAAAATACAAAACGTGGAAGGGTTAGCCTTAGCTTATCTGTTTTAAATAGAAAGGTCTGTCAGAGTAAATCTCAAGTCAACTTTCACATTCTTTAGGGCAAGTACAAGTCTTAGCAAATAGCAAGCCTGTCGTTTCTCTGAATGTTGACCATTGACATGACGCAGCATAGTTTCTTTTCACAGCTGTATTAGAGGTGATTTTACGTGGTTGGTAAAAGCTTGTTAAAATGTCGAGGTCTTACTCTATCACAACCTATTTTGTATTTTATTTTGATAGTGTAAATAAACGTTTAGTCAAACTATTTGGAAGAGAAAGAAAAGCTTAATGGAAATTTCATTCATCAAATTAAGCTCTTATCAGACTGTTTGAATAGTTTGAATAGTTCATAGTTTATAGAATAGTCATCTAACAGTGTATGAAACCCCCTTTGAGACCAAAAAATTGGGTGGGGTGGGGGGAGGGGGGTCAGTGTCCAACACTTTTGGTCAATCCCACCTACTTTACACAGCGATTAACATCGTGTAGCAGTGAGAAAGAAGCTCAAGCTTCTTTTTTCAGTCTTCACACGACCACTTCTGTCACTTTTTGTATGTACAACTACGGTTGGGTGTCAGACTCACAACTGAATTGGTTTGATACTATTGAGGATTGAAAAAATGCTTAGTCATTCGACACCAAATTTGGACACCTAAGGAGTAAATGGGTAAATCTCGTCAGTGTCAGGGAGCCAATCAGCATGCAGCATGCTTGGACCGAGCTCTAATAACGCTGGTGATTGGCTGTTTATTTACACAAACACGTGTGAGTGTGTAAAGAGACAGACTAAGATTTGTACCCCAATGTGTATTACAATTTTCTTTTTGTTCGAATGGATTTGATAAAAATCCAGTTAAACAACACTATGAGTGTTTTCAAGGGGAGATTGTGTGAGATTATGTTCACCGTTATCCCCATCCTGTGATTTATTCCACTCTCTCTGACGGCAGGTTTTTGGCCTCACCTTCAACTTCACCCAACACTTTTGCCTTTAGATGTGGCTGCTGGACTTTGTCGGACTAGTTTGTTTCAACAAACCAATTTGTCTGTTGTAAACATCTCTTACAGACTGACTTCATGGTTGAATTCACTTCCTGATTCACCAAACCTACTGTAGTTGTGTACACACGGGTTTATTAGAGTTGAATTACTGCCAACATTACAGTTGATTGTTTACAGTCTGATCGTCTGACTGCTTTGTCTTTTTGATGACGATAACTGTTCAGGATGCTCCTTCACAACGACACAAGGTGATCAGCTCATGCAGGGCATCATTCCTGATCCATTGCCTGACCATGTGTTGTTTGTTTCTGCAGTGATGTTGGAGGGGAGGTGGCTCTCCTTCACCGAGCTGGTTTGCCCTGGGCCAAAGCCTCCGCCCTCCTCTTCTCCAACTCTCTGATATTAAGTCACAGTTCTCTCCACCTCAGTACAGACGAGATCACTTAATGTGCTTAAGAGCCCCCCTTAACAGGCGTGACTCCTACAGGCCCCTTCCTGATGTCCTGGAGGAGTACTGGGGGGGATTCAGGAGGTTGGACGGGGTCAGGAGGGGGCTTTAGTGGAGGGTTCAGAGGGGAAAAGGGAGAGGAGAGTCTCTTCATGCTACTGGAGTGCAGCATAGATGACAACTTTTTTCATGTTTTCATGGTGCTCATCTTGTGTCTTTGTGTTTGCTACGCTATGTCTGGGATTTCAAATGTGTCGTCAGTCTTATATGGGATCCTACAATATGAATGACAGATATAAAAACTGTGAACAGACACTACAGAACCATTGTCTGTATTATACAGTTTATGTGAACATTGCTGTTTAAAAACATATTTCTCTGGGGGGTTTTTTCTGGACAGTGCCCCGTCTCTCCGTCTATTTTCAGCTGTGAGAAGTGCGAGTAGCCATTTCCTGGTCTTTGCTGCCCCGGGGGGAAGCATCTATCACTTGACGTTTTTAGTGGGGTTTCTCAATTAACCCATGAAAACTGTAAAGCTTTTCTCTCCCTTTTTTTTTTACAGCTCAGCGAAGGCAAGTAAATGGCTTAAATAAATGCATCATTAGTTCCAGCATTGGGCTGTCAAAATTCATTATCAGTTTACACCCGTCTATGGCAGCACCACTGTCAGCGCAACGTAAATGTTTACTTTGAATTACGACCTTATTATGGGATTTCAGCATAACTCGTAAATCAGCAGCCTTTCAGATTTCTCTCTCTTTAACAAACTGTTGGATCGTTGCTTAGATTCAATTTTACAACGAACCACAAGCCCCAACAGTTGTTGGGGGAAAAAAGCAGAACCTCTCCTGTTGCATCTTTCAGCAACTTTAAATGTATTATACAGTATTACACAACCCTCCAAACAAATACATCCCCTTAAGCCAATAACATAAGATGCTGGGAGCTTTGACAACTGTTGTCTCCCAGGACTGGGATCCCTGGCCGACTGTAATTACCCTGAAACACGTCAAGCATTGCTACAGATCAGGCCCACGAGCTGTTTATTTGTTGGTGAGCATATGTTAACAGAACCCCTTCACTGCAGTATTGATTATGCTTCCTGTCATTTAGAAACATGCCACCTTTCACCCCAGCATTCACTGATTATCCGACACACTCGTTCTTTGTTACCATTGTCATCAGGAATTAAGTTATTTAACCGACAAGAGGAGTTGGAGAAAAAAAAACAAACAAATTGCCCGTGACGTTTATTTGATGTTTTCTGTTGAGTGCAGCGAGTGAGGCTGCGCTGGGCCTTCGCCAGGCAGACAAGACGGAGCAAGTGACACAGGGACAAGCTGACAGGTCTGACAGGGACTCAGAGAGGTGAGGCACTTCATGAGGTGGGTGTGTTGTGTAGATAAAATTGCTTTAAAGGGTCGCATCACCAAATTACAGGAAAGTGTATGTCCTACTTTACTCCTAGTTATATCTAGGAGGACACTTTGCTGTAGAATCAAAACTTTTGATTCAACAGTAAAAAATCTTAGAGGTGGATCATGTGTTATCATGGCTAGATAACACTAGAAGTAATATGCTTTTTTTGTAATTGATCTTTTAATGAGCCCCTCTCACTGTTGGCATCGTTTCTTAAAGATTCCCTACAGACATGTTTTAAGACATCAATTATTTGGTTTTGTCTGATAGGATTTTTCCACAGAAAAGTTTGGTTACCTCTTTTGAAATTCTTAAAATTACATATCCTCCTCCTCCTTTATTGGATAATCCATAATTTATGAATCTGCTTTTATTTTTTATCTTTAAAGTTTAACTACTCGACACGCGATATCTCCTGCTTCATTAAAAAGTTGGACCGAGTTTGACACTCAATCTTAGTGTATCTGTGTCGAGGTTTCAAGTTTCCACATCACACGTAGTTGAAGTTGCGTATTGGACCGTGTTGTGATGTCACAAAACTGCTCTTACATGCAAGTCTTAAATTTACATCATTCAGCAAACATCCACCCAACACTGTTATTAAAAGACTTTTTAATAGTGTTGGGTTGGTTTCATTATTTTTATATTTATAAAATACATTATTTATAATTCCCCATACGTATTTCTCTCAACTTAATCAGCTGATGAATGGAAATGTAGTAAAATCTATTATTTTCAATAGTTTTTTTATTTAATACTGAGGGGAAAATCACCTGAATGACTCTTCAGTATAACCAGTGTGTATTGAAACACATACCAGCAATGTCTCTGAGGCAGTGAGCATGTAGGCCTGTGCTACCCCCTGCCCTACCTAACAAATACACATTAAGATTATCATCCACGGCATCTATGTTTATTTTATGATATGTCAGAGGTAAATGCATAGACTTGAAAATGGGAAACCACTGAATTGATTTGAAATACACAGAGCACACTAACAGCCTGAACATGTTTCGTCTTACTCTCAGCGAACGTTTCTTACCGGAGATCAGCTCAGACGTTCTGAACGGAGGCAGAGTGCAGCTCGTGGTGAGTACAGTCTCCTCCCGTTCTCCCCTGCACCTCATTCACTTCGACATGAATGACAATGAATCTTGATTTGAATCTTTTTTTTCTGGAAGGGGGGTAGTTGCATGTATGTGAAGGTATGCAGTATTTACTTTCACCAGTCAGAGCCATGTCCTACGTTGTAGGAGAGAAAGTGGGGGGTGGGTGAGTCTGAGGTTTAGCTCCGCAGTGACACTTTCAATTGGATCAACTGGCTGCAATTTCTTCATTTCACTTACAGAAATCCCAGTGTCACTTTGGAGCAGTTTGTCTGAACCCGAGAATGATACTGATGCTGGTGAGGTCTTTGAAGTCAGAAACCGCAGGTCTCCCTGTGCCGTTATACAGCAGTTTGAGTTATGATCACAGGCAAGCGGAGCCGCCCCCTTCCTCCTGTTCCTTAGATATGTTCAGACTGCAGAGCCGCTGCTTGTTGAGTGTTTTTCAAAATGCTGGACTGCTTGCGTGAGACGTGTCATGTTGGGCCTCATTTATGTGTGCGTGTGTGTGTGTGTGTGTGTGTGTGTGTGTGTGTGTGTGTGTTTGTGTGTTTCTGCGTGTTGTGTGTGCAGGCTGACCCAGGGTACACAGAACGTCTACATCACGCCAGTGGATTGTGGGCCAACAGCAACTTAGCTGCCCAGCCCTGCAAAGAGAGAAATTATCCTCGCAGAAACTCTTTGGGTCATGCAAGTGAGTCCTGACAACTTCACAGCCATTTTTCTACAGAGGATCACCGTGTTTCAGGGAACTTTAAACCAAACTTTGAACAGAATCCGAATAACACATTTGTATTTTCTTAAAATGCTCTGAACGTTAGGAAAATTATTCCCTTAGGGTAAATTATTTGTGTCACTTACTCTATTTTAAGCTTTTCTTATAAAAACGGGTAATCCAGAGAAAGGCCAATAGACACATTTATATGTTATTTAAAAGGGTTGTAGCTAGGTCTTGTGCAGTACATACTGTGTATAGTATGTAGATTGGTAGATAGATAGACTAATAAAAATGTTTGATATTGCAGAAAATGTAACCGTTTACTGCAGAGAACAACATAAAAATAATCCAATTTAAGTTATAAAGTCAACTCTAAATATAAATAACAGCAAAAACACTGTACCTGCTTTTTACAGAAGGTAAGTTACCTATGCACATTTATCAGTATCACCATACATTTGTATTTATACTACTTTATACTCACTATTTCTTGCTCAAACCTGTAGAACCACAGACTGCCATAAGGTAAAAGAAGCTTGTGTACATGCCTGTGTGTGCACATGCATGTAGTACATATACATTTAGTACATGTGTGTACAGATGTTTCAGTGTTTGCACACTTGGACCAGCGGGTCTCAGGTCACACAGACCTGAGTGCATAGAGGCAGGGGTAAAGGCGGCTCCTTATTCAGCCCAGACTTGAGTCCACTGGTCGGCTGCTGCGGGAGGGGAGGGGTGCCACAGGGTCGGGCCGGGGACAGAGTGCCGCGAATTTCTCTTCTGACAGGCAATCGCGCGGTAGAAAGGAGGAAAAAAAAAAAAAAAAAAAGTCAGTCCTTTCAGTGAAGAATGACTGGCCCTTCTGTCAGGGGAAGTGGGGCTCAGGAGTTTGAGTGACAAAGATGCTACTGACGGGCTGACAGCAGATGATCACATTAAACAAGCCCAGGAATCCAAGTGAAGGAGAAGCCCTGTCCCTGTTAACGAAGCCAAATTGGATTCCGATGATGATTTCAAAATGATATCCACGAGGTGCAGCAGCAGCGGCGGGAGCGAATGTGGTCGTGCGAGGCATACAGACTGTTGTTCTCCTCGAGAGTGCAGCCTTGGCAGAAAGAAAGCCTCTTTGTCCGCACTGATGAAAACACTACTTATCGAAATTGTGTAGGGCAAATTGAAATATGAATGTATGTGTAAGGCAAGAGCGTTTCTCAAAAAGCCAATTAGATATTTCATAAACTTGGAAAGGACATCTAATGCTCTCTGTGCTACACCAGTTCATATCACAGGAAATGAATTAAATCAGGGAATCAGGAAAACAGGAGTGCAGCTTCTTTGATACAAATGCTTTTTATAGTCAGCGTGCACGAGTCATGACTCAAAAAAACCAAACTTTATTTATCATAAAGTCGTATATTCTTTGCCTCTGAAGTGACACACACACATCAAAGTCAATGTTTAAAGTTAGAGGGTTCACTTAGTTTGCCATAGCAGTAAAGACTACATAAATACTCTATAACCTATTCTATAACCTGTTGCAATGCGATACTCACCACTTGCTGGGACGGTGCCATAAAATGCGTTTCCAGGCTCACAAAATATTTTCATTACGTGTGCAGAGGAAACCACTTAAGTTGCATATCTGCTCCCTCAATTCTGTCCGCTGTTCAACCATAATAGGAGTAAAATGATCGAAAACAATTTGTTTGGTCACAGCGGTTGGGTCAAATGTGTGGCCATTTTGTTTATCTCTACATTTAATAGCATGACTGCAAATTAGCAACATGTGCATCAGGTTTTGGACTCTGTTTTTGATTTAGAACAGATAATTGGACAAAAAGTCTTTAATAAACTAAATTCAGCTGCCAAAGCCGGACTGAAGTTTCTGAAAATAAACACTAAAGACTGCGGTGGTTTATCTTTAAACTACATTACACAAAGTATGAGGAGAGGGGGAAAGGCACAGTGTTACACCTCTGATGTGAGGGAAATCAAAAACTAGAGAGCTGCCATTCGGTATGACTTTGTGAGTGGAGGGATATTCTATACAGTGTGCCAGCTGTGCAGATATTTGGAGCTGGGTCAGTACCTGCGATGCGTCCTGGGCCCCCTCCACCCCCCTCCCCCGCCTCTCCCCCAGAGCCCTCCCCACTGTTTGGCTCCCTGTGTGGGGTGGCTGTGGAGACTGTGGGCCTGGGCTCTACACGTGGAACACATCATGCCCGGTAGAAGCGCCGCCTTTGTTCTGTGTGTTGGAAAAGCTTTGTACTGATCCCCAGGTGAAGTGGAAGGGCCTCTGGTACAGCACACCGTGCCCCCGGGAGACAGAGCACACAAACACAAAACCTATCTGCTCACGCTTAAGTCTTTACTGTCAACTGAGTCAGAAACCACAGACACACTTACAAACTGAAGTAGTCAACCTTTAGCTCATTCATTAAAGCTTTTACTTTTCGTAATGCAACTCACTCTAATTCCTCATTGGCTCATTCTAAAAGTAAGAAATTCCCAGTTGTTAGCCAGCTGTTTGTTTTTTAGAGTTTAGTTACTCAACATTAAGTCAATGTTCTTCCCTTTCAAGTACAGGAAGTCAAACTTGTGTGGTAACAATAATGCCCTTTAACATTCTGCTCTTGGGATTTCTCACTTGAAGCCAAATCAACTTTTCCTGGTAGAAAGTAGGAATTTCATTAATTCTGTGAATTCCTCAGTGCGGTCCTTCCAGGAAGAAATCATGAGGTGTGCACAAATAGACACACTACTATTCTGATAAGAAGTTACCATAGAAACCTGTTTTGTTTTATTTTATCATTTATTTAAAGGGCAGCGCAGGGAAGCCAAAGCAACGAGTGCATACCGCCGAAAATGTCATTAGAACAGCGAGAATATCATGCGTTGCCATTTGAAGTCTGTGATGGATTGATGTCACACTGCTCCTTTTTATATGTGAAATACTGACATGCTCCTCTTCCACTTTGTCTCCAGGAGGAGAGCGTCCATCTCCTAATCGAGTCACGTCTGCTCCATTAAAAAAGGAGCGCATCTCCTTCCGAGACAACCCTGTCCAGCTGAGCGGCGGCTGGGGAGGGGGCAAGAAGAGGGACAAAGTGTACAAGTGAAACGCAAACTCCTCTACAGCCACAGCACAACACTGCTGCAGGCAGATACAACTGTGGTATTTGCTTTTATTTTTACCTTCTATCCCTGATACATCTGCCTAAAACAGATGTGCACTGGAACTGCTCACAGCCACGATACCTTTGTTATAGTGTTAACATGTTCTCTTGCAAAATAGCACAGATTTGAAGTCTTAAGATATTAAATAAATCTCTTTTAAGAGTTTAGCCAGTAAATGTCAGTGTGAAGTGGCTATTTCTCCCTTTCTCTCTTTAGTTTTATTTATACTGCTATTTTATCACCTGCGCTGAATCCCCCTGCAGCTGTTCTTTTTAAACTCAGCTGAAAACTCGGGCTCCCTCTCCTGAAAATTAATTAAGACCAATAGGACCTAAACCAGCCCAAATATCCTCAGGCAGCTCTATTATGTTGATTCTGCTCAAGTATCAGTACCTGAACGCGATCGCAGCCAGCCTGCACCAAAACACATGGAGCAAAGTCACAAACCTTCAGCAAATGACACGCTTCATATGCAAATGATGGCAGGAAATCAGAACCAGGACCTGTAATACCTGTGGGTTCATGTTTCCTAACATGCTGACCTGACAGAAAATATAGTAAATATAGTTTGTAAGCATGGGAAGAGATTTGCTTCTTTCCATTTCTCCTGTGCTCTCGCAAGTTTAATAAAGGCCAGAAATTTAAGTGCCATTTCCCCGATCTGTGGATATATGTAGCTCCTGCTCACCAACAGTGGCCTTGAAAATGACTGCTTTTATGAGCCGAGCACAAACATTGGTGTTAGAATTAGAAGCCTGTTTTCTTTATTTCCAGTTGTGGATTTATAATGGCCTCGTCTGTGTATTTGAATTTGGAGAACTTAAGGCGTCCGCTCGCAAACACTGCCCTACCGGAGGCGGTGAACCTCAGGCTTGGAGGTTCCTCGCTGGTCCGCTGCCTGGAAATGATAACTTAACGAATGTCAAAACAAATAGACGGAGCTGCAGAGTGGCTCCCTGGCAGGAAATGCATGTCTCCCTATTTATTTTCCTTCTATCTTTCACTTACACATGTCTGGAGGGTGTGTTTTGACTGTACACGAGCTGATGGGGATTTTTGTCCTGGAGAGTGGAGTATGCCAGAGATGTGGTGGTCCTGCCCACTTGGGGGCTGTTGTGAAACCCAAGAGCACTGTGCTCCTTCAGCGGGGGACTGATTCATCAAGCCCCCCTGGGGGACACCAAGGGGGGTGTTTTCTTTTTTCTTTCTCTCTCTCATGAAACTGCCATTATACAGCTGGAAAATTCAGATTTCTATTGCACATACAGGTGATATAAAACTGCTGTATATGCACATCATGTGACAGGTTTTTGTTTTGTTTGACACAAGCTCAGATTTGCCAGCCTTTCAGACTTCTCCTCTACAACCACTGCCTCTTAAATTAGATTGTTAAACCTTCGTCCACCAGCCTTCGTTAGATCTGTTTACTTTTGGGTTATGGGTAAATTATATGTAACCTAAGACATCCAAAATCCATTGCCTGGTGAAATGAGTGCTCCACCACACATTTAGATAAGATGAAGAATGTCCCTCTCAGCCCAGACTGCGCTGCCAGCCTGACCTCAAGTCAGCAAATGTTGTCAGATGGAGTCTGGCAGAGAGAGGGTTTTGTGTCCAAATCGTTCCAAGTGCTGTCTTCAAACGCATTAAAGAACCAGAGCAGTGTGTTTGCAAGTTTTACATACACTGTACATTTTGGCTTTTTGTTGCTGATTACTTCTTATATCATATGTAAATTAATGGAAACCACTTTCTGCCCGGAAAGACGATCACGTTTCTAAACCACAACAGCATATCTTGTATAGAATAATCAGCTGTGATGTAAAGTATAATTTATTTTTAGTAAATTGGCAAAAACTACTAGTGTGGTGCTTTGAGGGTGCAGCCGTTTCTCTTGGTACTGATGGCGATAAACTGAGCCTGATGCAAGACATACAATAGAGAAACTGCAGTGCATGTGTGCAGGCAGCATTACATACTAACTGAAGTGTGGTTGGAGAAGGAATAAAGCCGATTTGAAGCTGTTATATTTATCATTCAAGTGAACAGTAAATCATAAAAAGACTAACTTAGTAGTTTTTTAAAAAGAAAAGTGTGTAGTATATAATTTTTTTTATTATTTTTTTTAGAGATATATGGCTTTACTTCGTCTCAGGCACTGGAAACACTTCGGGGTGTAAAATAACTTTTAACTGCAAAGACAAATGACAGAAGCGATGGTCTTCTCTCTTATTTATTCCTGCTCCTCTGATACAATTAGCCAGCTCCTTCAGCCAAAGTAAAGAGAAGGGAAATGGATATAAACTCAGAGGAATGTGCAAGCTCTCCTGGAAATGTGAAGCCAACATACAAAGAAATTGGGAATAAACTCACACAAGCAGAAACTGTTCTGCACTGGACTCTGGTAAAAGTCGAAGCTAATTTATTTCCCGAATGACGACCACTGGCTCATAATATCGCTTGGATGAAATTGGGTCAGAGTCAAAACAGAGGGCAGGACTGATGTCACAGGTAGCATGTTCATTACCTCCAGAGGTTGAGACAAATTTAAAGATTATTAACACATTTTTAAAGTGAGATTAAGGTAGAACAAAAATACTTATATTTATTTATGTTCCAATTTTTGACAAAGATATGCTGAGGAGTCGACATATTTTATACTTGTGATAAAATGTATAGAATTGTAAATGTAAATTTAAACTCGCACCTTCTTGATCTATCTAAATTTTTCTGATAATCCATACTTTTATAATAAAGTCTGATCATGTAATTGCATGATAGTTTTTGTATGGCAATGAGAGCTGGGATTGTGGAAACAAACAACTGTGGGGTGATTTATCTTCACTTGGTGCAAAAGCACCTCCAGGTTTTTAAACGATCAGCATTTCCTTTTTGCAACTGGATTCAGTAATCATTATATAACTAATTGTTTACGCCAACTGTTTGTGAGCCTGTGCTTTTATAGGTGATTTATGTGTTTATGCTTCTTTTGATAAATGTTGTTTTAAATTACGAATGACAAAATATCAAACTCGTACCAGGCAGTCGTAGAAGCTTCTAGCTGTTTTTAGATTTATGTTTTGTTAGTCGTAAACCTGTGAAATGTTTTAAAATGCGAAATATGCAAATAATGTGATAACATGCAGACTCACCTTTCCCCTCTGGATTGTTGGTGCATGTCCTGTTGATATTATTTCAGTAAATCACTTGTGATCTGTTAAATATGAGAAAAATCTTGGCCCTCTTATTGTGTTTTTATTAACATTTGCTTTAGTCTTGTATATCGCAGCATCTGGATTGAGCCTGGCTGAATTTACTGGCTGGTTTGATCTGGTTTCAGTCACAGGTGACCTGTGTAGCATGTCCACATGAACCTGGATGAGTCTCAGTAAAGTGTCTGAGAGCTGAAGTCTGTCAGCGCTCAAGAATGCCTGACTCCTGGAAAAAAAACAAAAGACAAACAAAAAAAACTAAAGCAAACTTTAAAAGCACGAATGCACTGCTTTTTTTGATATTGCGCTTCATGGGATAAACATTCTGCAGATTTAATTCATAAGACATTCATAAGCTCCGCAAAATTAGTGCTTTTGAAGAAAATAAACTGGTTGTTTTTGTGTTTCGTGGCCAGCCAAAGTTTGAAGACATTTCGATAGATTAAATTAGACCCGAGTGTGGCTTTAGGCGTCATGATGTCATGTTTCTGCCTTCTGAAGTGGCACATTTTGGCCTCTCAGGCCTGGGTTTGGATGTGTTGGACCATGTTCAGTCGCATTAAGACTGAAATGAATGATAATTAGCTGAGTTCAATCATATTTTGAACATGATGAGTGCTGCGTAATGTTCTAACACACTGGCGGTACATGTTTTTTTTATTAAAAGTGAAGCTGAAGGTCTTTCCAGGTGGCTCACATGACTTATTGGCTGCAGCACTTAAAGAATTAGTCTGACTGATGGGCCTAAAAGTGACCAAGCCCTCACTCTTTACAAACCCACGCAGCATCTATTGTGGCAGGAATTTCCAGCCCGAGACCCACCAAACCACAGTGAACTTTTCACATTTTCTCCTCAGCATGAGCCAGTGTGCGAGGTCATCTTAGAAGTCCAATAAGACACCCCCCCTGCTACTTAAGAGCACCTCTATTTATTTTTATTTTTTCTCCCGTGGCGCTGTGCAGCCGCAGGTAACTGCCACTGACCCTAGAGCGAACCAAAGCTATGCATGGTGTGCATGGCAGGTGGTGTGGCTCTGGGTGGAGATGGGGGAGGTGGGAGATGGGGCTTTGGTTAGTGGTAACATAATTCCTCCAATAAGAAGAAATAGAAGAAGCATACTTCCTGTCCTTTTTGTTGAAAACCTCCCTGTTGAGTCCAGTGTGTCTGCTCCTGAGGGCTGCTGGGTTCAATGAAACTCAACTTTCCTGCATGAGGAGGATGTTTGGTCTTTAATTCAAGCAAGAAAAGGTCAATACTTTTTTCTTTTCTTTTTCTTTTTTTTCTTTTTCTTTTTCTTTTTTTTTTACAGGACTTCTGAATATCAAAAATTAATCTTAATTTGATTTTATTTATACTAAATTTGCCAAAGTTCAGAGAAACACTAACCAAAAGGCAGGTTGGGTAATTAAACAGCAGGTTTTTGGCTTTTATACTTTTGTCCAAAGTGAAATTAAAAGCAATAATCACTCATGTGTTTTTTTCTTTAAAAAAAAAAAAAAAAAAAAAAAAAGTGACCTGACCCAACATCTTAATTTCATAAAGTCACAGTCTGCTAATCTGCAATCTGTGGATGACATGTGGCAAAGCTTCGAACAGCGGTGACATTAGATTTACATTAAACGACTCAAAATAAGGAAGTGAACTTTTTTATTCCGTGCTCCCGAACTCAGATGTGATGTATAGATTAGGGCATGTATCGAAAAATAGATCTTAATGTGAAGCAACTGAATATCACATGAAAAATCGATATTTTTTGTCTTTGTAAAAATGTCAGGACTTTAAAAACTCCTTCAATTAAAATCCTGTTTGGATCCTGTTGCGATGTACTCTCGAAACATGCGTGCACGTGTTAATAACGACTAAATTGTATAATTTAGGATTCATGTAATTAAAAAAAAATGAAAATACGAAATAAAATGTGGAGCCTTATTTTCTAAATAGGCCAATAGGTTGTATCTAAAATGCGCCACACATCATTTCTGTAAGCAGGCCATGCTTTTATTGAACTTAAAAAAAAAGAAAGAAGTTTTTCCTATTAAAAGTCCAAATTTATTTGCTTTTCTGGACAAATTTGCAAATTTAAAATTAGTGACATAACGCCTTTATATAGGCTTAAAATGTGAGGTTTAACAAATCTATAAATAAATAAAAATACAAGAATATAAATCAGCTTCCTTGATGCAAAGTTCATTAAATAAATAATAAACTAAAATTAAGTAAATAGATTTTTATTATCCAAACACCTTTAAAATGGAATTTTAGAACATTTTGCTGGTCACTTTATTCCGGCTCCATCCAGGTTAAACTGCCCTAAAAACGAAATGAATGAGCAGCAGAGATCAGTGTCCACACACTCTGATTAGATCCCATTTGCAGGCACGACTCGTAGCTGCAGATAAATTATTGCCTCGTTCTGAATGTCTAAACATGTTGTAAATTTCAGTCACTTTTGATTGTTTCCTCTCAGAGTCGTTGTGGGTCTAGAATCACTTCAAACTGCTGCTTGGTTTGGTTTCCAGCGCGTGGGAGGAGTTGGGTGCTGTTTCATATTCAGAGAGGAGGGGGGCAGGAGAGAGGGAGGGTGGGGTGGGGTGGGGGGGGACTCCTCCAGGATCTCGTTCTCTTTGGGGCTATAAAAACGTTGTGCCTTCAAGACAGAGCAAATTAACTCCATTGGCAAATTATTGCGCAGCGACGCGTCGTTCCGCTAATCGGCGCGCGACGATTAGCGATTCGTTTCTGCCTTTATGGTGACATCTGATTAAAAAGCGGAGCGGGATCTGGGTTGTTGAGAGGATGGAGTACATGGAGGATAAGTTTGCCTTGAAAAATCAAGCGATGAAGGCCAGCGAGTACTACATGGACCAGGTCATGGAGAGCCTGGACAGCGCGCAGTACTTCACCAAGTCCTCCCCGAAGTGCGTGCAGGCCTTCGGGCTTCAGAGCGGCGAACATCGCTCCTCGCCCTGCGGAGACCAAAACGGTGCGTAAAAACTTGTGTTGTGTAACTGACTTTTTTTTTCTTTTTTGCATCAACACTACCGGCTGTAGAGGAGCTGGTCTGCATCTGTGTGCGAGTTAAAGAGAAAAAGAAAAACTTTCATTGAAGGAAATTCACCATCCAATCGTTTCGTTTCTTTTTTTTTCTGTCCAAAAGTTTTCAGACGCGTCTTTTGTGGGGTTCAATTATTCTCATTAGATGTTATTTCTTCTATAATTATTTCATGTTTTCGCCATTTTCAAAATATTTAAAATATTTACTTTGATTTTCACGTTTAGTTTAATATAAAACACTTAAAGGATCAAAGTTAACTTATAATTTGTATTTTTTAATAACAGCAGCAAGTCTTCAGTCCACACTTGGAGCCTGCTGATTTATTTTTAAGTTACAATTGCAATATTATAGCCTAACATGCACGGTGTGAAATATCGTATTATTAATTTGTTCCTTGTTCCTTCCAGCCAGTTACGTTGTGCCAAAAACAGACGACGACACTTTGCACTCGGACCTCGGGAGGTCGATGGACAGTTGTTGCACTCTGCGGGCCTCCCCGGTGACGACCGGGCAGGAGAAAACAGATCTGGACGACATGGGGGACAAATGCGACAGCAACGTGTCCAGCAGCAAGAAGAGGAGACACCGGACAACCTTCACTAGCGCGCAGCTGGAGGAGCTGGAGAAAGTGTTTCAGAAAACTCACTATCCAGATGTTTATGTGAGGGAACAGCTGGCCATGAGGACGGAATTAACAGAGGCCAGAGTGCAGGTACAATTTATCACCGGACTCTTTATTTTCTTTACGTTTCACTTTTGGGAGAGCAAACCATAAAGTAAAAAAAAAAAGAAGGGATGCAACTTAAATGTAGAGCAATAAATAAAAAATAAAAATAAATAAAAAGTCAAATGAAAACACCGCCAAATATTATCGCAAATCTTAATTGAACACATTACTTTTTCCTTCCAACAGATTATCTCCTTGACTTTTCTTTTGGAGACAAATGCCATGTGATATTTCGTGCGTCACATTAATTCAAAAGATTTAGTTTTGTTTCATTTTATTTTATTTTCCATTGTTTTCTTCCACCCAGGTGTGGTTTCAGAACAGAAGAGCAAAGTGGAGGAAAAGAGAGCGCTACGGGCAGATCCAACAAGCCAAAACTCACTTTGCAGCCACCTACGATTTATCAGTGTTGCCGAGGACCGACAGCTACACACAGGCAAGTTTTTACTCCACGATTTCCACAAGAGTCACGCTTTTTATTGCCACTGTGAAGATCTGAGGGGGATTTATGGCTGTTTGTCAAAAGCATATTACGCACAGGGCGCGTAATGGATGCGTAATGCGCTCACAGCGGCCTGTTATCTCGATCCCTCTCCTCTAAAATATTAATTTCATGTTAAGTCACAACAAATTGCACAAACTGGCCGCCCTTTTATTGCCGCACAATTAATCACTTATTATGAACCCCATCTACAGAACACTGATTAGAGAGGCTGCCAGGTGTCATGGCTGAATGAATGGCCTGATATCAGATTTCATGTTGGCTGAACATTTATCTTGAAGTTTGGACAAAGGTCAGGTACAAGATGAGGTGAGAGGAGATGCAGAGTGTCAGCTTTGTCCTCTGGGTAGGTGTTCCCTATCAGAGACTCAGATTAGGGCCTCCAAGTGTTGTTGAGCCTATGGTTGTTGTTTTTTTTTTTGCAGAGATGGAAATGTGCAGGCAGCAGCTTCTCAGAGGAGTGAGCGTTCATATTTTAAAGTTTAAAGAAAGCGGCTTTGTTGAATCTCAAAGAGGCAGAATTGTGAAGGAAAAAAAAAAACATTAGAAGTTGGAGTCACAGCTCTGCTATGCCCTGGCCCAAGACCAGGTCAAAAATCTGTTGGACTGTCTCTTATTTTCCTCACACATGTTTCTGATAGATAGCCCTGGATACCCATGCCCTTTCTTCCAGCTGATCCAGATTACTGTCATTAAATGGACCGCCCTACAAGTAACTGTGTTGGCAGTGAGTGTTTTTGTCTCCCTAAACACAGTGGACATGGATTGCATTCTTTTGGGTTTTTAAGGAGTTTGGTTTTCCTTTTGTTAACTGTCGAGTTTTTTTTGTTTGTTTTTTTTGGCCATTCTTGCTGCTCTTTGGGGCAAAAGATTGAAGTTGTGCTTATGGATGGCACATGTTGTCAGGAAGGCACGGTTAGGAAACGTTGGATTGGCCAAGCTGAAGCTGACTCTCATGCTACAACCACATTTTTGTGCTACAAAGGAAGTTTATCTAACTGTCAAAGTGGACTTTAACTCTTCAGCAAACCGCAGTGGGCTTGTGCTGTTTGTTCAAATTTTCTGTAAATTAAACTTTGGCCAAAAGGTGTTGTCCTTGTGCTGAGGAAGAAATGCAGCTTTTCTAAATTTTCTGAACCACGCCGCAGGTATATATACGGAACAGTTAATGAAGGAAGCTGTCGTTTCATGTTTCGGTGACTTGATTTTGAACAAATGAATTTGCATGCCTCTCACATACGTGGGCTCGTCTTCTCAGTTTGAGTGAAATCTTGGCAAATGAGACCAAATGAACTGCCGCAGAGTGAATGAAGTCATTTTAATGTGATGGAGCTGTCAGAGCGGAGCCCGTACTTCACGTCACAGACGGACACGCTGCTCTGTGGAGCGACGCTCCTGCCTTAAAGAATCAGTCATGTGGTGCTGTGCTGTGTGTCGACCAGATGGGTTTATGTCTACTCTCTGTACTGACTGTCTTGTGTGCTCTCTGACCGTCTGATGAAATGCTACCGGCGGCTCTGTGACCCTCTTCTGATGAATTTTAGAAATTTCTTTGAATTTATTTAAATTCATGTGCATTTAAAATACCTTTAACCGTTCACTCAAAATGATTAAAAACATATTTTCTCACTTTCCTCTATCGGTACTCTCATTTACTCATTGTGTGAAACGGGTGTAAGAACTCATGAGAATAGTTTCCTTTGTCCAGTATTTGTCATTTGTCCACATATAAATATGTATATATATTTATATTTATATATTTATTTTGTTGAAGGGGTGATAGATAGATAGATAGATAGATAGATAGATACTTTATTTATCCCCTAGGAGAAATTCATGTGTGTGTAGATTTGATTTTTTCCCTTTTATTTAACATTTTACATAATATTACTGTATTTTAATTGATGCATTATGTGTATCTTTGACCAACACTCAGTAACCAGAGCAATATTGTTTTTAATTATGTAGATATGTTTTGTTTATTCTTTTCCTCTGTAGCTTCCTAACAGTGCACTGGGGTCGCAGCAGAGAACCACATGCACAGACAATAAAAGAGATTTAGTTCAGAAACGTATGTTTTTTATTTTCAGTGCCGTCTGCAGAAGTCAAACATTTCTATAAACTACTTTTATACAGTGTGACAAAATAATATCAACTCAACAGGTCTGCTTACTGGCTTTTTTTTTTTTTTTTTTTTTTTTTTTTTTTTAAAGCTTTTGACTGTATGTCATGATCTTCATCACTGAGTGGGTGATTGTAGGTCTTTATTTATCCTTCCATCCAGCTACTTTTACATGCTGCTTCTCTAAAAAAAAAAAAAAAGATCTATTGTAAGTAGTTGATAGATTAATAATATATATATATTTTTCAAACAAATTTTGGGGTATTTGTTCCAGTGGATCTTTGTGTTATGAAAATCAATCTAAGTATCTAACACTGTCTTTATCCAACAGATCTCCAACAACCTGTGGCCGAGTCCGGCTTCTGGTGGCTCTGTGGTCTCCTCCTGCATGCTGCCCCGAGGCTCCCCGCCCTGCGTCACTTCCTACTCGCACTCCCCCCGCTCGGCCGCTGGTGCAGCTGACCACGGCTACGTGGGCTTTCCTAATCAGCAGAACCAGTTCGGGCACGTCTCCCTCAACAATTTCTTCAGCGCAGACTCTCTCCTCACGCCGGCCGCCAACGGTCACCACGCCTTCGAGACCAAGCCCGAGTTTGAGAGGCGCTCGTCCAGCATCGCCGTGCTGCGCATGAAAGCCAAGGAGCACACTGCCAACATCTCCTGGGCCATGTGATCAGGGTTCCTGTGCATGTCTGGAAAGTCTGGATAATGTATGGAAAAAGAAGTTTTTAGAAAAAGTGGGGGTTGCACAGAGAGTCTGAAATCATATTCAGAAAAAAGCTCAGTCACTCACAGTATAAATCTGTCATCTACAGACTAGATGTCACTTATTTGTTGTTGGCCAATTTCACAGTCATACTGCCCTGCTATTTAGATCTGCATCATATATAACTCATAACCAAAATTTTATCTGCTGAGTCAAGAACAGAGGTGGAAAATGTGTCAGGGTTTGTGGTTCTCTGCATATTCTTAGTCATTAACCTCAAGCTAGTAACAAAAAACTGAAACAGCCATAACGTTGTGTGACAGATGATCAGCTGTGTTCCTGTTCTGAGGCAGATCTGCAGAGCGGCAGCCTGGTGTTATCATTAAAATACTGAGACAATCAAGTTTTGAAAAGTGGAGACAGTCTTCACCTTCATGTAGCTTAACAGAAGCAATACGTTCATATCACTCAGACCTTCAGGGTTATGTCCGTTGCAGTGTTTTACAGCCCACAGATGATTGTTGTCCTTTCTGGTCGGACCAGGCGGGTGATGAACCCCTCGAGACCCGCGGACGTGAGAGCTGTGATGTGAATAAGCTTTCTTTGTTGTTGTCCTCAGTGCTTCCTCTTTATCGAGACAGAAAGAAGTGAAAGCAAGAAGTCCCGTTAATGGGTAAATGTGGATCCTGAGGGAGGGGGTCCTAAACCACTACCACATTTCTAAGCACTGTGAAAAAAAAAGAAAAAAAAAAAAGCTTTCTTTACCTGCGCCTGTCGTCTTCCTCCCTCGTTCCAGCTCAGGACTGAGGACGAGCAGCGGGGAGACGAACTTGACTTGACGTACTAACGTGTCTGTGTGCTTTGCAGCAAAGCTCTGTAATCTCTGTCGCCTGCCTCTGGACTGTATCACAGGTACATGACGCAGGCTGGGGGGGGGCAGATTTTAATATTTGTGTTTGTGTTATAAATTTATCTGGTGAAAGCATAATAAATGAGTGTCACTTGATTCCAGTGTAACTGAACCTTTTCTTAAAGATTAAAGGGTACGACTGATTCCATGTTTTTTTATTATTGTTAACAAATCGCACAAAAAGATCATGTTAACAAGTCGGATATTTCTTATTCCTCTTCGCTCCATTGTTGCCTGAAAACTATTCAACATCAGTGAGCTGCGTCTTTGCACTCTGTGACATTTTTTGTCATTATGATCAATGTAGTTTTTCTTGAGTAAATCTCACATATACTTTTCTGCTGCTGCGCCAAATGTTTACGAGTCCGCTGCTGAAAATAGTCCCAGTGCGCTGTTTACTTCTGCTTGAGTAATGTTTACTAAAGTTTCCAGCTGTTTAAGGAAGATTATTTTTTTTTATGCCTCCACAGCGGTGGCGGTGACCGGAGGAATTATGTTTTCAGATCGTTCGTCCGACCGTCCCAGTCTCCTGATCACGATATCTCAGGAGCGTCTTCGTCTTGAGGGACAAAATGTTCACTTGGACTCAAGGATGAACTGGTTAGGTCTTGGTGGTCGAAGGTCAAAGGTCAAGGTCACCGCGACCTCACGTATATCCCATTCTTGTGAACGTGATATCTCAGGAACGCATGGATGGAATAGATCGAACTGATTAGAATTTGATGGTAAAAGGTCAAAGGTCAAAGTCACCGTGAGCTCGCAAAACAGGCCCCAACTCAAGAATTCACTGGCTAATTATGACACAATTTAACGCCAATGTCTAATAGGATAAAATGAAGTGATGACATTTTGTATCCGAAAGGTCAAAGGTCAACTTCACTATGACATCAAAATGTTCAGCAAAAACACTGAATACCTTTTTATTAAATTCCCTCAAAGACACGAGTGTGGACGGAGGTGAGGCAGTAATTAATGAAGTCAGCAGGAGCTAACGAGCTCAGGGCTGAGTGCCAGAGACGGGCTGAGGGAAGTTGGAAAATACTGAAATGCAGACTAATGCACGGTTGGTGCATATGTACATTATATATATATATATATATATATATGTAGCTGTATCCTTTTAAGACAATTAAAATCATACCTTTCCTTTTCCTTTCCTTTCCTTTCCATTCCTCACTGTCAACAGATCCCCCGAAGAAACCCAAAACAAACTCTGTTCACCCGTCTCTCAGTACTGTGACTTCTCCACCCACCTTCTCAAACCCAAACCCACTGGTTCCTACTGAAGACTAAATTCTTTTTTAAAGAAAAGGCTCGGTAATTTCCACAAACAACATTGTAGTTTTTAGCAAATGTTACCCAAACAGGAGTAAATAATGCATTTGTTGGGGTCCCCTTGTTCATTGGAAATGAAAGAACATGTCACCCAGTGCAACAGTGTCGCTCAGTGATGTGTTTTTATTAGTTTCTGGACAACACTTGAGCTCTATGGTATAAACAGACAATAGTATATTGAACCTTGTCCTTTAAACTCTTCTCTACTTCAAAATTAGGCCTGACCCTTGCAGTGTGGAGCCAGTCATCTCATCTCATTATAACACAGTTAATCTCTCCATTCATCAATAGTAGCCGTTTCCATGCGGCCCCAAACACACAGCCCCTCGCTCTTTAATCTACGACGCTGTCGTGTAATTGGGAGCATATCTTCCTCTCTCTCTCTCTCTCTCTCTCTCTCTCTCTCTCTCTCTCTCTCTCTCTCCCCCCCCCCCCCCCCCTCCCCCCCCCCCCCCCCCCCCCCCCCTCTCCTCTGTTTCCCCCGCTGATGTCATCCTTTTGTTTTGCTCTGAGATCACAGTCACAGCCGTGGATAGCATCATAGGGAAACCCTGTCTATAGGAACGGTGGGCTTGATTCAATTAGGGCCGTAACTTGTGTCAGATGCTTTGGTTTGGAAACAAGTTTGTTTCCTTCGGGTACTTCCTGGTTGCTGCTATTCAAAAGCACAAACCCAAGTATGTTATCTGCACGCATCATAACACACGGGCTTTGATCCTGAAGTGTCCATGGAAACAGAGTTGGATGTGTTCCCTCGTGTTGCAGTGAGGTGGTTTCTCATTCTGGGCATTAAACTAAGGCAAACTGTGTATTCACTGCAGCATGGTTATATATGATACTACTGATTGATCATAGTTTTACACATTTACTCTTGACTTCCTAGTTACAGCTTTAGTTTTTGGTGAGAGGTCGTGTATTCAATAGTTACTGTTGATAAGATATAAAGACATAAGTTCAAACCCTTCACATTTAACCAATAATTATATTATTAGAAAGTATAGAAACCTGTTGCTGAACACTTTCCCTCTTTTTATTTTGGCACTAAAAGCTAAAAATATTTTAATGCTCATCCATCAGGTGACTCCTGAGGATATTACTTGACCTCCTGCTGCCATCCTACCCATCTTTTTAACTCTACCGCTCCTCTATCTATAATTTAATTTGTTCATTGTCATGTTCTATATCTTCTAGGCTTTTTTATATCCGTGATGATACTTTTAGTTACACAATACATTCATAATTTCATGAGATCATTTCATTCAGTAGGTAGAGGTTGTTGCTACATTTAGCAGTTTTTCACATCTCTGAGAAACTTTTTTTTTTCCTCATACAACCAGCGATAAGTCAAGTGACTATAGGGGAGTGTTTAGACTGAGATTTGTTGTCAAGTAAGATAACAGTTCATATATTTTTGGGGTGCTGAATCCAGTGCCATGATGTACCAGAAAAAAACTTAAAAATGTGTGCAAGTAGCAGTTTGTTTGCAGTCTATTGCTGCATTGTAGTAAAACTATTGTTACTGCTCTGCCTCACATTTTTAATTGCAATGCGTCACAAACCACGTTGATGAATAATCAGACCACATCGTGTGTTTATAACTGCAAACATCTTGGGTGGGCTCAACACGTCAGAGAACACTGGCAATGTCTGAAATTCATTTCGACTTTTGCCGACGTTTCTAAAGGAAACATTCCTCACTGGAAGCCATCAGCATCTGTCCTTCATTCGAACACCTCCTGTATGTTTGGGTCTTCCCAACAAATGGCGAGCATTAGTGACTTGAATTTGATTCTGGCGGCCACAGGTAGCCAGTGGAGGTCGATGAGTAGCGGAGTGAGATGCGTCCTTTTAGGGGCTGATCTGGTCCAGGAGTCAAGGCAAGAGATAGCCAAGGCCTGGACCAAGAGCTGGGTGGCGTGCTGAGTCAGGAAGGGCCTGATTTTTCTGATGTTGTACAGAGCAAAGCGGCACGACCGGGAGACGGATGCAACGTGGTCAGAGAAGGAGAGCTGAACATCAAACATGACACCCAGGTTGATGATTGTTGTCTCTGAGAAGCAAAGGCCAAAGCAGTAGACGCTGTTGTAGCACCTCAGGAGCTCTCAGTGGGAATGTGTGTGAGGGAATGAGCTTTCATTCATCCAACACTTTGTCATTACTTAACAGCTAATTGTTTTTGATGACGTCTTTCATGTTAAGGAGATAAAACTTATTTTTGTTCTCAGATATCTTTCCTCACTATCTTGAAACACTGTTGTAAAGAGGCTCCACCCACTGAGGTTTACCTCATCCCCCCTGCCTCTGATAAACACGCCTGTAACTAAAACTACAATTTGCTCTTTTATATCAATCATCTTTTTTTTTCTTTTTTTTCCACCATCTCTGTGCCCCCGCTGCCCTCCCCTCCTCATCATCTTCATCTCTGGACAACCACAGACTGATGGTCATGCAACCTAGGCCTGCACACATGTGGACAAGTGCTAGTGTGTTGATACAGAGAGAGAGAGAGAGAGAGAGAGAGAGAGAGAGCTCCTGCAGACCAGATCCATCAACAGCTCCAATGGGTTTGACCCTTCCAGGTTAACCGCAGCCATTAATATAAGAGCTTCCCTCCCCTGCCTCCCTACTTCCCGCACTACCTCACGCAGGGGAGGACAGGCCTGTGTGTGTCTGTGCAACACACACACACACACACACACACACGGCTGTTGACATGAAGAAATAGAGCCAGATCAAACGTTCTGTCGGCCGGCGACTGAAAAATGGAGTCGGCGGTCACGTATGTTCCACAGCAGAGATCTACACTTGCTGTCTGCCCACTGTTGTTATTCTAATCACTCAACACTGATGTTCTACTTCTTCGTCTTCTTCTGCTGCTCTGGAACGGTTGGACCAACTCACCACCGCTCCATCCTCTTCTTTCTTTTTTCTTTTTCTTTTTTCTACAAGCACGGTTATTTGTCATGAGCCCTCTCCCTGGAGTTTCTTCAGAGGTCATTTAATATAAGACACTCCTGTCAGACTGTGGCGACGGCAAACTTCATGAACTGGGGATTCATGTATTGTTCAAACGTAGATGTCTGTTTTACTATTATTGATTCACATCAATAAAACAGACTGAAATTGAGAACGGAGTCAGAAATGAGGGCTTGAGCTCGTCCTCTGTGCGAGCTGATCTGACTTTAGACTTTAAAAAAAGGAACCGTGATCAGTTTTGACCTGATGAAATCCTGCAGCAGTAAAATATAAATACGACAGCAGCAGGCAGACCTTGCGTGTTAAATTATTAAGCATATGACTCACAGTTTGGCTGCATTATAAAACAAAGAACTTCATGTTTTTGTTCATGTTTTGGCATGTTTCAGAGCACATTAATACTGACCTCACTGTTGTACAGCTCACATGCAAGTTCCTGCTTTTAGTCACTAATGATCGCGCTGTTGTTTTTCCTTCTTTTTGATATATTTACAATATTGAAGATCAAGTTGTACCAAGTTGCTCCACCTTTTGTAATTTTATTAAAGGTCTGTTAAAATGCATTAAAGAAAATTGGTCTCAGCTCTGTAAAAGAAAAAAGGCCTGGAAGGAAAATGTCCAGCTCAGAGACACAAAGACTTTCCGATGAAATCCTCGTACTTGAGCCAGACCTGCCTCAGAAGACTTGAAACTACTATAGTGAAATATATATAAACTTTTCTTTCTCCAATGACCACCGTACTGTCTCATTCTTTAATAATTAAAATTGAAAATGCCTTTGTCCTTATCTTTGCCCTCTTGGATAGGATGAGATCTCCTTGTCTTATATTTCCAGTCGAATTGAACCCCAAGTGAAAGTCCAGAAACCTCATGAGTTTAAAGCTCTGCAGTGGTCTGATGTGCTGCAGGAGTGAGAGACTCGACGCTTGTTACTTAAATGCAATCAGTCAGTGAGCAAAGGTCACATAGTTAACTGTTGTCAGATCAACGTTCACAGGCCTGAGGATGTATTAAGAGATGTTTGTGTTTTCAATAATGATAGTGTAATGTTGATATAATGCCGCCACAGCAGTGGTGACCTCTCACCTGGTGAAGTAGTGTGTCTGATCACACACTGGACACAGACAGACGTCACATAAACATATCAGGCTCACGTCAGAATTTCTACTATCATTGATGTTTAATCCTTTAGATATTTATGCTGCTTAAATGCTTCTGTAATATTATGTTCTTAAGTTTGTTTTTATTGATATTGGCTGTTTGTGGCACCAGGTTCAGTGGGAGAAAAAAACTGTATGAAGATACTAAAGAACTTCATGACCAGAGAAAACATTTCTTTAAAAGGCGTCTTCTCTTTACATGGGGAAATATATTGCAAAGTTTCATGTTCATTTTTGCATTTGGTGGTGGTGGTGGTGGTGGGGGGTCCACTTGCAGGACTTTCATGTGCACCTTCTGCATCAAACAGGCAGTTTTAGTTCACAATAATTAGACTCCAGTCAGAGACACTTGAATTAAAGAAAGTGACCATTCATAGTGAATGGTTTTACTGTTAGATTTGGTGGAAAAGTCTTTTCTGGTTTGAAGGAGCTCTCAATGAATCCAAGCAGCGATGTGGATTCTGCTGAAAGAGCTAATCCACCGAGTACATGACCATTAATCTTCATTAAATCAGCAACACCAAATGGCATGAGCGTGATCCTTACAGTTAGGAAGTGTCAGGTGATAATGTCCGCCGTGTACACCTGAACGAATCTGATTGGACATTACTAGCTATGCAGCTGGAAGCTCAACTTTAGTGCTTAAACTAACTATGCTTCATATTTTATTATTAATATGAAACTTTTTTTTTGTTATTCCAGAGACCAGGTCAAAATGTTTTTCTTACAAATTACAGATTATACTGCATATATAAAAGAGTACTCTAAAAAATATATTGTGATGGAACAAGAATCACTGCATATTCAAGAATTCCTATTATATACTATAACTTTTAGGGGTGTTGCATTTATTCGAATTGAATGGAGTGCACTTTAAATTTTTTCTTTTTATTCCTAATTTCCTGTCTTGGGTTTGAATGTCAAACACAGGCTGGTACAGTTGAGGAAACGTCCCGGAGTGACTGTGGTACAGCTCCAAAATTCAAAAACCAACATCAGTTGGCTCCAGCTCTTTTAATGCTACAACCTTGCACCCACTTTTTGTTCCCTGTTTTTTCTCTCTCTCTCTCTCTCTATCATATATGTCCTGTTGTTCTGACCTTGTTGTCAAAGCTCCTAAAAATCTACAAGTGCCTAATAGCTCTGAGGAATCAGGGTGTGCAGCCAAAAATGCCTTTCAGAAGGTCCCTTATTCTCAGCGCAGGGAGGAAGTGGTGCACTACAGGCCCGAGGCGGCTTACAAGAGGCTATTAGAGGCCTGCGGCAGGATGCCTCACAAATCCAATTAGGAAGAGCTGGGACTGGATCTGGACTGTCTGCTGCTGCCTGTCAGTCAGAGCAGGAGAGAGCAGGTGTCCAGTTACCAGAGATGTGGATCATGAGTGTGTGTGTGTCAGGGTGAGTGTGTCTTTTGCTTGGAGTGTATTTATGTGCATCGTATGTGTTTTTTGTGTAAACATTTTATTGTTCGTGTTGTGTGTGTGTGTGTGTGTGTGCGCGTGCCACACATACACAGGTCAAGTGTTAGCAGTGTTACTGTGGGAAAACTGCAGGCTGGGTCCCTTGGTAAATGTAGTCCAATCCAGCGTAACCAATGGAGAATCTAACAGACTATTACCTAATCACTGATGTCATGTCTCTGCTCTACATGAGGTTTGACTGACATCACTGCAGGCTGCCACTCTTCAGCAGCCAGAGACCAATGCTAGCTATAGCATCATTAAACTATTAACTGTGTGACAGCCTCATTTTGGAACTGGTTGCCAGGCACTGACGGGAATACGTCCCACATATCAGTCAGACAGTGTGGTTGGTTCTGAAATGTATTGTTCCTTCTCTGAGTTTCTGAGTTTGACCCCGTGTAGGTGGAGCTTTCATGGCTGTTGCTACAAATGCTACACAAGTTTGTCTTTGGTTTATAGCAAACAAAAACAAACATAAAGATCTTTTTTTTTTTATCATGAAAGATCTAACAGACGCCAGGGCCGAAAATGTTTGGAAGTCACAAGGTACAAAGTCTGGTTTGTGGTTGCAGGAGCATCAGGCACCTACATTAAACATTGGAAACAAAAAGGTGAATGTGGAAAAATCTATTATCAGACTTTAATAATGGGTATGGCCAGAGGCTGGAAAGATGGCACCTCTCATTCCCTTTAAAAGACGTGCTGACAGTTTGGTAAGAGTGGAGGATCCATTGGAGCTTTTCAACGAAGGGAAAATTCATACAGGGACACGCAGCTCAAGTTCAATCAATTATATTTATGTAGCTTAATATCCCAACTTTCCAGGACAGACAGAGATGCAATAGATGTTGTGTGCGGAATAGAGCAACATAGTAAATTTAAAATAAACCTATGTGAAGAATTGGGAAACAACCAGATCTGTGTTGGGAGCTTCAATTTACTCTCAAGGGCGTTCCAGAGATTCCTACTTTTAATCCATGTCACTCAATGTTTCGAAACTCTGGAGGCTGAAAATGATCTGCATTTATAAAAAGAAAAAAAAAAAGTATTTGCAATCTGTGTGTGCATGTCTCCGCCAGTTCAGGCAATGAAAATGGCCTGGTTGACCAAACCACGACAGTGTTGTAATGTGTGCTGGATTGCCAGTAACACTTCCCCTATACTGCTGCTCTTCTCCCACAAGAGAATAAAAGGATTCTCATCAAGTCATAATGCACTGTCGTATACTTTGTTTATGCAACTTTGAGGCGTTCTGCTGTTTCCTTTTGCCTTTCTGGAGATGCAGCCTGCTTCTCCAGCTGCAGTTGAAGTGGATTCATAATCAGACTAAACTGATGGAACTAAACTAAACTGACTCTGGACCCTTTAAATGGGATTTCATTGTCAGTGCTCTTTGATGGAGACATTTATCTGAGTCAAACACCCTTTTCTCTGTCTTCCTCTCTCCTCACCCCCCCCCCTCCCTTACACTGTGTTCTGCAGAGAGTCCTGGATCTGTGAGAGAGGCTCTGCAGGTTCGTCAATGTATAACTTGAGGCCCCATCTGCACCAGACTAGATTTTAAGATTTACGAAAGTATGCCAATCGTAGAGCCATTTAATCTTTAACTGGAGCTGGTTCAATAAAATTCCACTCACGTTACCGTGATTGGGTTTTACGTGACTCTGGGAGCTGTGCTGAAACAGCTCCTGCAGGGTCGTCCGAGAAAATTGGTTCCAGGTGAGTGGGCAGAGTAAGAGTGACCCCTATGGACCAGTGTCCAAATTCCCCGGAACAGGGACCCTGGGATTCCCTTTAACCTCCATCATACATTGGGGTGGTTTGTAGGTATAGTCTGTACGTTCAGACTGAAACTGGCGAGAGCAAAAAAAATGGCTTTGGCTACCCTGAAAAGGACGCTGATGAAGTCTGTGGGTGCTCTAACGTTACAGTGATTCATAATGCTTGGTCTTGCAAACCGTTTTTAAAGGGCCCACAAAGCAAACAGGCATGTCAGCTGCTATGTTTGTGCCAACTGACAAGTTAGTCTAAAGTTAGCCAAATTAATTTTTTTTTTTAATTAGCAACATTAATGTTACTGACCGATTGGCATCAAGTTCTCAAGCAACACTGCTTTGCATGCTATGGGGCTAGATAGCATTTCCCTATTCCCTCCTATTTTCACAAAATTTATTATAGCTACTCTTTGTCAACTCACCTGGATCACATGCAATGTCATTTGTTCATGCATTTTTAATTTTTTTTTTAAAAAGTCTGTAGGGACAAGGGACAAGTCGTTAAGGATGGGGGAAACACGAGACTGCAATTATCAATGTCTCCTCCATTATTATTGGGAACAAATGTTTCGAACTAAAATTTACACAGTTGTGTTCTGTAGTGTTCTCTAGAGAGGATCACTTCTACATTCTGATTGGCTGCCGCCGAACTGCGTCATAGCATAAACGTTTTACTAACGGCCACACGTTGATGTTATGCGCCCACACCGGAATAGACGCACCGTCAACGTCAACGTCAACGCGCTCGCTGCCAAGACACGACTCGAAAATGAACGACTTCCGGTTCAAGTTTGACTTTCTCGACGCATTCGGTCTGAACTTAGAATAAATCTTTTTGGGTGAGTGTCAGCTGTTTTTTGAGTTGCATCTGTTTTGCAAGACTTAATTGTACATAATTTAGTGGAAGCTGTTTCAGTGTTTTGTCAGAATCATCAAACTACCACTAGCTAGCTACCAGCAGTAGCTTTGTTGGACAGTTAGCAATGCTAACTGCATTGCTAGTTATGCCTTACCTTTATCAGAACCAGGATCTGTAATTCCTAAGTGTGTATGTGGTGTTAACTATAAAAAGCTGATCTGATAATAATAGACTAAATGTTAGAACTGAATAAACAAAATATAAACCAATGAAAATACTGTTTTCAGACAAATTGCTAAGCCAAATAAACAACCAATGCTGTGAGAAATTGGTGCATCAATAACAAATACATAAACATCTAAAATTCAATTTCTCTAAAATGACCATAATACATTCTCATTTTAAATTATACTTATAAAAACTAAAGCGCACACACAAACGTGTGCACATACATTAGCACAGTGAGTCATCTGTCAGTAGAGAAGCGTCATGTTGGCCCTGCCAGCTGCTTCACTCATGAATAGTCGAATGAGGAACAACCCCTGCAGAATAATGATGTTTATGCAGGCAGGAATCAGCCAACAATTAACAACAAGCAAACACAGTCATCACACAACACTGACGTGACTGATGTGATGGTTAGACTGACCTTGCCTGTGGACATGCCATAATATATGGTACACATGGGGTCAGTTCGCATTAACTGTGTTTTGTCAGGTCTGTTAATGTGCAGAATAAAGTGAGATGCATTAACAATGTAACATTGACAGATGTAAAGAAATGAATCAAGATTTTTTTTTTGTCACATTGCCAAGTGAAAACATTCAGCCTGTTACCAGTAAGCTGTATGATGGCGTAATAGGGCCACTGTACGTAAGAAAAGAAAATGGAGCTGGGAACTACATTTGAACAGAGCTATTCAATATTCTGCTGCACACTCACTCAGCATTTCTATTAATGAATCAAAACTTTGGAATGCAACTCGCCCTGTGTCACAGGTGAAGTAACAGCAAGCGCCGCCCCTCACCTGACTCACCTGACACAAACCAGGAAACAGTTTGTTGTTCCTCCGCACAAAAGAGAGATACACAGACTTTAAAACAGATGATCAGATTCACTTTCAGACCAAACTAACAACTTCCTCTGTGAGTCCAGCTACAGAAGAGAAGAGTGGGAAACTCCAGCACTGCTGCTTCAACCTGCTGACACACTGAAGGTGAGTTTGACAAAGAACCAGGCTCAAAGTAAAAGTAAATGTCAGTGAAGTTAAGCCATGACTGACTGTACTTTTTGTCTGCTGTGTTTTCAGTTTCTCTCGGAGACGAAATGAATTTCAGGCCAGAGGAGGGTCTCTGCTGTCTGCTCTGTTGTGACATCTTCATAGATCCTGTTCTTCTGCCCTGTAGCCACAGCTTCTGTAAAGACTGTCTGAAGAGCTGGTGGAGAGAGAAACTAACACGACACTGTCCAGTTTGTAAGAGAAGAGCTCCAAAGGCCGTCTTACAGGAGAGAGAGCAGAAATCTTCACAGACATTAAAACTTCTCTGTCTTGACCATCAGCAGTCAGTCAAACCCGTCGATGAAGTTGCAGATGAATACAGGATGGAACTTCAGGAAACTCTGGAGCCCTTGAAGGAAAAGTTAAGGGTTTTTAGACAAATTAAAGGGAAGTTTGTTCAAACAGCAGAACACATTAAGTTCCAGGCCCAAGACATAGAGAGGCAGATTAAGGAGCAGTTTAAAAAGCTTCACCAGTTTCTAGAGGAGGAAGAGAAGGTCAGGATGGCTGCAGTGAGAGAGGAAGAGAAGCAGAAGAGTCGGATGGCGATGGGTAAGATAGAGGCTCTGAGCAGAGAGATAGCAGCTCTTTCAGACACAGTCAGAGCCACGGAGGAAGAGCTCAGAGCCGAGGACATCTCATTCCTGCAGAACTACGAGGCTGCAGAGGAAAGAGTCTGGCGGTTCTCCCTGCTGGATGATCCAGAGCTGGTCTCAGGAGTTCTGATAGACGAGGCCAAACACCTGGGCAACCTGACCTTCAACATCTGGAACAAGATGAAGGATACTATGGTCTCTTACACGCCTGTGGTTCTGGATCCAAACACTGCTCAACCAGGACTCAGTCTGTCTGAAGATCTGTCCCGTGTGAGACGAGGGCAGAAACAGCAGCTTCCCGACAATCCAGAGAGGTTTGATACTCACTCGTCTGTCCTGGGCTCCGAGGGCTTCGTCTCAGGGACTCACAGCTGGGATGTGGAGGTTGGAGACAGTACAGACTGCCTGGGCGTGTTAGCAGAGTCTGTCCGTAGGAAGGGAGACATACTGTCTGGATTATGGATAATATGGTTCTGTGGCGGTAAATACTCAGCATGGTCACCCTCAGCTCCGGTCACTGATCTCCCAGTGCAGCAGAAGTTCAAGAGGATCAGAGTGAAACTGGACTGGGACAGAGGAAAGCTGTCTTTCTCTGATCCTGATACGAACACACACATACACACCTTCACACACACTTTCACTGAGAAGTTGTTTCCATACATTGAAACTCTGCATAAACTCCCAGTGAAGATCTTACCACTGAAGGTCTCTGTGACAGTGGAACATGGATGATTATATTTTTAATGTTTATTTCTTAAAGGGGAATATAATATATATGTTATGTCACAATATTTTTAGGCTAAGTCACGATACACAATATATCTTGATATTTTTAAATCTTCCTGAAAGCATTTCATATAGGCACGATTTAACCCTTTGGCGCATAAAACCACAACAGTGTGATGATACTAATCCCTGCAATGTTTACATTTAGCTTTTTTGTTTTTGTTGATGCTGTTTCATGTTTGAGATCCAAAAAAAAGAAAAAAACAAAAATATTAATAACTGCATGTTTGGACAGCTAATCATTGTTTAGATTAAACAAACTTTATTTACTTATTTATTTATCTTATTCTAGTCCAGACATGAAATTTGATTCATGTTTACTTACAGATATGAAATATATACAGTATAGATGCACAGAATCTACACATATGGAATGATCCAAAATATACTATAAACAGTTTTCTATTTGATGTAATGAAGGCAAGATGTTTCTGTTGGTAAAACCTTTCATTCTTTCATCCCCTACAACAACAAGAAAGTTTATTTCAGTTTATACATTTAAATTGATCATAAATGCTGTTTATGTCATGTTTTTCATGATGATAATGAAATATTGTCTTGACTTGGTGTCATATTCTGCTTCTCTGCTTAATGTTAAAGGTCTCCTGCGTCTGACAGAAATGCAAATATACAATAGGCTAGTTCATATAAAAAGTGACAAAAGTCTACAGTTTTACCTGCCAGCCATCTTGTTATTGTCCGTTTCTGTTGTGTCGTCACCATCTGTTGGACTTGACCAGTGAAGCTGGACATGCTTGATGATAGACTTAATTTAATCCTTGTTTTCTTAAAACAGTGGAACAGAGTGGCTTAAGAAGTCTGGTAACACTTTGGATTACTGTGACAGAGAAGGCCTCGAGTCCAGTCTTGAAACCACTCATCTGATTCACTTCAAACTTGGACCCAAGGAAGTGCAGTGTCGAATGTTCAGTTTTTTTGATGTCGAGAAAGCTTCAAACATCGCTTTTCGACGCGTTACTTCACGTGAAGAAAGAAATGAACTCAGATGTATGACCAACATGTAGAAAAGCAATATTTGAAGCTTTCTTTAAGTCGATCGGAGGAGCTGTTGTCAAGAAAATCCAAATCCAAATTTGCAATTTGGACAAACTGAAAATATTTTTTCCTTTGACGTGCATCTAAAGTCAATTATATATTCATTTTTAGACCATGAAATTATTCATACTGTCACAGTTTAGAAAGCTACTAAACTGCCTCCTAGTGGCTCCTGTCCCTGTCTTCTACTGACAGTACTTAAAGGTTTAAAGGACTCACACTGTTCAGAAGTGATAAAGGACCCAGTGTGGATGTGCCCGCTGTCATCAGCCTGCAGTCAGGTCAGAGTCCCAGCAGGGTGGAGCTGCACGGGGGGAGAAGATTAGGAGTGTATGGTCTCTCTGATCCTGCTATAATGAGTCTGCCTGGGAACAGATGATTCATTACTGCTGCTGGAACAGTCGCTCTTTCAGATTTCAGGTTTATCTCAAAGTCTAAATACTGTATGTGTATGGTTATTGGGACAAAACTGGTTTAGGAAAATATTTTAACTGGAATGCATTGTGAAGAATCATATGGAATTACCTGCTAGCTTTGCACTTGTCTTCATGAAAATGACCATTTGTTAAATCTGTATAGGTGATTGAACCAGAAGATACAATTTTTAACACAATTAATTAAATATTTAAAGTTTTTTGATTTACAAAAATGAATGAAGTATATGAAGAGTAAAGTTATGATTTGTGGTTAAAATTTAAATAATTAAATAGTTAAGTTAATATCTTTTTCTATTGTTTTCACTTTTATATGGAGAGAAAATAATTAAAATGTGATTTAATTTAAGATAAAGTCAAAAGGACAATAACATCAGAGACATTTTCTCATCATGACATGTCAGAGATCTCTTTTGTCCCAAACTAAACCAGTGTCACGTCTACTTCAAGAAGAAAACAT
Organism: Seriola dumerili; assembly: GCF_002260705.1. Classification (NCBI taxonomy): domain Eukaryota; kingdom Metazoa; phylum Chordata; class Actinopteri; order Carangiformes; family Carangidae; genus Seriola; species Seriola dumerili. The sequence continues at coordinate 1,710,457 of NW_019174352.1, forward strand.
TGAAAAACTATTTCATAAAAGCAGCACGGGATATGAAAAACTACATTTTTCAGCAGCAGAAATTTGACCGCAGAGAGACAGTATTCATTGAGCTGTAATCGTGTTGCCTCCACAGAGATGAATGTCTCCTCCACATGACGACTGACAGGGAGGGAGGTGGCTCCTGCTGTGCCGTGGCCAAACCAAACTGCAGCCCGGCTCCCCGGCAGCCCCGCAGAGGCCCATATATCTGACGTGACTGTGTTTGGCTTACATCTCCAGGTAGTTCATATACACCATAAATATACATGGGAGCACATGCACACAGGCAGGAGTGCAAGGTAGGATAAAGTACAGAAAAAGTTTGTGTAAATCTTGGCTCACTTTATGGTAGATACTATTCAATAGACATACACATTCTATACACTAATTGGACACGAGTCTGTTGTTTGGCGAGGTTACAAAAATTAGAAGATGTAGTTGTATTTATTGTAATCTGGTGAAATGATAAAACAGTTTATACAGTATAACTTGATATATAAAAATGAGGTAATATTACATTAGGCCACTAGATGGCAGCAAAGGATCAGTCCCACTCGCTTCAGTCATAAGTACACAGACACACACTTTTCAAACAGGTACACATACTGTACACTTTATTTATTTATGGGAAATTATGAAACAATGAAGACACAGCTGAAAAGTTTTTTTTTTTCTACATACATAGTCGAACTTGCAAAGTTTAAAATCTTAACAATTTGAAGCCAGTTGAAATAATATATCTGGTCAAAAGTATGTGGACAATGATCATTTAAACCAATACTGTCCTGGAATCGTCCAATAAAAAGTGTCTTTCCTCGTTTGGTTTAAAAGAACTTGACGACCCTGACCTCAACTCCAACACCTTTGAGATGAACCAGAACACCAAATGTGATCCAGGTCTTATCACTCAACATCAGACCAACCTCACTAATGCTGTTATGGCTGTGATGGGGGCAAATCCTGCAGGCAGTTTTAAAACCTGGTGGAACGCCTGAAACCAGACGAGGGGGTAATGTTGAAGCAGCTACATATGGGTGTAATATGTGGGTGTCCATATGTTTTTTTTTTTTTTATATATATATTGTTTCATGATGAATTTCTGCAAAGGAAAGGAGATCACCAGTGAAAAAATGGTGAATATTCAGATCATCGCGCCATCTGCTGGTTCAAGTCTGATACAGTTTTGAGGAAAAACTTTTTTTGTCAAAAAATGTTCAGTCAAACTTATACCACTCACTCGCTGAGTAGTTTTTCATCCGCAGCTTTTCTCATATTCAAACAATCCAGTTGCTCAAAGAACCAAAGCCTACACATGCACAGTATGTCTCTGGTATGTTTATAAACTGGCACCCCAGCTATGTGAACATTACAAAGGTGATGATTAACAATTAGCACTTGTAAAGGTGTCATTGAAACCACAGGGATCACACCCTTAGATGTTTGCCTGCATTTATAGAGAAATCAGCTAAGGTCATACATCACACGGCCGAAATTATGTGGACACCCAAATATTACACCCATGTGTTAATGCTGAACATTTCAATCCAAGACAGAGGGCATTAATTTGCTTTTAAAACATCTGTACTCTTATGGAAAGGTATTCTTCTACTCCAGACTGGGTTAAGCTTTTTCTTCACTGGAACTAAGGGGCCTCGCCCAAGCCATCAAAAACAACCACAAACAAAACAAAGTATGTGAACAGGGGTGTCCAAATATTTTTAGGTCATATATTATATATATATACTCTAGACAAGGTACCCATGTTTCCAAAGATCTTAAATACTGTACTTGAGAGCGATATACTGTATGTGATAATTGCAATTGTTTCCTTTAAAGCCAGAAAACTCAAAAGAGCTTGAAATAGCAGTACTGAGTTTTTCCCTGTTTTACCAACATGAGCACAAAAAACAGCCGTGGTCTCCTCGACCTCTAACTTTGAGGTGACTGTTAGCTGAGGATGGACAGGACAAGGCTGCTGTCCTTCCTCTGCCGTCAGACCTATATTTCTCTGAAAGCACGGCACAAGTGGGTCTAAAACCACTTAAAGACAATGAGGGAGGGAGGGTGGCAAGGGGTGCGGAGGTGGAGAGGTGGGGTGGGTGGCACCTGGTGGGACTGAGAGCTGCTGCACTCTCTCACCTTTTTCATCAATGAAAATGGAGGATGGCAGAGCGCTTGCGTTATGATGGAGCACTTAGTCTGCGGATCCAAAACATAAAAGGGAAAGACGAATGCACTTCATACTCCAACACTTGGAGACAAGACAAGAGTGGCTGTGATGGCGTGGTGGTGGTGGTGGTGGTATACAAGGCAGAGGTGGTATTGATCAGCAGTGCGTGTTTTTATATACACTTCAACACTGCTGAACCTAGCACTCTGCCTGCGAAATATAGGCACTGTCTTCCTCAAGGACACTTCTGTGGTTTTCCCATCAAAGTAATAAATTGGTTTGTATAGACGGAGGAAAATCTCACTTCACTTTTTACCCCTATAACCTCACAACCAGGGTGAGCTGAATTTATTTTCTGTAAACATGATAATTAGATGATAACACATAACAGAGAGATACACTGTTATACCCCTGTTTGACAAATTGAAGGAAAAACATTAATAAATGGGCGAACACAGTGATTGATATACTGTGACCTCTCTCAACTAAACTTAACACCTATGGGCAATTCTGTCCTGCCCTGTTAGATAGTTCTCTCAGCCTCCATCATCAAAACACCAAATTAAGGGAAGTTTTTTTTTGAAGAAAGTTGTTCATCTCTCCAGTAGAGGTCAGAGACTTTATAAATATATGCTAACTGGATATATGCTTGTAATAGCAGCTTATGGTGGCCCAACACCTTACCATGACACTTAAGAGAGCTATTTCTAAGTTTTGCTACTGCTACATAGCTAGGGTTAGCATTAGCAGCTGTTTAGCGACTCACTGTAGCTTCCAGTCTGCTCTAAAGACATAGCTCTGCTCAGAGGGAATAATATAAACTCTTGTCTTGTAAACACAATGGTATCAACCCTGTTAGTCGCATTAGGCAGCTGTTTATAGTAGAAAAGCTTTGATAAACCCAATGTGCAGACAGACAAAGGCAAAGTTAGCATCTACTTGATGATCATTTAGCAGCTACAGAGCCGCACAGTGTGCACTTTATAATACAGCTTATTTCACAAAATGGTGCTTATATTTTGACACAGTTGATATCAGTTGACAGAGCATGTACCATAAATTAGCACATGCTTTTATTTATTCATGTCCCAGCAAACATGTTATTATGAGGAGCTGCTCAGAGCATTTGAACCACAAACACTGGCAGTTCCAGTGTTATACTGTCACCACTCGGCTTTGAAAATCTGCAAAAATACTGTACCTAAATAATACAGTATATTTCATATAAGTGAAAAGACAAGGGATTACAATAAAATATTGATGGTGATGGGAAACTGTGTTGCTGAAGACTAAAATTATCAATGAAAAATCTAATGCAGAAGGGGAGGGAAGCTTTCATTTACACTTTCATTAGCTTCTTCTGCGCATATTTACATTTCAAAACCAAATGTGAGCCAAAGTTATGATTCACGATGAAGCATTAAAAAAAGTTTGCAGTCTTTAAAGTGTTTGCATCGTATACAGAAAGATTAAAAGAACTAACGAATGGGACCTCAGGACTGTTAGGTAGTCTGATGAAGATGAGAATTAGGTCTGGGAGGCGTGAAACTTCCATCATTCTCAGGAGAGAAACCTAGTTTTTCCATACACCCATCATCCTGTTGCCTTGTTAAATGTGTGAAAGTCTCACCTGGTGTGAAGCAACCAGTCACAGTCTGACATTTTACACACATAGTGGAGCTGTGCACTGTCAGGTTGCAGTGGACACGGTTCATATCATGTGGGTTTTCAAGTCTAGACTATCTCGTTCTGAGTGACTTAAATAGTGTATGTATCTACATATCTATATAATGTAGCAATTTACTGTCAATTTATTATTAATAATAACATAATATTTAATAGTAACAGTTTAATTAATCATGAATAAACAAGCCTAATGATGAGGCAAATTAACAGCCTCTGTCAGCCTGCACTCCATCGGGTTGGATTTAGTGGCAAATTGGCAGTTGTGTGCTAGCAGGGGTGCAATGCTCTTCTGAAACAAACAAATCTACAGCTTTCTGAGTCTCCAGTAATGACAGAGAGTGGGAGATGTGTAAGAAGGATGAAAAAAATGTCAACCCAGTCAGAGTAATTCCTATTCAGTAAAGCTGAAGAGTATTCACCGATGTAAAAATAAAAATGAGAGGTGAGATAAGTTTAGGTTGCCATGCAAGAGAAAAAAGGTGAGAGCAATACCTGTGCATCATGAAGAACAGTGTCAAGAAGTGCTGAAAATACAACTTCAGTAAGATTGAAGCTACAAGTCTTCACACAGTACTGAGGTTTAAAATGTGCACATTTGTTAAAAAGACCATCTTTCCCTCAAAGGAGCTATTTGTAAGTTTTGCTATTGCTCCATAGCCAACGTTAGCTTAGCAATGTTAGAGCTCCAGCTATTGTTGCATTTACAATATAAGAGGTTATAATGCGCCTTCTGAAATGTTTTACTTTGTTCAGGACAGACTGAACGCTACAGTGATTCTGTATTGGAAAGTTATGAGACAGGCCGACCATGGAGGAGCTAGCTTGTTAGCATGCTAACTTCAGTAGAAGAAAAGAAGTAATAGAAATAGAAAGCAAAGTGAGAGCTGGAGACAGCTCTTGACAAGGAAAGGAATGAAGTTTGATGCTGAACTCACAACGCTTCTTCTAGACTGCAAAATAAACAGCTAACTTTGGCTATATAGCAATAGCAAATAGCTTGTTTAAGCAGCGACAGGGGGCATATCAGAAAAGGCAGTGTGACATTGAGGGAGTGTGGCATTGAGATGGTTTTGGAATTGGACCCAAAGCTGGTCCAGTGTTGGCTCCCAGAACTGGTTTGTCATTCATTATGGGGGCTAGCACATCTGCTCTTCCTGCAGAGAAAGGGGAAAATAGTAATTTCCTTCTCAATACATTAATAGAAGACTGCAAAAAAAGTTCCTAGATTTGCAGGCTGTAAGCAGCCAACAGTCAAATGCACAAGTGTGAAATGATTACATAAGGCAATAGATCTAGGAAAATGACAAATAGAGCTGTGCAGAGGATTATTTACAGGATTATTTACGGTGTTACTTACTTGACTGAATCACTTTGCCGTCTTCTTATATCACTGCTCTCTCTTGAAGAATTCAGTTTCCATGGTTGTGACTGTGATGTACAGCAAAATAACTTAAGATGAATCATCGACGTACATTTCTTGGATGAGCGGCTCCTTTCATAATGCATCTTCAGCCCAGATGAGCAAAGAGTGAAGAAAACATTACTGAGCTTAGAAGAAGAATAAAATGAACTTTGAGTAAAATGAGGTGATGAAGACAAAATACTTGTCCGTCTTAAAGTTAGAAGGTAAAATATATAGGAAATGTCATTTACCGTATATTCCTGTAGAAGAGCATTTATTTTATTCCGTTTTGTCTTTGCAGGCTGCAGCACAGTGTGAATATTGGTGACATTTATCATGAGTGTAGTTGACAGTCAAAGGGAGTCTGATTCAGACTAGACAGTGACTGGTTGTCCCATAAGTATTTTTGCAAGTTAGTGGGATGGACAGATGAGCGTTAATCCATTGTAGTGTTGAAATGGTTTATTCATCATGGTCTCAACATAAAATGTCTTTGCAACTTTTCTTCATTTGCGTTTCCTTCCAGCTTCTCTCACTTCTGTGTCTGCCTCCGACAGGCTCATGCAGGATAAGGCCTACCTGTCTTGACATTCGGCAACCAATTAACAAGACTGTGACAACCATGTGACTGTGAGAGATGAATATCTGGCACACTGCTCTTGCTTTGAATCACGATTTTTGGATCATCCCAGCATTAAGGTCTCTCTAGACCTTCATTGAATATGAAGGTCTAACGTTTTGGAAGGTAGGGACAGAAGAACAGAAGTGACAGAGACCGAAACGTCCGGATGAACAATAAATCATGATGCTAAGCAAGAGCAGTGTGTGGGAAATTATTCTTTCCAGGACAGAAGTGACACTTTCCAACGCACCTGCATCTAAGAAATTTGGATGTGCGAATATCTTCATCGAGAAAACTGTGAGAGGTGACAAATTATCTGTTCTGCCATTTAGGTATGAGGACTTGTCCCATTGTGGAGGACTAACAGGAGCAGCACTTACTTCCTGTGTTTAGAGCAACCCTGAAGTGTAAAGTCCAACACTTCCTTTACCTGTGAAACGATCCCTGTGGGTATCGTGGTCCACAACAGAGTGGTGTCAGAGTATCACCTCACAGTCCCGTATGGACGCTAACATGACTGTAGCGCTTATGGACTCCATGTTCTTGCAATAGGAAGTACGAGATTTCTCCTCGGGGCTGTATATTATGTCACACAACAATAGTCTACATTCCTTTATTACATTTACCTCGGATGCTTATTCGGAACATGTAGCCTACATCTGCTGCCTATCGGGTTGCAGAGCAAAATGCTTCACACGATAGGATCAGGTTGTGTCCATCTCTTCATATCAAGCTGCTCACGATACCAAAGCCTTGTTTCTGTTGTGTTGACACGCAACCTTATTCTTAGACTTGACTGCCACCTAAACTGAGCAAGACGCACTTGATGACAGTTTGATCAAAGCAGACTGACGCGAGGAAGGGCGACAGTCGAGCAGTTTGATGATTCATGAACACAAAATTTAATTTTAAAGCAGCACCTGGAGACTTACAGCATGACGAGTGTAATTTTTCCTAAAACTAATAAAGGCTGCAGTCTGTCCGGTGAGAGGGAAGTTTGAGCTCCCCCGGTATCGTATTCTGTTTCAAGCTGTAGTAGAAAGATGGATCAGTTTTCCCCAGTCAGAGCTGTGCCTGGCAGCTACCTCATATTTCTACCCCAATCCAACAGATGACAGGAATTGCTGGTATTTCGCTTGTTGACTATGACTTATTTCATCATCAGAGTGGAAACACGTTGTTAGCGGTTCAGTTTAGTATCCACCCTTACTCAAAGAAGAACAACACAGCCAGTTATTTTTATAAACCTCAGCTGCAATTGTTCACCTCAGAAAGGACTCGGAGCTGGCCTCCTCATTACTGATCCGAGTTGTCAGAGATTCACAAATCAACTGTACCTGCTTCTTTGTGCAGTGTATAGGTGTTGAGCAAGTCAGATCCTTGTTAGTTTGACTTTGTTTTATGGCAGAGTGCTCGCAGGATTGGTTTTAAAAACAACAAAGTCAAATTGCTGCATTGACCACACTCTAACCCAGCCCAGAATTTGTGGCAGGATGAGAAAATTGCTGTTTAGCCGTGAAACTTTCCAAAGATTGCAACATACACAAATCGGAAAAATTGCGCTTTTCAAGTGTGCAAGACAGTTGTTGAGCAATTGATGTTGGCTTGTATTCAAATATTTGAACTGCCTTTTGGTTTATGTACATTTGATTCCATTTTCATGTTCATATCTAGTTTTCTTTGTTGTAATGATTATGCACATTATGTATGTGTGTACTTGTTTGATGACACTGTAGAAACTGTGAACTGTGAGTTAAGTGGAGACAATGAACAGACCACTGAATTTAATTTTCCTGTCTAACGCTCTTTAATTTAAGGCCAGTGGTTCCCAAACTTTTCCAACTCGCGGCCCAATTGAAAATCTCAAAAATGTTGTTGTCCCACATCTGACCCCATAACAATACAGAGGCCAAATAATGTGTTCTCCGACATTCAGGACTGAACTGAAAGCAGGGGAAACTTGTACAGGGGAGAGATCACTTGTCAACCACCATCTGTCTCTGACTCTCTTTCTTTTTAATGTTGCTAACCAGCTATCCATTTTGATACCACAGTTTTTGCCATGGATGTAATCTCATAGTGCGCAATCGCACAGAGATAGCAAACAAGTACATGATGTGGTCCGGCTGGTGACCACATTAACATTCCTATCACTGGCTTATCACAGTGATAGGCCGGGGGGGGGGAACTATCATATAAAGGGGGGAACAAAACAATGAAATGAGCTTTCAAAGTTTTTAACGTTTTTATGAGATTTAAAACTATTATATATATTTTCATTTCTTTTTATAATTATATTTATTCACCAAAATTGAAATGTTTTGCAAGTGATTTGCAATACCTTCACGGCCCACCAGTGGGCCCCACCCCACAGTTTGGAAACCAATGTTTTAGGCTCTTAAGCAGTTGGCTGTTCCTATGGCTACTATACCAGAAAAACTCATTCATACAACACTCATACAACATTTTGACTTTAATTGGGATGAATACTTCTAATCAATAATCTTGTGTTTAATATTAGTACTTAATTTTAAGAGAATCTGTAGAGGTTTGTTTTCAGTTACCTTAAAAGACTTTTTTTTGTTGATTAGTGTAATGATGTAGTGATGTTTCCTTTTGTTTAAGTTATTCTGAGTTGTTCTCTTTTGAGCTGCACTGACACTGCTGGTTCATATAGAATGTAAATGTTGTTGGTGAACTATTATTTTAAAGGCTGCTGTTTGACAAAGACTATTTCTTAAAACACGTGTATGTACAGGCACCAATCTGTGCCAGGCCTGCCGGGCCTCAGCTGGAGCAGCTGGTCTCCAGAGGACTCTCCTCTGCATGGACCTACGACAGCAGAAAAGCAGCACATTAAGATTCAGCATGAGATTCACAGACGACTGGTCAGCTCCTCCAATAATGTCAACACATTATTGATCATTAGCAATGCACTAGTATAAAGCATTTAGGGAAAAAAAGCATGTGGATGTATTAAAACAAGGAGAATACATCTTCTAAATCCAGAAACAACTCAAAGTTAAACTTCACTTTCCGGAGACAATTTAATGTAACAAGAGTGTATCAGGAACAAAATGAAAGAGTTTCTTCCCCATGGTTTGTGGTAGCGAGGCTTTCCCTTTGTTGACTTTTGCCTTTTGGACTTAAATACTTTTGGGATTAAAGTGTTGAGGCTCATCTTAAACTGAGACAAACAGCTGAGTCATGCAAAGCATGAAAATTATAGCAATAAATATGTATTTTTTAAAATGTTGACAGGCTGTCCATTGACTTGCAATAGCTCTGTACAATGGCGATACTGTACGGGGTGTTTCTCTGCCTCAAGAAATGACATGACCTATACAATTAAACCTCAAATAAAGCTTGTATCTGAATCATCTTGTAGCAAAGTTGAGCCTGTGGGCAAGATGCGGCAATTATGGGGTATTTATGGTATTTATGGGGTAAAATGGTTCTGTCGCACCCGAGGCAAGCTAACTTGGCTCCATCTAGTTCTGGGATTTACAGTCTATTAAAAAGATAAAAAGACAATTAAAGATAAAAACATAATATGCTCAAGTGGTACTTTCTGAAGTTACAGAGCGGATAACATTACAAAAAGGAGCAGTAGAGCAAATGTCGGAAGACAAGTTGATTCAAAAAGTTTTCTGGAGCAAATACAGCTTAAGAGGTTCAACTGATTATTATAATATCATATGATAATACAACATAGAGACACATGCCAGTAGAGGTCAATTAGTAGTGTAAAATTACATGGATTTGTACAAATAGATTACATAATTTGAAGCATAGCTTTTTGCACATTTCTACATGTGCTCTGTGTTCTCTTGTCATCGTCGTCGTCTTTTTTCTTCCAACTACTTATTTTCCATAAAAGCCTGACAACACATGCACAACAACATAAGTAGTTCATAACAAATAAATGAAGGCAATCAAATGTTCACAGTCTCAGCAGTTAGATTTTCCTAACAAACTAACAGCTATCTGGATGCCAGGAAATGAATTCAATTTAAAAGTTAGTGTTTGCAGGAAACTGTTAATGTGTGTGTTAACTTTTGTGATGTTTTATTGTGACATCAAGGAAGAACAGTAGCATAAAGATGAGTCAGAGAACTGACGTAGTAATGGCAGAGGCATGCACACAACAAAATCTATTTTAAGTTCTAATAACATTTGCCACCATAAGGTCATATTTATGTACTGTATGTAGGCTATTAGGAGAGCTGGATGAAGTGCTACCACCCAGTTTTCTGCAGTGGCCACTTGCGGTACTGCAGCTAAAATCATCAGCTAAAAGCATTTTCCCCATAGGCTACTTTTCTAAAACAGATCACCTCCTACTGCAAACAAGGTTCATCGTTACTCTTTGTATTATAAACCTTTAAATCACAAAGTCATTTATTTCTTATGAGCTGAACTTTTCTTTTGGAACAAGAAGAACTTTCAAAAGTCACTCCAAATTTAAATAGCCATTATTCCTCAAAATCACAAACACATTTATCCTTACAAAATGCAAAAAGTGGCTCACTTTACCCCCATTCTAACACATTTCAAATGCATAATTTGGCGGCCCCAGCTGGAAATGAACCCCCTAATCTTGGCGGTGTTAGTGCCCATGCTGAACCAAGAAGTCCTCCCAGAGAAAAAGACATCAGCAGTCATTGAACTTGGAGCCACAGGATAGATACGGGCAGCAGTCAATAGGCTATTATGCGTCTCTGAGATAAGGTTAATGCCCCGGAGAGCTCAGGAGGCAGGCCCCGCACCGTGCGCCTCGCAAAAGGTCAAACATATTCACCGTCTCCTCTCTGAAATTTTATTCACACACCGGGCACCCCCACGGGTTTGATGGGACTTGGCACTGTGGCCACGGCTTGGCTTACGTAAAGCTTTTGAAATAGATTTAGCTGTAAGAAGGCCCAGGGGAGGATGTGTGGGTATAAACACTTGAACACTCTCCCACCACATTTAGTGCTTCTTTTCAGTTTGTAAGGAATGAGCTTAGTCGCCACAGGAACGTTTGAATGAGCTCTTCAAAACCCACTAAATGCTCTCACGCTACAGAGAAGAAAAAAACACACACACATACACACACACACACACACACACACACACACACACTGAGTAGGGCTGCAGTATATACAAGGACGGGCTGTTCTTGATGTCATCTGAAAAACAACAAAAAAATATATATATATATATTCTTTTCATGCATAGAGCCAAAAATGTTCCACGTTTAACTGAAGCAAATGAAGGTGTCTGGAGGTGCCTGTTTAAATTTTAGTCACGCACAGCACAGTTAAGATAACCAAACCAAATGAAGTAATATTTAGCCAGGAAAGTGGTCAGAGGTAAATATGTTTGAGTCTTTCGAGGTCTGTGGAATCTGAGGTATGCAGGAACCTGTTACCAGAAACCTGAAGTGAGAGGTGAGAGATTAGATGTCCTTCTTTGGAGTTCATTGCTCCCATTTTTCAAACCGGAGGGAACAGTAATTGACTTTTAAATGGCATGCACAGAATGTGTTACTCAAACAGTGCTACTGAGAGAAGCTGAGATACAGCGCAGTGTAATGACCGTGTTGAGATATTAATGTGGACAATCTTAGCACCGCGATAGAGTTTATCTCAAAGTCAAAACAAGGGAAAAAAAAAAGTCAGGAAAAGTCCTCTGTTTGTTATTAAAGGACAAAGAAATCTTTTTGAGTTTCAATGCAAAGATAACATTTAGAAAGAATGGATTTATCACTGAAGAAGACAGATGGGAAAACAAAAACATCATGTGCATCAATGTGTAAGGAATTAGACTGCTAAATATTAATGATTCTGTCTCATTGTAAACTTTTATACCTATGCATCAATAAGCTCTGACAACAGCAGCTCAACCTGTTGCTTCAACACTCACGGCTTGTTTTTGAAATAATAAACGTTTCGCTTTTGTGCTACCCATCATACAGGGTCAAAGTTTTAAAGCTCAAAGAGCCCATTAAAAAAAAAATCTCCATGGCTACTTTAGGGAACAGTGTCTGGTACACTCAAAACATCCAACAATTACCACGGGTATGCTGCCTGGCCTGATCTGAGTGGCTTTGCAGTGATCCTTGAAAAGCCCCATTCTTGTCTGAGGACGACCCCTCAGGTAATGAGTTGCTGCTTGTGGCCTTGTGCGAGTAGAATGAGAACCAGTTTTATTTTAACTGTACAAAGACTACAGTCTGTTCACATTACAGCGTGATGTGTCCAATTTGGAAGCTTTTTTAACCCTTCACATGTGACTCAGTTGTAATGGTTGTCCAATCAGTGAGGATACTGATCTGATCTTGGCCACATGGACTTGCTGTATTAAAGAGGATGTCTAAAAGTATCACCAACAAACATGAAGTATCACATCCATCCATCAGTTTTCACATCCATGCATCAGTTTTATTCCACTCATCCCAGATTGGGTTATGGTGGCCCAACCGTCTCAACTTTCTTCTTTCGACGCAAAGGAGTTGTGGCTCCATTCAGAGTTCCCTCAGGATCTCCGAGCTCCTTACACTTTCTGTGAGGCTGAGTCCAGCCACCCTGTGGAGGAAACTCATTTCAGCAGCTTGGATCTGAGATTTTCGGTTACTAGCCAAAGATCATGACCGTAGGTGAGGGTCAGAACGAAGAGGGACTGGTAAATCGAGAGCTTTGCCTTCTGGCTCAGCTCCCTCTTCACAACAAAGGTGCGGTATAATGTCCACTATCAATCGCCCGCTCCATCATTTCCTCACTTATGAACAAGACCCCAAGATACTTAAACTCTTTCACTTAGGGCAGAAACTCCATCCCAACCCAAAATCATAAATACTTCATATTCAGTACTGTTTACAGTATATGTAAAGCAGTACTAATGGTATTGAAAATATAATATATTGCAGTATTATCAAAAATGATAGTAGGTAGTTTCATATATCATATTTTATAATTATAACTAACTGCAAGTTTTTACTTGTACTTTCTTGAGTATTACTTTCCACCACTGCATAACTGTACAAATGACAGTAATTACCATGACGATGTGTTATGAGACACTGATGTGTGTCTTCTGGTGAAGGTGAACCTGTATTTTGTGGCCATAGTCAGGGAGTCTTGTGTGGAGAGGGACCTTGTACCTTCTGTGACTGGTGGACGTCATTATTTGTGATGAGTCATAGACCCACTTTGTTCAGATAAAGATAACAGGGACATGATTCACAGCCGCAGTCACTGTCACGAGTACAGCACAGCAGAGCTGAGAAGTCATACAGGCATTTTGCTGCAAGAGCGCTGCTCTGCTCCAACTCGAAGAAGTTCACAAAATTCTTATTATTTTCCCTCGTTAGTCATCGAAGAATGACCCCGCCAAACCAAAGTTAGTTCTGTATCAAATGCAAACGCTTCAGATTTACACACTTTACACTTCAAGAGGGACAATGAAGTTATTTACTCTTTTAAAACTGCACTAATCAAAAGCTTTATATTAACAATGGATTAAATTACTATGTGGAATGTGAAAAGAGTCGCTTGTGGTGACAAAACCTCATGAAATGATCAACCAATGTCTTTTGGCTTTCATAGTAAACAACTTTACTGTTGTTTCAGCGCTGTGTCCAGGAGCAGAGAAAAAGCTCTGACAAACACACTGTGTATTATCTGCTCAGCACCAAACTGCAGATAAGACAAAGTGGAACGTAGTGGAGCATTTAGTCAGATATTTCCCTATTTTATCAGTTTTGTAAAGTGATACAGTAACACTCCTAAGGTCTTTAAAAAAAGTCCCATATTTTATAAAGTGTTTTTGATTATAAAGCAGGTCTAGGTTCTATATCAATACTGTGAAAGTATCAAAAAAAAAAACTCAAAGAAATATCTTCTTATGGATCGACACTTCAAATAAAACACAGAAAAAGTGTAAAATATAACGTTAAAAGTGACCCTAAAAATGTGGTTTTAATATCAAATTAAAAGCCGATGTACCTTTTTTTTTTTTTTGCACGTTTTGCTAACTTATGTGTTATTACAAGAACTTGGTCAAACATGTCAAAAGAAAATATCCTTTCATTGTGACGTCATTGATTCATTCATTGACCATCTGCAGCTTCATACATGTGTATCATAACACACAACTTGCATGTCCATCAGCACAACTGAATGGTTTTTATGACATGACAGTTCTGACAACTATGAAAATGAAAATTATTTTTGTTTTGTCTTGTCCATCTGTTCCATGCTGTTTTTTTCTCTCTGGAAATTTGCATTTCTATTGATGATGAGAAGAGGCTCATTTTCCCACTGTTTCAGTGTCAAACAACTCAATTATTCTATTTATTTGTGGTCTGTAATGGAGTCATCAGGGGCTCCTGATGACAGCTGGTGCTGATCATCTTTACTGAGAGCTCACTGACGCAGGGCAATTTCTTGTTGAGATCTCAGCTTTAATGAATACTGGCTGGACTGTCACCAAGAGAAGATACATACCGTATATTTTCACCGTATTTCCCATCTCCTCATCCACAGCTGCACATACACTTTAACACAATTTGGGTCCTGAGAAGCTGATAGAGCTCACCTTCCCATTGAAGCTGAATATCTGAATATGTTTACATCTCAAACAGCAGATTTATGATGCCAACTCCAAATCCAGGAAGACAGTCAGCATCCGAAATGAGAAAATTAAATAATTCATTCAAAGCTTGGTAATATTGTATATTTTCTTTTGTCCCAGCACAGCAGTGAGCCACACTGTTTGACTGAATTATGGTTATTATGGTGAACATGGGCCCGACCAACCCCACATACACCATCCTGCTTCCATAAATATTCAATAGCACACCGAATGTGTATTAATCCACAGCAGAAAGTAGTCCAGAACAAATGAAATATTTACTCCGGTTTCATATTTACCAAAATAAACAGTGCCCAGCTACTTTAGGAAATTAATGGGCTTTTTGTAAAAATGTTGCATAGACTTTAACAATAAGACAAATAATATTCCAACACCAGCCTCATCCCTTAAATGCAAATCACTTTAATCTGTAAAAATTATACAGTTTAATTTATTAGCTTTGTTTATATTGTTAAAATGGATTGTGCCTCATCATGCAAAGCTTTTATACAGATAGATAATAGCGCTTGGAGAAAAAAAAAAAAAGAAGCCAGATTTAGTTGTTCCTTTTCCTCTGGAGCAGGCAGAATAAAAATGTATGGCAGCATGAAAAGTCAAATATAAAATGTGGCTGTTGTAGCACAGCTGCTTTAGCGGCGCTTTCACTCTGTGACAGATTTATAGAGCTGCTTTATAAACCTCTTGGAAATCATTCAGGAGCAGCTTTTGAAACCTGATGGCAGAGAAGGAGAGAGAGGGAGGGTAGGTGGTGTATATCTCTTTATATATCTGGCTGACCTCATTGTTTTCATAACATCTCAGTTGCATCTTAAAGACTTTAAACTGGAGCCAGAGGAAGTCTAAAACCACCTGCTGTGGAGACTGTAAAACTTACAGAGCATCTACTCTTTAACAAAATAAAATAAAAACACACTGTGATACTGTTGAAAAGACAAGAGCTAATATGAGTTGAGTTTAATATAAAATAAAATACTTGTACACTGTGAGTTCAAGGTAATGATTGTTTTTTTTAATTCTCAAATGCACACAAATAGAACAAGTTTGATTTCCTTTATTATGATAATGTACTATAATTGACATTCTGTGACCATTTTCAAATGCATGCCACAGTTTTACATTTTTATGTATTTTGACTACTGTTCAAAACAATTCATGTTGAAACACGCTTCAGTTGTGCCTGCAGATATGTTAGTGTCACATTATTGTTGCATGATAGAACAGATCAAGTGTGAACTTTCTAATTATCTTACTTACACTCTCTCTTAATGAAGTAAAACGTACAGCTGAGGCTGATGGGAATAGTTTTGAATGGACTTGGTCATAAACCTGGTACTAGACGTTGTGAAGTCGCCGGGAGTGGGTGGTGGTGATTGTCGCTTGACAAGAGCTTTAGCCATTGTTTGTATTTATATTTCAAGAGGTTATATTACGCTCTCTGAGCAGCGCTACGTCTTCAGGGCAGATTGGAGGCTACTGTGAGTCGCTATCAGAAAGTGACAAGACAGGCTGGGGCTAGCTTGTTAGCATGCTAACTCCAGTAGAAGAAAAGAAGTGATAGAGATGAGAGTTAGCATGTTGCTTTCCACCTCTGGAGACAGCTCTTGGTGAGTAAAGGAATGATGATGCTGAATTCACAACGTTTCTTCTAGACTGACAAGTAAACAACTGTTAATGCTAACGCTAGCCATGTAGCAATAGCAAAACTTACATATAGCTCCTTTAACCTTCTTTGGGTGTGACTTCACTGTATGTGATTTTTTTTATGAGTAAACTGTCTGGACATGTGGACATGTTTAAACTCGACATGTACGATGCACAGGCTCCCGTAGAAGAGATGAAACGATGACGGTAACCAAACTGTGAATTAACACCCTTTCAGTCTTGACACACACTGAAAATTACATCGTAATCACATAAAGTGTTTCCTGCCCTGGCTTTACTACTCAGCAAACAATTAAATGAATTAGCACAACCACTTTGCATAACACACATCTGTGCGCTTTAATTAACCTAATATCTGTCAAAACACATTGCCTGATTGCTGCTCTGATTTACTCACAGCCTTCATGAGCATGGACGGAAAACCTGCGGGCAGAGGAGATCAGGAGCTCTTGGTTTGGAAGACCTCCATTCGTTTTTGAGTTGCTCTGTTAAATCTATTTGAATAATTAGGCTTTGATTAGAGACGCATCCTCCACTGAGCTCTGGCACCGAGTCAGTCTCTGTTTTTTCCCCCTCAAAACAACAGAAAACGATGACTTAATCTCGACTTTGATTATTCTTATAAACTGACAACTTTCTTTGCTAAACACAGTGCAAGTACAATCTGGGGCCAAAAACCTGATGATTTTCCTCAAAATATATTTATATCCAAAAAGACTGACTTTGGTTTTGGCTGCAAATTGCTGCTGATGATAATGGCATCATAAGAAATGTGCTATTTTTTAACCCACTATTTTCTCCCGCCCGCAGTTGAGAGGCATTCAGGCTGCCTCACAGTGATTCATCAGCTAATCTCCTATAATTTGATGAAATGAGCACATTTCCTGCATTTCCTGCATTTCCAGCACTGCTGATTGTTTTTGAGTACCTTAACCATCTTTATGCAAAATTCACGCTGTGCCTATCTTGGCAGTTGTTTTATAAATAAAGAACTTTGAAAGAAACTAATACTAAATACATAATTGTTACTACAGCTCCAGAGAGAAGCCTGAGAGAGGAGATGTAAAACTACAATGAGACGGTTTTTGGTTCTTAAAACAAATATGCCTTCTTATGGATCAACACGTCAAATAAAACACCAGAAAAGCTTAAAATACGGGACCTTTAAAGTAGTTTTTAGGTGAGCATTGTTTAAGATTCATCTTTTGACAAACTGTATTTGATGGAATTGGGCGGTTTGCTCTTCTTTTTGTGAATGTACATATCAGTATTAAAGAATGAGATTCACTTTTCTCTCTCTCACTGTTTATGTATCTGTCAACAGAGAAGAATGTAGTTTACAGTAAAAGGGACGAGAGTTAGTGCTCGATATTCATGGCTAACCTTCAAAGAACGACAGAAGTAAGACGCAGATAGTAAATGAAAGGGAGGATGTCTTGATAACAGTGATGAAATACCTGTGCGTTTCATCACGAGTTCAGATTGACCCAGGAATCCGAGGTGCATCCCTAATAGCTGCTTTTAAGTGTCAATGTGTTTTAAGTGTGAATTGTTCCTCTAAGTGAGTTGCATGTGCATCCAGCAGAGTGAGACCTTGCCTGAAGCCACGTCGTTTCACCTGAGACAAACTGTCACGAACAATTACTGCTGCTGTGGGAAGGTTACGGGGGCGAGGACGAGAATGATGACACTTTCTGTGTTAAATGTGATTCCTGAAATCTGATCTGAAAAATTTACATTTACGAGATCGTATTACCGATGTTGCCGCTGTGTTTAAAAGTTTTTTTATCACACACTCAATTTCATCCGCTTCTCATTTTTGATGTTGTAATAGAGTTTTTAGTTTTACATCTCGGATAGGGAACTTGTAAGAAACAATTTGGATGCGCACAAACCAAGACATTACATTCTGTACATCTGATTTCATTCATTAAGCAGATAAATCAGGCAAAACTCCATTTGGATAATTCCATATTTTCACTTGACTGGCATAAAAAATGAGCATGTGCACCTCTGGAGATATTACTGAAACAGCCTCCGTGTTGAGTCAGTATGTTATGAAGTGAAGAATCTTGTGTTCTGCAGAACTTTCATGCAGTTCTTTCTTTGCAGCTCTGTTGTCGTCATCCTCCCTTGACAGACCTGTTGATGTGGTGCAGCAAGAAAAACACAGGTGTGACTACATTACATCCAAGACATGTAGCAATGAATCAGCACGTACGATACCAGGACCCTGGAACTGGAACACAGGAAGGGAAGGTAGATATCATCAATGTGTTTTATCCTGTTATGTGAAAATGCAAAGTATAAAGACCCAAAGTGTTTATAATTCAGTAAATAAGACATTAAAAAAATATATAACCATGAAATTATGGAATAATCCAAACTTCAGTTCATTATTATAAAATGTAAACATTTCATTGCTCATTTGCTTCTTTTCACAGTAACAGTTTTTATTGCAGATTTTTATGTAGACAGCAACAATGGCAAACACATATCTGGCTCAGCCCTGTTTGTCTTGAGTCACAGCCAAAGACTTTGTGATGAAAACTGGCACAATGAAGTGACGGTCATTAAGAAACACTGAGTTGTGAAACAAAAACAAACATTTTGAAATGGCAATCCAGCAATAAACTGTGAAAAGAAGCTGGGTGACTTACATTTTACAGTGATGAAGTTTGAGTTTTGTTTTTTTGCTTATTGTTATGTAACTAATTTTATTTGTATTTATTTATATGATTATTTATTATTATTTATCATTTATCCATGTGACTTTTAACAGTTCTGGTGTCCGTGAACAAGGGCATGAGGGCAACATCAACTGAAAGCATCTTCGTCAAAAATCAATACCTCAGCCACTTCAGGGAAATAAAGCCGTCATAACTGGATCTGATCTCAAAGCCCTTCTATAAAAAATTCTGAAGGCTTTATAACAGCGGGGCCAAAATTCATCAAAGCCTGTAGCTGGACCTGCATGTGTCCCGCTCCCACTGCCACGCAGGTCAGGGCTGAAGTGATTTAATGCTCAGACAACAACAAGTTGCCACTGAAAGAAATGCGCAGTCGTGCATACCTGACGCCGGCACTGAAGCTTAAACAAAACACCCGCATTAAGTGTTTGCTCTGCGTGTGTCAGGTTTATTGCTTCCAGGTGACAGAGTCATTTAATTAGATCGAACATCAAGGTTTATTGTCGGTAGTCAGTCACATTTCAGCAGAACCTGATTTGACATGCACAGCGTTTACCTTCCAGAGGGGCTGAGTGCTTCTCACTGCTTTCATATTTGCTGAACTCAGAACCGAAACAATAGAAAAATTATTGTAATTTGTCCAGTGGCGGGAGAAAGCGTCGTCCATCTGTTTTTTTCATGGCAAAACCTTGAAGCTTTGTTTGGAAAACAAAAGCAGGCAGTTTGGCGGACAGCTCAGGACAATGTAAAGGGCATGAAAACATACCATTACAGTACCATTTTTGCTGAGCACTCAGTGTTGCACTTTGAGTCGCAGTAAATGCTCAGCAACAAATTACAGGCTTTCAGTCAACAAAAAAAAAACCAACACCCACTGACCACAAATGTGTCTGTAATTCATTGATCACAAACACTTACATACAATGATTCAAACACAGCCTGATTTGAGGTTTGGGCAGTTTTTTGACACATTGTCTGAAGGCTCTCAGGAAAACCTTTATGGTTGTGTTTGAACATTCGGTACCTGGCAAACCACATGTCAGTCAGAAGTGAGGTAAACCTTTAGAGACCTGAGAGCCACCGTGAGGAAGAACAAAGTGAGAAAAATTCTCTCTTGGCTGGCATCAGTGATGAGCGACTCGTTAAACTCCCCCCAGAGGCAAATGACAATCCTTGAATATGCCCGGACCTGTACCGTACACCAGTTGTGTGATCTGCTTGGGCCGATTCCCATCTGATACACAACGCATGTTCATATAGTGAAGCACACTGCGTTCCATGTGCTTCCTACTCGATGCCCAATTCACACATTAACGCAACTCTAACATATTTTCTGCTTTTCAGACTTTATCATTCGGAGACGACGATGGAGTTGAATAAAGACCAAAGCCAAAACTAATTTGTCACTATAACACCGAGTTAATCCCAACACTTAGTATCAATTTACTTGTACAAGAACTGCATGCGCTTTCTCAGGTTGCTAATAAGATGGAAGTAATAAGCTCCTGGATGCCGTTTTAAGCGTGCCAGTCGTGCGTTATGAAGACACACTGCATCAAGCTTTCATATCCCCGAGTGGCACAAACAAAGTCATCGCCGTCGAGAACTCCACTCGCAGAGGCAATTTTAAAACTTATATTGCACAGTCGACTAATTAGAAAGATGTACTGTTCTCTGAGCATGAACAAATATATAGGATAAAGATAGCTCTCAGTGCAGAGTTAGAGATGCTAAACCATAGTGGGATGTGATCATTGTAGTAGATGTTCATTTCTGGTGAAATCTCCCATCCAGATTCAAAACTACTGTTTATATCAACAGTAAATCTACAGGAAACTGCAGAGGAGAGATTTAGGGGGCACTTTATTTGGATAGTCGCCCTACAGAGAGTTTACAGAGTATATTCAATAAGTTATTAGTTGAGATTCAACAATTTAGCTGTCCTTAACTCTAACCATTAAATGGTTTACTAATCGGTGGATGAATATTTATGTAGACATTGTTGAACATTAGTGAAATGTTGGAAATACTCCGTCACAAAATACTTTAGTATTAGTACTATTTCCCTGTCATGATTACACAAAGTAATACCTCACTAACCATGACAAAAACTGTTGAGGAAACAGTCTCACCACAAGGTTCATTTTGGCTTTAAAGCTGAGTTTCACTCTGGAAACTGGACCTTACAACCACATCACATGCTCTTTAACAACAGATGGAGTTTGCTCAGTAATTGTGGAATTGTATATGTTAAATTTCTTTTTTTTTCCAAACTACTTTTAGGGCTTCTGATCAATGTTGGACAAAACTAACACATGTAACACACTAACACATTGAGCAGGCAGTATCCAAGAAGTAATTTACTGGTTCATATTAACAGGGGTTGATGCTTTAAACATACTAAAGGACATCAATCACACTGCCAATTTGAATTACAAGTGCCAATTTAGAAAACATTGATTTGGTATTTTGCAGGTCAGACGATGTGTCGGTTAAACTTGGGCTAAATTGTGTATAAAAGTGAAATCTTTTTGATGTCTACAGTAGGTTACATACACAAATTGTTTCAACAGTATTTACAACAACAACAACTGTGGTTTTATGTAACCTAGACATCAAACAAATCCCTAACTTTTAAACCAATTTACTACTCAACCTTTGACCTGCACTAAATCTGAAAACTTAATAAGGCAAACAATGAACTTTTCTTTTGCCCCTTGAGGTGTCCCTGAAGCTGTCACGCCTGAAGCCGTAATTAGTCTTAATTTCTTGCAGCTGTGAGTGGCTTCTCCATTCCCTGTGTGTGCTGCATTGAGAGAAAACAATGTCAGTCACTAATCAAGCTAATTTAACATAAAATAGCAGATCTGTACGCACATGTTCCCCCTTTTGCTATCTATGTATGAATTTAATAACAACAGCTGTCCACTACTCATGTTTGATTATATTTAAATTTGTCACCTCAGTGTGACCACAACACACACACACACTCAAAACCACATTTGAATCTGTATATAGCACTGAATGGCAACCGAGCTTTAGGCTGAACACTGTTGTGGTTGTTGTGAGTCAAGCCTAGCAAAGTGTATCAAACACCATTATAAAAGTTGTTGTTGAACTAATCCTTTGCTCAGTGCAGCCAAGGGAAATTGTGTACAAAGTCGTGCTCTCCATTTTTCTGACTAAAGGCTCTCATGCAAATCTCAGGGTGTTTCAGGCCAAACATTGTTGCAGAAAGCTACAAATCCATTAATTCCTGTTGTAGACGGTGCTGTGGGAAGCTGGGATCTCTGTGCAGAGTGTGTAAAATGAGGCCTCTGTCTTTTTATGTGCGATAGAGTTTCTCACCTCTCACTGCCATTCAGCAGGATTAGAAGGAGAACCGGTCGGTGGTTACTTGTTTGCCCCCCCCCCCCGTGGAGCCAATTCTCGCTCTCCCAAGACGTATGGCCACTCCAAAGCCTCGGGCTGAAATATAATCTTGGGCTCTGCACAGCAAATTACATGGGATCTCCGGGAAACAATACACCTAGGTACTGCACGGTGGGGAAGGGGTGGAGGGGCGAATGCTCATAAAATAAAGTGGATGGTATGGATTGTAATGGATATATGCACAAGGTTTTGACAATTTCAGGGCTGAAACAATATATCAACTGCGTCATGTCGGCCTTGAGATGGGAGGACGGATCTTATACTCATGGATCAAGTGGAATTTGTTTATTAGCAGGCTAATAGCTTTCTGCAAATGCTACTGAAAATAGTTCCTTCTGACAACAAACCTTTACTGCAGCCAGTGTGAGTTTCAGTCCAGTATGATACAGTAAATCTGTCTGTGGTTAATGAGAGTTGCTTTTCTTTGACAGTTTTGTAGAGAGCTGTTTGTTTGCTCATAGCTGTTTTGACTCCGGTTTGGCAGCTGCTCTGAGGGTAGGGCCCACCTTGCAGGAGTAAGTTTAAACAAGATTAAATCATAGTTTATTTTACAATTCTGTTGTCACAAAACTGAAAGCCCAGAGTTTTAACTGCACATACTTGCTTTCAAGCTTTTCTTCTCTTTCCTGTGTTAAAGCAGATTAAAATCAGGCCAGCTGCTGCACACTCTTCAAACTCTGATCTCCTGTGTTTAACTGGCAGCTGGTGGTTAAACCAAAAGAAAGAAAATGGCTGCATTTATTTTTGAAGAGTAGCAAAAAGTAAGGGGCAAGATAACTTAACACAAATGATTGTAATGATTTTGATTTTAAGATAATAGTTAGCCGGTTCAGCTAAGAGTTGTAGCTGTAGAACTCCACAGAAAAGTTGAGCCTGCTAGCAAACATGGGAGTTAGCTTTTGGGCCTGCTAGCAAACATGGGAGTTAGCTTTTGGGCCTGCTAGCAAACATGGGAGTTGGCTTTTGGGCCTGCTAGCAAACATGGGAGTTAGCAAAAGGCTGGTTAGAGTTCCTCAGAGTTTTTATGTTTCCAAAACATTTTAAACATCCATGAGCCCAAAACTTTTTCCTGAAATTAGCCTAGTTAGATTTGAGCCTATCTACCTGTCATCAAGCTAATGCTAGCTAGCATCTAGTGCGGTGCAGTTACCAACAGGACGTGGAAGTGCGCTTTTCTTTTTAATCAAAATACAACTGCTGGAGGATGTAACCAATGATAGGAGGTTAGAGGTGGGGTTTAACCAAATATCCTTGAGTTTAAAATAGTACTAATCCCTGTTTTAATTTGAATGAATTTTAATAATTTACTTTGGAGGTGATCAACAGCTAAAACTACTGAGCAGCATGTGTTTTTTTTTCAAATCACTTCCCATACCTATTCTTTTCCCAAAGGAAGCCTCTGATATCCTCTCAGATGAACAGAGTGTGTTTTTATGGTCCACTATCTTACAACCAGACATCACAGGGACACAGCATGTAGGGGTTAGCTACAGAAAGGGGAGATAAGTAAGAACAAAGTGAGCTGGTCCCATGGTGTCAAAACAAGGCCTCCCATTTCACCCCTATAGACGCCGCGGCCTTGAACCAGATACCAGACACTCTTCGGCTTCAGTGAGATTAGGAACAGAGACTTCTTTAGACAAAACTATCACACGACCTGCTTTGGCACCAGGCATGTTTGGGATGTGTTTCATTGGTGTTTGTTAATATTTTGGGGAACATCTCTGCATTCCAGAGATGTTGGAAATGTTCTCTCAAGAGTTCTCTCAAGGTTAAAGAAAATCAAAAGGCCTCAATGCCGAGTTTTCCCACGAAAAGACACGCATGTGGCGGCATAGGCTTACATCACAAGCATGATAGCAGACACTACAAATTACAATCATTAAAATACCAGTTCAATTTTAAGCTTTTCAGCAACTCCTCTTTGAACTTTCCCTTGGCGTCCATTTCCTTTGAACCTGTACCTCATTTTTCCTCTGCAGGTTCTCAATATGATTATTATGTAATGCATGAGACCGGTTTGTTGGAATGCTATTTCAAAATCGGGTGTGGCTATCATGCCAAAATCGTTTTCACAATATAATACACAGTGTTTACATCTGCTGTTATGTCTGGAGAAAACATTTAGTGTATTGCAATTTTCTGTTCTGCAAAATATCACAAACAAAACCCAGGTGGATGTTAGAGACAATGGAGAAAATCATGATTACATCTTCCAGACCCAGAGTCATTTCATCATGTCATTTATGTTTATTGTCATCTTACAATGCTGCAGTGATCATAGCCACCAGATACAAACATTAAGCTTTTTCATTTCCATCAACAGATGTCTGCATCCATTTAAATAGACATCTGTCAGCAAGTGACGATGTTCAGGCATCAACCACATGCCGCTGTTCGTGTTGGAAAACCAAGTATAGCACTGACAAGTCATAGCTCAGCTGCAGTGGAACGTGAAATTAAGGTGTAATAGTCTTGTGTGGAGAGCCACTCAGGTACCAATCTGATCTGAAAATGCCTTTTTTAAAAAAAATAAATGTTGTATGTTGTTCTTTTTGTGCCTCCATTTTATTTTATTTTTTTGATCTCTT
The DNA here is from genome assembly GCF_002260705.1 of Seriola dumerili. NCBI lineage: Eukaryota > Metazoa > Chordata > Actinopteri > Carangiformes > Carangidae > Seriola > Seriola dumerili. The sequence goes on from NW_019174352.1 coordinate 1,735,370, forward strand.
TGTTCTTGTCTTCACCCCTTCGTTTTCTCCTAATTCGCTCCTCCTGCAGCTTCAGTGTGGAGGGTTAACTCCAGGTGTTGCTGATTAGCCAATCAGTAAGAAGAGGTATAAAAGAGGCTCATGCCCAGTGATCTGTTTGAATGCACTGAGAAGAGTCACAGGACTGAAGCAAATGTCTCTGCAACCTCCAAACCAAAAAACAAACTCCAGCTCTTGGGAGTGGTTCTCTCACCTGAACTCTTCAGTTACTGCCCAGTCAAAAACACAAGTAGATGGATTGGGCTTCAGTGTGTTAATCAAGGTTGCTTCAGTTTGGATTAGGACGGGAGCACTTTACAGCTCAATTATGATGCTGAATTTTGGGGGAAACGTGTATGAAATCATGCACAATGGTACAACCAAAAAAAATATGGAGTCTTGGAATTGAATAATCCATGATTTTCAATGAAGAGCTGGAACAAGATGCAAAAAAATGTATAATCTTGCCAGTGTGGAATAAAATGTTTTTTTTTTCCCAAAGCCTGACAACCTTAAAGCTACTTAAAGGAAAAAAAGAGGGAAATGTGTTAAAGAGGTTAACCGGCCACATCTGTCATGTCTATTTCTTTAAATGTGCTGCTGCCTCCAGTCGATTTTTTAAGATTTTTATTCAAATAGAAATTTCCATGAAGCATCCTCACCCACTTACTGTATGTGCAGAGGTATTGTGAATTGGATTTTTTTTTTTTTTTTGTTGTTTTGTTGTAGTGTGGGGACTGGTGCCTAGCGTGGGCACTCTGTCTCTCGCAATCTTCATGAGATGAATCAAGCTGCTGATTGGTCAGACCTCTGGAGGATGTGTTCAGGATGTAGAATGGAAAATGTACTGTGGTCACATGTCTACATTCATTTTTCATTTTCCTGTATTAGTCTGTGAAAAATTGCACCTAACTTATGTAAATTTACAAAGCGAAGACTTGGCGTGATGACAGTGACATTGAACCAGTCTGACCTAAATATGCCTCTTTCTGTGCCTCCATTCAAGGCGTCTCCATTGAGTGGAGTGTCTTTTTCACATTGCAAATCTAATATAGAATATATTTGAACTCAAAACATATTTTACAACATATAACATAATATATATTACAATCATACTAAGCTTTTAGAGTGACATTTATGTGAACTTTAAAACACAAATTTGGCTGTTGACCAATGGCAAGTGGGATGTTAAATCAACATCCACATTTTGTTCACTTATTCAGTTATTTAACCTGTCTTCTGCTGGTAAACCATTAGGATAGGTCTAATAATGGAGAATGATCCATTATGCTATTGACACCTGACACCGCTAACTGTCACTTTCTGCCACCAAATACGCCTGTACGCACAAAACAAACACGAAAAGGTCCATAATCACCTTTTTTTTAGTTTTTAGTGTCGGCTCAATGCCTAAAATGGAAATGGAATGTGAAATGGGAAATTGAGGGCTATATTAAAACACAGAAGTCCGTTAGGGCAATAAAGAATGGGGTAACACTGACGTTTTAATGTGAGGCCGGCCTGTGGGTGTGGGTTAGCTACCATGGAAGAACAATGGAGGGTGTTTCCTGTTGGAATCAAAGCACCTCTGCTACCAGCTTCCTCTGATTACTGAGCGAATGTGTCTGCAGTGTTTGTGTAGCAAATAGACTGAAGGAGGACTGCAGTTGCCACACTTTTTAATATTGCCTAACGCTGCAGAGGTGCTTCACACTGCCATAGTGATTACTTACAGTGGGTGTATGTACGTAAGAGGCAGGTAAGAGGCAGCGGGACCGTCTCAGCATCAAGATGCTTCCACATAAGGGCCGGTAAGGGTCGTGAACCTATCAGCTCTCTCCCTGCCTTTGTGCGTAAATCGACAGGTGCTCCCTACGTCCGTCCTGACATCACGTCCCAAAGCGCAGAGACATCAGGCTGCACTCTGCCAAAGAAAGCAGAGCAAAGACAATGTGAGAGTTAGAGGTGAAAACACACGCGTGCTTCACAGCCTCTGGCGCTTTGATTTCGCAGGCAGAGAGCCAAGATTTTTTGACTAAGTAGAATTAGACATAACATGTGGGCCCCTCCTTATTTTGACTGTTTTTTTTCTGACATTAGTCTCAAGACATTTTTAGAAAAGCAACACAAACTCTGTTTTGCTTGATCACTGGTTAAGAGATCATGTTCGTCTGTCTTGAACTGACAGTGGCAGAGACAGGACATCACATTATCTTATTATCTGGTGTGTAATCAAATCAATGTTACAAAAAAAACTGCCTCAGCCAAAGAATTTGCTTTTTATTTTTTATCTCAGTTAGAAGGACATCTCAGTATGTACCCTGTCTATTTGAATTTTGAAGGTTGCCAAATTTCTACAGGCAGTTTATTTGACATGAACTGCCATGTAGCTCTAGAAAGCATTATTTAATTGCAATACAGGGATATATGACAATGTGTGTCCCTTCTGTTTTGGTGACGGTCTGTCTGACAGATTTTGATCGACACAGTGAGAGTGACAAGAGTTTTTAAGTAGCTGTTTCACCTCTACTGAAGGTAGTGCTTTATCACAATGTACCTGTATGAGTAAGCTTTGAATACCACAACAAGGTACAGTCATAACTGAATACAGGTAAAAGTGAAGCCAGACTTCTGAGCACAGGCCTTTTTTTTTTAAAGATTAATCTGTTTACTAGTCACGTTATCAGATCGGGCGATAACACTCCACTTTTTAAATTCTTCTTTCTCTCATTGTGACAAACTGGTTTCAGGGGACTGTAAGGAGATTTTCTGGCAACAGGAAAGGGTTATGTTTTAAACCTATTGTTCCACCAGCAAGCAGCTGGCTCATATTGTTCTACTGTCAAGGGAGTCTGACATTGTCAGTCCGATGTTTTAAATTCCTCCTTTGTGTTCTGTACGGGCCGGCAGAGGAAGTGTTTGCGTCTCCTGGACAGTCGGCTTTGTCTACTGTCATTGGGTTTTCTCCCTCTTTTTTTCCGGATCTGTTTATCCTTCTTCTCTAAACCTCTGACACTTGTGTCGTGATGTTTCTAAAATGACATCAAATCATTAATAATCTGCTCAGAAAGGCCATCGAGACTCATATACAGTCACATTAATTCAAATGAAGGTTAGTATTTGTAGCGAAGGAGTTCTTGAATTATATGTATGAAAGACATAAAAAGCCATGCGTCCAGTAATTGCTGTTTACTGTCGGCAACGACCAATTTTGTGGAGCAATCAACTTTTTTTTTTTCCTTTTTTGATGATGCTTCATGTAAGTAGTGCACTTGTTTGTTTACTGTCTGCGGGGGGCGGGGGGCGGGGGGGGTGTTGATCTCCACTGTGAAATGGCTTCGGCAAAGTGGTTATTAAGACGAGAGGTTTTGACTGAATTCCAAGGGAGGAGATGCTCAGACAAGAAAGACGGTGATGTCATCGATCCTGCAGGGGGTGATGTTTACAACACGCCGTCTCCCCGGAGAGAGAGCTAATGTGATGGTCAGAGCTAATGGAAACACTGAGGACATCGCTACATTTAAAAGAGGGGAGGGGAGAGGGGGGGGGGGGGCACATTCCTGCAGAGTATCCAGGAAGGCAGACATGATTTTTGCCAGATGTCATGGTCCTGAGGGTCATGAGAGTCATTTAACACAATGACAGTTGGTAGAATAGGCTATAAAGTATTTTTGGATTGGATGGCCATGTTAACTTTATTTTCCCCTTGGTAATGTGACTCATGTCTTTTGCTTTTTTTTTTTTTTCCCTTTGCTTTGTTGCTATTGTGTTTCAGCACTATTTTCATTGACATCATCTGACATTCAAAGAGTGTGGGCAGTTGTGTGACATCAGTATAATGACGTAAAGCAAGACAGGTCAAATTTAAATAATGAAAACATATCACTATCTGTGCACCAGGGGATTTACAGCCATGCTAACGGCGTGGCTTTATGGATGGAAATGTTGGTCTGTCTGCTGGTTGGTTGGTCATTACACCACTTTGATCCAGACTGAATTTGTCAACACTACTGTATGAATTTATTACCCCTACCCCTAAAGGGCTAAGGGGTAAGTATTATTTATTTTTTGACACCAGCCACAAGATGGTCAGTAAATCTTCACCTGTGTTGCAGTACTTTGAGCTTAATCTCCACTCTCAGCCGCTTATCTCTCGTATGCAATTTTCCTTCTGAGGTAATTTGATTCCCCTGTTGTTCTAAGGTAATGTACAGTCCAGCCCATTGTGTCAAAGAAAAATGTCACCCGCCTGTTGCAGGAAATGTCTGACTGAAATAGATGATCGTAAAAGTGTGTGTGGGGGATTTTACTGTTGCATCAACTACTACAGCTACTGTGAATCCTCTGTGAGTGAGTTTAAACTCAAAACTAATGAGACAGGATGCTGATCAGGGATGCAAAGGTCATCAGGAAATTATAACCAGATTGGTTCTCCAGACTGTACATTTCATTGACTTACTGTAATTGTCATTTGTGCTGATGTCTATCAGCAACAGAAATCTGCACCAAGGTAAATCTGAGCAAATCAGTTGACGTCAGTAGTTTTTGCTGTGAGACGCGTGGGCTCAAATAGTTTGAAAACCATTCATGAAATGGCAGCGATGTGTCTCATATTTTAAAAAAGGAAAAAGGGATGATGTGTTTTTAGGTTGACTACACTGGAAGTTGATTTATCTCTGAACAAAATCATGTTTCTTTTTTAATTTCTTTATTTTAATGCCTGAAAGGTGCGTGCAAGTGATTGTACATGGATTTGTTTTTTTTGTTTTTTTTCATAGTCTCAAACTTTTCTCGTCAAGGACCCGTAAAGTGACACAAATTAGACCACGGACCCCGTCTGATAAGATTTTTGCTTTTTAGGTGTTTTATTACGGGAAGTATATTCTGTTAGTGCTACTTATGGAATTATAGTGAAAATAAATTACTATAAATTAGACCCCCAGGAACCCCACTTTGACAACTACTGGGTTTGAGAATTACTTTGTAGTAGTTTATTATAACATAAGTGTGTAGTACTTTTCAACTGCATCAATAAATGAGTCATTTGGACTAATTTGTTCAAATGTTTCTGACCTAACAGTGTAAAATTAAAGACCAAGTCACTCAAACCAACGTCACTAACGAATAAAAATGAATGCATGAACTTAAATTACACCCAACACTTAATTGTCATGTGACAGAACAAATATAAAAACCAGCATTTACTCTTGACTTTTAGATTTACATGCTATAGTTTGAATTTGGTCAAGACATTTCTAAATGAGTTAATGAACACAATGTACACTACAGTCAAAGACGGCACTGTGCATGTTGTTAGAAGACAGTGGAATGGTGCTGAAGCATGTGATCACTAATCAGATTCATGCCAGACTGCAGATGGGTGACCTGACCTGTATAACGTCATATGAGACCAGTTTAAAGGTTAACAGTCGGTTCTTCCTGCGTGGTGTCTGCACAGTCTGTGCTATCAGTTTTGTTTCTAACACAACCTTCAGATTGCGATAATCTCTCCCATTAAATATAAATCATTTGAGTTCTTGTTGTTGTTGTCAGACTTGCAGTTTTCATATCAGTTCAATGCTGCATGAGAATGAGCTTTACTTCCTGTCAGTCACATGACATCCACAGGAAGGAAGCCAAACTTTTCATATGCAGCAATTTTTTTTTTTGGTCCCAAATTAACAATTGCAGAGTAAAGCCAGTTTCATAAATGTGTCTGTGAACAGAAAGGTAAACATGAAGCTTCAGTCCATTACACCCCTGATACAAGATACAGGATGGAGCAGCGTATCAGTATCTGCCATGATGCTTTCAAGTGAAACACATGACCACTGTGGCTCTGTATCTCATTTTTTGTGGGGAAAAAAAAGTTGTATGGTTAAAAAAAAAAAAAAAAAGACTGACTGCATAGTGTGTCTTTTGAAACAGACCATTTACCCCCCCCCCCCCAGACAACTTATAGAGCCAGGCTCCATTGTGAGTGCTAAGCTCTTTCTCTGCATAAACATGCCACTTCCCTCACGTCCTGTACCACCTGCTACCAGCCTCAGTGCAAGTCTGAAGTTTGCTTTTTCTTTTGTTTTTATTAGTCTTCCAAAAAGAAGTTATGCACAGAAAGTTTGCAGAGTCTGATGCACTTTGTTTTAATTTTTCAATTCTCCTTACCAAAAGTTTGTTTTTTCTGATCTCATTTTCTCACTTAGTCAAAAGTTTCATAGAAGATTTGCATATTTTTTATTCCATAAACATGTATTTTTTATTTTTTGTACTGAGGGGAAACATATTTGTGCCTTGGTATTTCCAACACACTTTGTAGCACCCTGGAATGCCTGAATAGTAAATGTTTATCCTCGATCCAGATGTTAGCATCATATTTTGATTAGGGAGACGCTGTTTACAGTTTGCAATATTAATACATCTATAAATGAGTCTTCCTGTTAAAGCGTTTCATTGTTCGGCCTCTAACATAATTATGATGGAAGCAAAGGAGGAAGTCAGCTGATTGTATTGTACAGAGTGACAGTGTTTGGAGGTGGATTGATGGGTCAACAAAACACAGGATTTTCACACAGAAGAAATCTGTTCATCTCTGTTCACGTGTTTTATTACTGTAACCATGGCAATGAGGGTCTCACATTAAGGAGATACTTATTTAAACCAAAACTACAATCTTCTCCTGAACCTTATCAATTAACCAAAGTGTGTGACTGTTAATTTTAACATGACGGCAGAGGACCCCTACGCCTGCCGCTGGTCGTGTCTGAGGGTATAGACACAAACGGTTTCATATGATGGTTTAAGTTGCAGGACTTGTTCATAAATATAAATGCTGAGTTCTTCAGGATGAATGCCATTAAGTGATGTGTTCTGCAAAAGGTCATATCTCCAAATGAAGGGCTGTAAAATGATGGTGACTCTTTATGAAATGAAGAATGGAAAAACTACATTATTCTAAATGTATTGTGAATAAATGTCTGAGCCTCCAGGTTTCAAGGTTTTTAAAATGGTGAAAACGAGTAGTTTGAACTTTTTTTTCCCAAGTAATATATAAAACTTTACTACTTTGTGACATTCATTGCATTTTCCCACAGCATGTGCACTTCTCTAGACAATAACAAACCATAAAAATGACAGTGTGCACACACTCGAGGTCTGCGGCCAACTCATTTGGTATCTTTCACATGCCTCCAACAAGGTTATATCTGCTGCCCTGAAAGCCCCTTCTGACAGGAAACATCACAGGAAACCACTACCCAGGAGAGACTGGAAAGAGACCCCAGCCCATCAGGCCAGGCCAGGCCAGGCCAGGCCAGGCCAGGCCCTGCTCTGTCATACATCCAGTCAGAAGAATGTTGCTCTGTTTGTGTCAGAGTCAACACGTCAATCTCTGCTGTAAATCCAGTAAAAGACACAGAAAAGTAGAGTCTTCAAAAACAGATGAACTTGACTTGTTTATTCAAATTTAAGATGAATTCCAGCAAATCTCAATCTTATGTCTGAGAAACTCATTATTTTTTTTATTTTATTTTTTTTTTTAAGAAAACATTGCATCTTTTATGAGAAACAGGAAAATAAAACTCCAGGTCGACAAAGGGGGAGAAACTTTGGCTCCAGTGAATGTAACAGGAAACAAGGTTGCCAAGCTTTTTCTGTGATTCCACTTCTGCACCTTTTTTATTTTTTTTAAAATACACAGATGGAGACTTACTGCCAAGGAGCCGAGTGTGCTTTCAGTTACCATGGCAACGAAAGACGATGGCTGTGGGTTGCAGGTTTTAAAAGGAGGGGGGGGGGTGTCTTCTGTGTTTGTGTTTCTGAGCTTGTAGTGGACATATACGTGTGTGTGTACAGTACATACTGTATGTGCAGTTTCACTGGGTGTGCTTGTGACAACGACACATCTCAGGAAATTGGCCCCCAAATCATATTAATCTCACAAATTGACTGGGTTCTTCAAAGTGCCACAGCTCTGGAGGGGGTTTGGAAGCGTGTTTAGATTAGCGCCGTCATCCCGCCTCGACATGGCACAGGAAACAAGGGAGCCCTCTCGCCCGCGCCATCAAAGGCACGGCAGATCTAACGCCAGAGCATGTCGGCCTTCAGTAGTCCGCCACTTCAAACCATCTGCGAGCCGAGATTTCTCTTCAAAGTATCCTTTCTCTCCCCGAGAGACGCTACAAGAGAGACGATCCATATTCAAAGACACGGAGACCATTTTGCAGGCCTTCATCTCCTCACAGCTCGACTACTGCAAAAAGCCTCTTTTACCTGCCTCAGCCAAAAAATCTATTAATCACCTCCAGAGTGTCGGCACTGAACCCGGCTGCCAGACTTTTTAGAGTGACCACATCACGGCTGTTCGAGCCTCTGTGCACCAGCTCCCAGTGTGTGTGTGTTTTTTTTTAGAATTGACTTGTAAGATCTCGCTGTTTACTTTTACGGCTCCTCGTGACCTCTCCCCATGTTTGTTTATCTGACCTCTTAGTGGCGTACGAGCCAGTAATGTAGCCTGAGACACTGGGAGCAGAGGTCTTTCATCTGTTCCTGAGGCGCCACTGAAAACCAGAGGTGATGGTGCATTTGCAGTCAAAGCCCTGACGCTATGGAAAGAGCTGCCTGAGGACGAAGGTCAGCACAATCGGTGACCTCTTCTTAAACATACTTTTTTATTTTGAGTTTTTTTCCTGATTTGACTGTTTTGATTGACTTCCCTCTTGCTGGAGACGCTGCCGTTGCTTTTTCTTTGTTTTATTTGGGCGTCACTCTGTGGGGAAACTATTTTTATGATCTACTTGTTGCCTTGTGTGAAGCACTTTGTAACGTGGGTTTAGGAAAGTGCTCTATAAATAAAGATTACCATCGTCATTATCTCAGTGTCGCTACACTCAAGACGACAAACAACGCTCGCAGCATCTTTATGGCCAAGTTGCTCTTCAGATGTTTTTTTCTTTTTCGCCCTATCTTATCTCCTAGAATATGAAAAGTATTTGTGGATCAGTGCTGCTGTAGGAACACGAGAGATGTGCAGGAGAGTTGATATGCTCTCTCTTTCTTGCTCTGCTTAAAAGCTGGGTGCTGAGTCTGAATGAATGAATTGGATTGTTGAGGAAGACCAGTGTAAAGAGCATTACAGTATCTGTGATCGACTCCAAATAAATGCATCGACAAGTTCTTCAGCATCTTGTTGGGATAGAAAAGGAATATTTCTTAAATGAAAGACAGCTGCTTCAGATTTTTTATTTTTTTTGTGTATGTGTGTGTGTGTGTGTGTGTGTGTGTGTGTGTGAGATTACCCTCTACACATGAAAGTGTCTTTGAAATTAAAGTAAAATCATTAAGATCTTTACAAAAACATCATAAAAACAACAGGGCTGGGTGTTGACATTTTTCCAAACTCGAGTCAATATGCTTCTTTTTCCGAAACGTGTTGTCAAACATAACCAACCTTCTCCAAATGACATGGTTTTTAAAATGGATGAAACATTGATGTAAATCAGGAAGTATCTGATTTATAGAGAAGACGCTCGGTGCTTTCTTCCAGTACCTGACGACACCTTTTTGATACCTGGTGCGACTGACAGATTTCAGTTGGGGCCCACGAATGTGTTGAAGTTTGATCCAGTCCTACATCAATGTGGAACAAAAAAACGCCCACGCACCCAAACATACTGTACGTACGTACATACATACATACATACATACATACTGTACATACATATGTTCATAAAAAGTAATGAAGATTAATAACGTCATTGGTTTCTAGGAGGAAATCTTGTTGTAAAATAGTTTCAAAAGGAGGTCAACCTACTTATACAGTGGATCTTAAGAGCGATTTCATTATTGTATTTACCATTTAGAGGATCTGCTTCTTTTTTTTTTTTTTTCTTTTTCTTTAAATGTATGTCCAGGAGACGGACCAGACTTATGGCAGTAATCTCATCAGCTACATTAACCTGACTGCACAGACTCTTCAAGTTCAAATTACCAAATGAGGCTGCAATATCAAACCAACATAAATCGAGCAGCTTCCATCATGTGAGGAATTCATTTGAGAGGAAAAGAGTCTGTATCTGTATGGTGCAGAATTTACGTCAGAGAAATACCGTGTGTGTGTGTGTGTGTGTGTGTGTGTGTGTGTGTGTGTGTGTGTGTGAGATCTATACGCATCTAGCAGTTTTCTTTTTGTCTTTGTCCAGCTGGTGATTGTGGCCCCCAACCTCCAACCCCCACCCACTGACTTTAACATCCTCCTCGACATGGCAAGGTCACGACTCGCCACACGATTACACACTGTTGGAAAACCACATGAACACGGGCCCTAATCAGGAACCCCACAGCGGGGAGGGAGGATGAGGAACGGAGAAGAGCCGCAGAGGGAAGAGTTCAGTGCGGAGGTCGTGCCGCAGGTTTTTCTGAAGAGGTGAAGCCACATAAATGAATTCCATGTTTACTTAAGCAGCTAATCAGAGTGTCACAGTCAGGCAATCAGGGAGGTGGGAGGTCCTCGTCTTCCTCATGGACAGCAAACGCTCGAATACCGTCGTCTATCATCTTCATGCGGCCTGCAGTGTATGAAATGGATTGTGTTTCATGAGAATGTAAAAGAGGTTGGACTGTAGACCCCCGTATGAATCATTTTATGTCCTGCGTTGTTTTCGATTTTTTATTTTTATGTTCTCGGTTTATCTGACAAGATTTTTTGTTTTGGGCTGAATAAAATAAAAGTGGTGAAGTGAAATGGGATCTTTCTTTAATGTGATGCACTCCGTCCTTCTGTGAGTCGTTCAGCTTTATTCAGTCACACAAAAAAAGCAGCGGTCGAGATCTCCTGAACTTCATCTAAACTATTGGTCATGCAGCAAAAACACGAGCTCTCACACTTCCCATAATGCATATTTTAGTTAGAGCCTCTCTTCCTGTTAAATGTATTTCAAACATCAGAATTCATGTTTATTGTGATGCAGCGGGATGTTTCTCATGTGAACTCGATGTCTGATTCTGTGTGAGAGCTCAGAACCCCAGAAGCAGTTTAATGCAGGACAAATTTTAAGTATTTGAATTGCAAAAAAATGAAATAAAAACAGCAGCTAGTGCAAATAAAACTCATGTCATTGTTCTTTCATAGAATCACTTCTTACATTTTCATTTATTTGACAGCTCCCATCCCTTACACCTAAAGTTTCAGATCCTATCCTCGGTTCCTGGTTCGATTGCCGGCTCCTCCCAGAGAGCAAGACCCCCCCCCCCCCCCCCCACAGCTCCTGATGCTGCTCCATCAGAGTGTGAATGAAGCGGTGAATGAGAGAGTCGACTGGAAAAGTGCTTTCAGTGGTCGATAGACTGGAAAAGCGCCATATAAATGCAGTTTCATTTACAATTTCATGACTTATCTGCAAATATCTTGCATTTTATTTCTGTTTTTTTTGGTTGGGTTTTTTTTATGTTCACTGTTTATTTCTTGATTTTGTATTTTAATGTCTTCATGTGCTTTGTGTTTTATCCTAATTCCCCCTCTGGGACAACTTTTTTTTCCTGTGCTCCACCCAGGCGCCCTGGAAAATGCATGTTTGTTTTGTTTTTTTCACATTGATGGCCTTGGCATTTCTAATTAATGTATGCTGGTTAAATGTCTTGCCTAAAGTAGTGATAACACAGTGACCTTTAAAGACCAACAAGGCTAAATGGCTAACTACAACCTTGCATGAGATGTACCGTCGAGTGCGACAGTGTACGAGGAAAAATCCATGCAAATGACTCCCTGTGTATCCACAACTTTGAAAGTGGAACTTTTACACTATGGTTCACAACATACTGTATACCAACCATTTGAGAGCAGCACTAAAATGCAGTTTTCACTGGATGTTAATATAAAGTTATTTATCAGTTTGGCTTTTATTTAAAAAAAACAAACAAAAAAAAAAAAAACAACCCTTCAAATGTCAGTCTGTGTCTAAGTGTCTTTCCTTATTATTGTCTCTCTGTCTGAACAGACAGACAGACAGACAGACAGACAGTCAGTCAGTCAGTCAGATGTCTGTCTGTCTGTCTGTCTGTCTGTCTGTCTGTCTGNTTAAAAAAAAAAAAAAAAAAAAAAAAAAACAACCCTTCAAATGTCAGTCTGTGTCTAAGTGTCTTTCCTTATTATTGTCTCTCTGTCTGAACAGACAGATGTCTGTCTGACTGACTGTCTGTCTGTCTGTCTGTCTGTCTGTCTGTCTGTCTGTCTGTCTGTCTGTCTGGCGACGAGTGTCTCCACCTCCTCGTAATGAAAGGCTGTGTGACGGAGGAGCGAGGAGCATCAGACAACACCTGTAGAAAAGCAAACAGCCTCATCCAGGACAGCAGCGCTAATAAAGACGAAAATTAACATCCATGCCAAAATAAAATGTGTTTACTGGAGCTGGAGGGAGGGAGGGAGGGAGGGAGGGAGGTGGTGAGAGGATGAAAGAGCATTTGAAGTGTGTGTGTTTGCATAAAGCTTTCATTTTGATACTGAATTTACTTTTAATTGGTGAACACATTATATTATGTACCAAAATGTAAGCAACCACACAAACCCAGATCATATTGCAAAAATTTCCCAACTTTAAAGCAGCAGCCAGCAGGTTTCCCACTGTCTACCCCACACACACACACACACACACACACACACACACACACACACACACACACACACACACACACAGACTCTCAATTGTCCCTGTTTGCTCTCTTGTGCCTTCCCTGGCAGCAGGGACAGTTTATTGCTCCTTGGGCTCTTTTTTTTTTTTTTTTTATCGAATGATTCATGCTCTTGGCCGGGATGGCGCTCCAAATGTGCTTTGATTGAGGAAATTAAGCCCAAGGCCCTTGAACTGGTTTGACAAGTCCCGACTCGTCCGGCTTGAACCCAGATGTGACTGTGATTGGCTGATGGGACGGCGTGACCGTCATCACATGTGACGGATAAATTTGATGGGGTTTTTTTTTTTTTAAATGTACTATTTCATCCCAACTCATGCCCCTTAATGTGGACAGGAAGAGGGAGGGGTTACATTATATTGATGCAATGAATCTTTTTATTTTTAATTTTTTGCTTTCGGTGTCATCAGACTGAGTTGAGTGTCGGGCGTGTTGTGGGAACGCCACCGAGCAGAGACGCAGTGCAGGCTTTTGGCACACGCACAAGGTGATATGTTTCCCCAGAAAGACGTTAGCGGTGAAGGCGGAGAGAAAATGTTTACAAGCCTCTTGTGAACCACCCGGGCCTCTGAGCACACGGCACAGTGACAGTCCAACACTTCCAGATCTTAACTTCCACCGTACAGCGGGCCAGTGGTTTCCCACAATACCATTCAGCTTCTGCGTCGCCTACACGCATTTCATTCATACAGCGTCACCACAGTTAAAAGAGCGACTAATGTAAAAACAAATGAGAATTCAGCTCGAGTCTCAAAATAGTTCGGTGTGCATCAAATAATGGATCTTTCCTCACTAATCACAGCTTGCAAATTGCTTTTTCGGACTTTCGAATGATATTGATCGATTTTTTTTTTTTCTTTTACAGTTTTCATATGTTGGAGCCAGATGTGCTTGTTAGGAAAATGTGCTTTTTTTGCCCCTGAGAGCAGAGAATGTCTGTGCGGGGGGGGTTAAGAAAAAGAAAAAAAAGAAAATAAAGTGAAGCAAACTCTTAATCTACTCAAATGCCCTCCCAAGAGGCTTTTGATGATAAACATCTCAGTTGGTTTAAAGATGTGATTAACTATAATTAGAGCCACCAATCTGTCTGTATTTAGAGAGTTCTTTTAAAGACATAACATTCATAGCGTCGGGCTAAATATCTTATTTTCTCACTTTTATCAGTCCAATATGCGGCCACATGTTGACATGTGGTGATTTCCAATTCAGCGTCGTCTCTCGCTGACGGTGACAGCTACACATCCAGATCAAACACAGCACGCCCACAATAGTCTTTTATGTACTGCACCCTTCACGTCACCTCTTCTCCAGTCTTATCTCGCTGCTTCCTCCAAATGCCTGAGCAAAAAAGAGAAAACGTGAGGTCAAAGGCCACAGGGCCACCGTATTTAGTAAATTTGTCATATCAAGTATCGAGTATGCGTCATATATTAAGTCTAAATCATAATCTAATCTAATCTGGCTATAGACGTACTATTTTAAAAATGGCCACACTGTTGATGTTCAGCACGGGACCCACGGCGGATAACAAATAATGTTTTTCTCAAACTGCCCATTCGTTATAACTGGGAGGGCTGAACAAAGACAGGTTTGCAGTCAGCCTAATTGTCATTTTGGTCCATATAATTACTGTTGTATGGCAGGCGCACACACACACACACACACACACACACACACACACACACACACACACACACACACACACACACACACACACACACACACACACACACGAAGGGGAGGGGAAGAGGTAAACATCAGCTGGGTCTGCAGCCTCCCTGAAACCAGGAAGTGAAGTCACACAGCAGCAGCAGGAGAACACACCGAGTCTTCTTCTTCATCTTCTTCTTCTTCTTTAATTATAAGAGTGCTTTGCAAAGGCTATATATTACTTCAGGGGAAAAGAATGTTTTTTAAAGTTTTCATTCAGAGTTCCAGACTTTTCCAAAGACTCTCCACCACTGAAGTGGAGAGTTTCATTGTTCTGTCTTAAGAACGGTTTCTAAGGCTTTTACATTCTGCCAAGACTCGGAAATTTATACCCTGTGCTTTGTTAAACTTCTTTTGCTGCCTCAGCTGCCTTAAGACACCTCCTGTAGTCAGTCTTAGACATGTACGTATATAAAGAACCAGATGTAATCAACCTGTTTTTACCATTTCCACCTCTTTTTCTTTGTCACCAGTTTTTCATCTAGAAGAAGACCTTTCAGTTCCCGACACTTACTGCATGTGAAACTGCTTTTGTGCTTGTTTGGAGAACAATATTTTTTTAAAGTAATAAGTTTTTAGAGCATAATGTTTCCACTAGATTTGTATTCCTGACAGCTTGTTGGGGAGAAGCGCAGGGAAGCTTTTGAAAAAACAAACTTGGCTCACCTCATTATTTTATTGACAGACGCGCTGAGGCGCCTGCTGCTCTCAAATGGCAGTAAATAATGAAATGAAGTGATTCTGGCTCCGGTTTCTCAAGAGGAAGGACCTCTGTATACTTTCCCTCATATTAGATACTGTTAAATAAATCCTTGCAATATAGCGCACAACACATTACCATCTGCCTTTTGTAAAGGAGCGACGCTATAGTCGCTCGAAAGTTTGAGTAAAGACTAATGACTGTAAAACCGTAGATCCAAGCAAGTCCACCAGTTATTCAACATCCCTTCCCTTTGGTTTCCACCAACTCGGGAGCTGGTTAAATTAGCATTAGGATATAAATTACATGAAATGCCCTTTTGTTCCAGCTTGGTGCGTGAGACAGAACACGCTAGGAGAAGCGTAATAAACCCCTGTTCCATCCACAAGTGTGAGGCGCCAGTGCAGGATTGTTCACATTGTAAGATCTCTCGGCCTTTCATGCTCGGTGGAGTTACTTAGTGGCTTGAAGCGGTGAAGGAGGGAGAGAGAGAGAGAGAGAGAGGGAGGGAGAGGGAGTGAGTGGGGGGTTAAGCAATTAGTGTGTGAAATAGATATCCTCTGCTTTTCCAAGCAGCCAGCCTCGCTCTGCCCCGAGTACAAAGTGTTAGTCTGTCAGCGGTACCTTGACAAGAGGAGAGTGCTCGCTGCTGTTTGTGTGCCTGCCTGGCGACCATCTTGTCTGATTATATGGTGCAGACAGTGCAGAGGGGCTCTGAGGCGGCTGTGTCATCTCTCTCTGTGTGACTCGGAGCTTTGAGGAATCTGTAAAGTTCAATTCTTTGCATTTGAAAGAACTGAATCTGAGCTTTTTTTCCCCCTTGCAGTTCAACATCAAGGACAGTAACGCTGTTGCTAAGTCATATTTAACACACTAGACAACAGTGATTACTCTTTGGGACATTTAAAGTATTAGTGTTTATTATGAAAGTTGAAATATACATTTTAATTTATCATAGCTTGTGTTTTTTTTTAAGCATCAGTTACACATTTATAGTCCAGATATTTGTGTTATTTTGGTCGTGATAGTGTTTGATCAGATTGAGATTAGAGATTATCCCCTGACAGGAGAAACAATCACCAAAATACAATTACATGATAAATAAATAATTTCTCAGTTGCTTTATCAAATTGTCTTTTTTTTTTTTTTTTTTAAAGTCTGCACCTGTGCCATAAGAAGAATCATTTACAGCAGATACAGCAGCGTATTTACAATGTAGTCGAGAGGAAACTTACGATTCATTTCACACATTCTATGTCCAAACCAGTCAGCTACTTGTTTTAATATAAAACATCGTTAATAGACTTGTAAGTGTGTTGGAAGAAGTGCAGCTTCATAAATATATTGAGAACTTGAGAGAAAAAAAAAGGGGCAATAAACATACATTCACCATTTTCTAACACAAAGAGCCTGTGACAGAAATTAAACTAAATAAAAAAAGAAGCCTTTTAACTAACTGAGCCTTTAAACGTTAAACACGTCTGTCAGTGGTAAATAGTCATTGCCTCTTTGTTGGGCGCACAAATATACACTTTAAAAGTGGGTCATCTAGTGGTCAGACAGTGACAGACAGTAATTGGTGTGTACATTCCTCCAGATTGTGCCGTCCATGTATTATCACTACATTTCAGTCTCAGGCCTGAGCGTCGTTTAAGCATTTCAGAAACCCACAATGTTGTTTAACAACTGCAGCTCTTTTCGAAGGACAAAACAGACAAAACCCAAACTACTGATTTAAAAAAAAAAAGAAAAGAAAAACCTGCTCACTAAACAATGTTCCCCAAATTGTGACTTATTTTCCCAATCCAAAAGTGATGCATTATTTTATTTTTTACAACACATGAAAAAATACAAAAGATAAACAATGTGTATCAAAAGTTAAAATAATGGAAAACAATATTATTGTGGATAAATATACCTGATATTAAAACTTGGGCTGATTTTGGCTCATGTCACTCAAATCGAGCTAAAAGGGGTTTCATTTGATTTTTTTTCTAAATAAAATGCCAGAAAATAATGAACTATGCCCAGATTAATAAATGGTGAAATCCTCAAATTGCTTGTTTGTTGATTTTAAGGCCTCAATTAAACTCCGGACAGCTGAACGTGTATTTGTTGTTATGCTTTTGTCTAGAGCACATGGACAGAGCCTCGCACAGACCCTCTGATGACCAAGTTTACGTCATGTGGACCGTTTCCGATCACTAGCTTAACTTTCACAAAATGGCAGAGATTCATACTTAGGATGAAGAAAAGCAGCAAAACCTTTGAGAAGCCCAAACCAAAGAACGTTTAACATCTTTACTTAGACAAAAAAAATGGCTGAAATCGTTAATTCATTTTCTGTCTGTTTGCAACTATTCTGATAATCATCTCTTTTCTTTTCAGCTCCAGTTAAATTACCTTCTTGAGTCATGAAGATCTCCGGGGATTTATCTTTCAGACAAACAGATAATGAGAAAACCTGAGAGGCACAAACTGGGGCTAGTGCATACAAAACTTTTTTTTTTTTTTTTGTTTTTAAATGCTGGGTCAGCTGGGTTGTTCAAACGTCTGTATCCAGTGGGGGAGGGAAATCCAGACATGGTGACAGCGAGTCCTGACTGTGTGTGGAGCTAATCCCAGTGTCTGAGTCTGTGTCTGTAATGTCTAGAGGGGACAGGCTGTGTTTGAGTTTCACCGTCTGTGAGACGCTGCACTGAGTCTCACTTTTCACAGGGAGAGGACTGGACTTCTCCTCTGTGCTGTCTCCGATTTGCAGTGAGCTCAGCTGGGCAGCCAGATGCCAGCACTCCTGGTCCTTGGAGAGCAGCGTGGTGTCAAAGTACTTTATCTGCTTGTCTATCTCTGCGGCTTGGTTGTGAAGGGACACGCCGGTGAAGAGGCTGTGTTGCAGTTCTTCCTGCATCCTCTTGAGCTCGGCAGTGTAGAACGATTCGTCCGTCTCGGAGGCGATCCAGTAAGCAGCCGCCGCTCCTTCCTGTTCACTCTCCTCATGTTGCTCTAGCGGGAAACTGGCCCTCCCCAGCTCAGTGTCAATGTCCCGGGACAGCTGGAGGATGAGCTCCCGGTGTCTCTGAACCTGCAGCTCGAGCTGTTCGATTCCATCGCCGGTGTACAGGTACTCCAGCAGCTGCTCCTCAGTGTGCGCCTCCAAACTCTGACCACAAGCCTGAGCCGGTGAACTCTCACACTCTGCCTCTCTCTGCACCTGCAGTTCAAACTGCTCAATGTCCAAATCCAGCTCCCTCATGTGTTGGATCTGCTCCCGGATTGTGTGGTCCTGGTTGAGAATAAGCTGCACCATCCGCTCGATCTCCTCGGCGCCCGGGGAGCTCTTGCTGTCATTGTGAAGCTTCTCCAGCTTCCTGAAGGCTTTCTTCACCATGCGCTTCTGCTTCTCCACTGGCAGAGACTGGGGGTAGTGCGCACGGCCGTGCTCCCACCGCTTCTGCTTGGCCCCCTTGGACTTAACAGCCTTCTTGGCGGGCTGAGGCACAAAATCGCTGGTTTTGAAGAGAATAAACTGGATGAAGGGTCTCTGGTCACCCCAGGCATACCAGAGCCTCAGGATTCTGGTGAGAGGAGGCAAAGCTCTCTCAAAACCCTTCCAACGCTCGACGAGACAGAAGTCTTTGGGTTCCCCGTGCAGGAGCCGCTTGCTCTCCGGGACTGACTTGTGATCCTCCAGTAACGCCTGAATCATATCTGCACAAGTTGTGTGCTTTGTTACCCCACAGACGACCTTCTCCTCATTGCAGACAGTAACCTGAATCTCCTTTCCGATCACAGGCTCGGCATCTTTTGTCCTGGGAAAGAGACAGGAAAAAAAAAAACTTCAAAACGTGGCTTAGAAATGAAATGAAGACTCTTTAACATCCTAGTATCCCCTCTGTTTTCCCTCAAGTAACTTTAAGGTTGTTTAAAATCATCAACACTACATAAATTGAAACCAGACTCTTGCTATTGCTACACAGCCAACGTTAGCATTAACAGCTGTTTACATAGCAGTCTAGTAGAAATATTGGCAGTTCAGCATAAAACAACTGGAAAGCAACTTTTGTTTTGCTTCTATCACATTTTCTCTTCTACTGAAGTTAGCATGCTAACCAGCTAGCCCTGGTCCGATTGACCATTTCTGATACCGAGTCACTATAGCGCCGGGGCTGCCCTGAAGAAGTAGCACTGCTCAGAGGATGAGTTATCGCCTCTCGTCTTGTAAACACAACAATAGCTGAAGCTTAATGCTAACGTTGGCTATGTAGCAATAGCAAAAACTGACCCACTGGCAGGCTGCTGCTGCTCAAGCTTTTAAACAGGGCAAATACAGATATCCTCAACCCAAGAAAGTTGTTGTGTTCATCAATGAAACATTAAGAATTATATTTCTCCCTATGAATGGTAAAGTGTGTTGGTCTACAACTTTGGATCAGACAGATATATCTCTTACTGAAATTTTGTGCAGGCGTTCGTGGTCCCCAGAGGATGAAACCTACTGACTTTACCTATAGTGCCACCACCAGGTCTAGGCATCAACTTATCCAATTAAGTATCAACATCTACTGGATGGATTGCCACAACATTTGGTAGAGATATCTAAGGTGCACAGAGGATAAATCCTCCTAACACTTTGTCTGTAGACTCTTAGGTGTTTGTCTTTTATGGTGATAGCTGACAGCGGAGAGGCGACAGGAAATGAGGGGATATAGAGGAGGGATTATGTGCAACAAAGGTCCCCAAGTCAAACTTAAAGCAGAGACATTGAGATTAATCCAAAATGATGTTGTTGTTAGCCATAAACTAAAAAATGAAATGTTTTTTTTTTTTTTTTTTTTTTTAAATGGCCATGTTTACAAAAAGTTCGGTTCAAACTGCAGCTCTGGAACTGCTGCTGTGAGAGAGCTTGTGAAGTATTTGAAGTGCAACACACACATACTCTCCCACTCACACTTTTGAAGTCCTTTCACCATTCTCAGTATTATTTTTTTTTCTTAAATAGATTCTACTTTGATGGTTTTCCATTAGGTCAATGAGCAGAAAACTATGTTCGCTCATTTTGTGCTCCCAAGCTTGATTCAATTAGACTGTTGCTCATCGTCTTACTCATCAGAGATGATCACTTAATGGTCCAGTTCTGAGCTATTTAACCCCAAGGCCCTCATTACCTTTTCATCTGGACCGTAAAACTTGTTCAAAAACTGACCTCTGATGGGCCGACGATATCTATTTTTTACATGCTTAATGGACCACCGGTAATATCCAGGACCTAATATCCAGTCATCAGATGAAAGGCACTGGCAAATGCAGACATCCACAACATGAACAAGTAATCAAATAAGCAGATAACATTGCCAGACATTTCAATTTGATTTCAAGATAAAGAATGATCTATCATGTTATTATTTATATGAAAGATAACATCTCGGGATTATTCAACAATTTATGTGATTAATTAGGTTAACTCTGATGTACTGTAGCCGACTGCCAAGTTTCAAATGTTAAGTTAAAGCCCACTCTGTAATTGCATAAATGTTATACGTCATTCCTTTTTTGCTCCCAGATAGTTAAATGTCAAAGAAACCAGGAAGATTACACATGTAATTCCACCAAGAGACAAAAACTGGAGCTCCTCCTTCAACACTGAACTTTTTTTTTTCCTGTGTGGTTGCAAAACCACAGACTAACCTTTCTTCAACAAACAGGCAATACTTAATTAAAATGTTAACAGCAATAAATCAAAACAATCCATTTGTAATGCCGGCTGATGCCAGGTTTCGTCAACAGTATTTCCAAAAAAACTGATTTCACATAGCAAACTGATGACATCACTGAGGGAGTTTAGTTGCAGCTCAGCAAGACACACATAATCTCAGATAAGTGGAACCAAAAGGTTAAAGGATTTATTTTTTTCTTTCAGTTTGTATTTCATACATCGAGACCTGCATTCAAGGATGAGTGCACAAGAACAGATTCTACAGTATGTTTTACCAGAAAATGAAACAAACTGTGATTGAAATCAAATACGATAGATGTACAGCTGTGCTATCAAAAGTTAGAGGTTGTTCCAGGCAGCAGTGGCTTCAGATCTGAACCTTGCATCTTGTACCTGCAGTGCCTTTTTATCATCTGTGGAGATAACCTTGGTCGGCTGCGGCCCACATTAATCTCTGATCATCGCGAGGGAGGGTGGACAAAAGAAACATCCTCTGAAGATGATACAGATACTATCTACCTGCATGCTGACACGACTAAGTGAGATATTAAGTATTATTCAAATAACTTAAGTGACTTATCTCACAGTTTGCTGATTTTTTTTTTCTTTTTTTTAACAGACTGATACTGTTGTGTTTTGGTTCCCACATGGCATGAGAACTGGATCATTGTGTAAACTGCGGGTGAATAAGTTGTCAGGAATGCAATACCTATGCAACAATGCAAGAGGCTGGTTAATGGTTATGGAGACCCTCGGTAGACGAGCGGGGCGAAGCAAATACCTGAGCTATGCGCAGGCCAAACAAATCCAGCACGCCTCTGGCGTTCACAGACAACAACCACGACGACTTTGACCTCAAGAGTTTCCAACTACCACCTACTCAGGAAACCCCACGAACGCTACTGCGGTGCAGGGAGGGAGAACAGTGGGTGGACCACACCTGTACTCTAATGCAACAGCCTTGAAACACATGAGATAATATGTTTGTACAGCTTATATTTTAATCAACAGTCCTCTGGATTGTTTTACATCGTCTCAAACACAAGAGGTTATCAGGTAAAATCAGGTGTAACTATGGACACATGCAACCTGCAGTGATGTACTAGCAAAATACATTCACTCAAGTACTGTGTTTAAATACAGTTTTCAGGTACTCTACATCAGTATCTTCATTTTATGCTTTTTTTAGAGGGGCGTACACTCCACTACATTCATTAAGCAGCTGTATTATTAGAGTTCACTGGACATTAAATCCATAGCGAATGTATGTAAAATCTTAACTACCCAATGATATTCTAGGTTGTTAAATCAAGCACCATCTTTACTGATTATACAGCATAAACCTCTGGTTTAAAGGTGTTGCAAGCCAAAAGGTTTGGGAACCACTGCTGTAACTGCACTGCAATGCATGGATGGAAGGATTGGTGAAAGAATTGCCAGAAAAATAGAAATGTTTCCTACAAACACTAACACTGGCCTGCGTAAAGCATGTGGGAAACGAGTATCTATGGTCATATCTGAACATACAGGTGAATAAACAATGCTCTCCAGACAATTGGGTATTTCAGAGAGGGTGACCCAAGCCCCTCAGCTGTGCAGGAAGCGGGTACAGCAAGGCAGGGAAACACCTGTATTTGTCCTGGGCTGAAATCACCAACATCCTGCCACCAACAGTTCAATGGACAGAGGGAGGAAGGGGAAAAATGGATTTCACGCCGGTCACTGTGGTCTGTTTTCAGCTCCACTCTCATGTGAAGAAAGTGCTGACAAATGTATGACTGTGGGGCCACGAGCCATCTCCCAACTGTTTGGAATACAACCTTTTTAGTAATGTCCAGAGGTGTTAAAAACGTGTTTTTAAACATTTCTCAGGGGACGAGCTGCTCAAATATGTCAATAACTGAATTAATCTTCAATGGGAGGAACAAGAAAGCTAAGGGGCAAAAATGAATTCAAATAGCATCAAACATTCATATTTCATTTGATCATGACTGTCACTGTTATGATGTTGGATGGCCAGCATGCTAATTATTTTACCAAGGTAGCTATGGGCTAATTTGAGTAGTGAGTTTACAGTTGAGTGGCAGCCTAAAATACCTACCTAAATGTCAGTGAATGCTAGGCTTTATAATATGACTTCTTAACTGATTGTTTACTATTTCAGTTGGCTACTAGCTACTGTTCTGCTGTACTGCTACTGGGGGGAATGGGGGGGTTGCCTGCCTGCCTTTCCTGTTCACAAGCTGTGCCTCTGACTGTTCTTCGTTTTTGTTTTTGTTTTGTTTTTTATAACAGGAAGTGGAGAAAAACATGGGTGACCACTAGTACCTGCGACATCAGCCATAGATTTGTGATCATGGACTTCTTGAAGTGTGAAGTCTTCTGTAAAACTACATTTGGGGCCTGGTTGTAAATGTAGGTGGAGGAAGAAGCAGCAGCAGCAGCAGCAGCAACAACAGCTGGTTGTGAAAAGCTGAGACACAGCAAATCAAGAGAAAACAACCTCCAACATACTTTTCTCTAAGCCTCAACACCTCCCTTAATGGCGCAATGATTCACATAATGGCCAACAAAACAAATTAAAAGTTTCGAGTTAAAAAACAGAACAAAATACTTTTCACTTTAACCTGTGCTATGCTGAAGGTCAAATTCCTTAAGACTACAAAACTTTATCACTGGATCGCTCAAAACTGTCTGGAGTCACGTTGTTTTCTGAGGGAAAACACTTTGATGAGAATGGCGGTATCTGTGTTTGCTAGTGCCAAAACCACTAACCCCCTCGAGTCCACTCCCTGCCAGGACAGACACAAATGCTGCACGCACCATTGGGTTGATTACATCGCAGCTAATACATTTGTACGGGCTGTCACTTTGGGTGCCATTTGATATTCATAGTTTGGGATTAAGCTGCGGTACCAGACGCAACAAATGAGGGTGCCCTCATAGGTCACAGCTTTGGGTGATAAATGACAAAGCTGACGCTGATATCGTGGTGAAGTCGAACCTTGTGATTTGGAAAGGTGCCAATGGAATTCAGGACGTACAATGATTTATATTCTTTAATAGAAATATTAGAATACAAGGTTCTTGTCACGGCGAGGATGGATGCTGTGGGGTGGATAACACATGATCGTTTCACACCTGAGTGAACCCAGGAAACCTGAGCAGACCTGCTTGACCTCAGCCTGAACTTACAAGTTGCAATACCAAGGAGACATCAGACATGTGAGGAGGAAACCACATTCAAATTATCTGAATTTTAGTACAAGTTTCTGCGTTGGACGATTACGTTACAGCTCCACTGTGGTGGTGTGGCTCTCTTCCATTTTAATACTCATAATGACAACCCTGCAGACATTAACAATTCCCTCTTGTGTCATAAATTTGCAAGCTACAAGTTACCACAGAGGACCACATGCTGGTGGTTTGAGCAAGTCATAACAAACGACAGCATTATGGCGCTCCAGCGTCTCAGCGCGTTTTTCTCAGATCAATAGTGATAGCCTATGATAAGGTGATGCGGATATTTCAAACAGGAACAAAGCTGCTATGGCGTATCAACAAATATTTCTTGTAGCCACTGATGTAAACAGGTTCTCATTTACTCCCCAAGGGACTGAAAACTTTGATTATATCCTGATTAGTCTGGCGGTGAGGAAATCACAGGATTGCTCTTACTACTGAAACACAAACAGTACGTCAGCTGATGTGAAAACAGCAGATAAGTGACGTAAAACTTGTTGATACTATAAATCATTCCTTATCGTAACTCTAAAGTGTTGGTTCACCCAAATACATTTCTTCTTCACCTACCAATCCAGATCATTTTGTTTATACTAGCCATCTCTGCTGTCACCTCGGTACAATGGAAGTAACAGCCATGCTAGTAGTTCTGAGGCTTTGGCACAGTGATAATTCAAGCTAATTGCTAATAGCAGCATGCTAACATGCTCACAATGACAACGCTAGCATGCTCATATTTAGCAGCTATATGGTTTATCATGTTCACTCATCTTAGCTTCGTGTTTTAGCATGCTAATTAGCACTTTAATGCTTAATGTAACACAAAGCTAGTTTTGCAGTTTCAGTGGCACTAGTGTAGGCTACATGGAAAGTTAGGGAGTCGCTAAAGTTGTGACAATTCATCAACAGCAGTTGAAACTTCACATGTCAACATCATGTGGTTACTACAGGAAAAGACAGATGATCACAAAGGACATTAGGATTCACCCTTTAGGCACCATGGATAGATACCAAATTGCATAACAATCCACTTAACAGTTGTTGATATCTAAAATCTCTCGCCAGAAACGGTGTCTTTGTAACTCTGGGTAATCCACTTTCAACTGAAGGAAGACGTATTAAGAGTAGATATCAATAAACTAACCCTTTGAATGAAGGAGATCTTGAGTTGTGAGACATGATACATCACATTACAGACATGACATTTGCATCGGTTCCCACACGTTAAATGTTAATAACATTAGACTAACTAAGATGAAGGTTTTATCTGCCCTGTCTGTCAGTGAATGTGTGAAACCAAAAAAGGGCAGCAAACCATTTTAAAGTTAAAACAGAGAATTATATTAGATGTAGAGAGCATCTATGTAGTGTTTTCTCTGACAGATACACAGAGAGTGTAGGACAGGAGACACTTCCTCTGGCTCTTATCTGTAAGAGGATGAGGGATCGGTGAGGAAATAACATCACTTTTCTATCTGTATATGTTCATCTCTGGGATGATGACTCCTCTGATAGGCATCTGTGAGCAGAGACACAACACACCCCTTCCCTTCTCCTCCCTTCCTCTGTGAAACCACCCACCCCTCTTATTTTTTTCTTCCTCCCCCTCTGAGCAGGTCTGTGAATCACCAAATAAGCTTTTGCTCAGTGAAAATAATACAACTGGTATCTTTTTTCTTTTTTTTCTTTTCTTTCTTCTTTTTTCTTTCAAGATTTGCCCTGGCTTGCTAATTTGTGTTATCCAAACAATTTCAGTAGCTAATTGGTCCTGTGAACAATGCTGTCATGCTGTAAGTGTGGCTCAGTGCAAGATTAAGTGGGAGAGGTCACTGCAATGCTTGGGTCACGATTGTCACTGGCTGGAAACCATTTAATTTTCAAACCCTTTCAGGCCTGTTTGTGCTCTTTCACTATGGGATGCCACTTTGACCACGAAGGACTGATTGTTTGACAGTATTCAAACAAAAGTGTGATTCATCCCCAATCATCAACACATTTGAGTTTTTTATAATCTGAAAGTGTGCAAAGGTTTCTTATGTTTGACCTGACTGCAGCTCCACGTCATTGTCATCCTTCAGCAAACATCCAGCTCAGTGTCTCAGCGTCAGTAAAAGCCCGTCTCTGAAATCAAGCGTTTGACATTATCTACAGATCAAAACACTTAAGGTAATTATAGGTGCTGCAGTGGTAATTACCACGCAACATGAAAAAAAAGAAATAAAGACATCCACTGGAGACAGCTTCAGTCAGACTGTTTGAAGTTATCAAAGATAATTCATCTCAGCTCTGTGTGTAATGTGAAAGTACATCCATTATTCTGCTGGTGCCACAGTCAAAGGGTTTGTTTTTCTTAGGCAATAATTTATACTAAATTACTGT
Organism: Seriola dumerili; assembly: GCF_002260705.1. NCBI lineage: Eukaryota > Metazoa > Chordata > Actinopteri > Carangiformes > Carangidae > Seriola > Seriola dumerili. The sequence continues at coordinate 1,761,814 of NW_019174352.1, forward strand.
AAGTTTTATTTCTGAACTTAATCCAAACCCTTTTCCACTGAGTTTGGTGGTAAATGAGAACCTTTTTTAATAAGTAAAGCTAATGAAAATACGTCTTTACCCACAATTAAAACCTTCCTGATCCCGGTTTTGGCAGCATGAATCCTGCCTGCACCCTGCAAGGGATTGGATCATGACCTAGATACTAAGACAAACTCTGTTTACCAACTCTGCACAACTAAAGTCTGCAGTCCACAACAGAGGACAGCTTGTGCCTCAGTGAATCTAATTTTCCCACCTTTTTTTTTTTTTTTTCTAAACCTGAGGCTGAATCCCAGCTGTAGCCAGGGGCACATCAAAAGGCCAGGTTAGTCACTTAAGGAAATTGCTGAGGCAAATTATACATGTTGATGACAGGATCTCTCTCAGGTCCTTTGACTCTGTCGTACCAGATGAAACGGGTATTAAATATAACATCTTTGTAGTAATTACAGAGCAGGAGAGGGTCAAAGCTTGTATGAGCTGATGCACAGTGCCGTGTACTTTGACAGGAATGAGAGAAACACTATCAAAAAGTGTAATCTGCTCAATCTTTCCACAATAATTGGAAATATTACAACAAACAGGGAAGAAAACAAGTCTTACATCTGCTTAATTTAGTGAAAGGATCCAAATGTGTGTTAAAAATATAGATATATGGATGAAAAATTGTTTAAGGTTATATCCGCTTCCCTCCTCCAGATGCAAATATGCAATCGGCCTCCGGCCTTAAGAAATATTCCTTTCACTTTACTTTTGTGTTCTTGTAGTTAATGGCATTAAATGGCGTTTCTGATTATAATATAGATCCACGGTATCACCATGTTGGACAACCTGCAGTTTCCTTCTAATATTGTTGGTCAAAAAGATGCTAACACAAAGCTCCATTCACAATTCACTTTTCCCCCCTTGTGCAGCTCAGTCATTAAATCCAACGCGCACTGACTTCAGTTCAGGTCTCCCTCCTCAGCAGTTCAAAACAGAGAGCTCTGCGAACTTGAAAGAACACACACACACACACACACACACACACACACACACACACACACACACACACACACACACACACTCTCTTATAATCGCACTCTCATCAAATTACCTGTTTTTCAGTCGAGCTTTCAGGAAGTTTTTTCCAAACGGAGCCATGACTGAAGGAGCGGAATTAAATAGACAACAATCCCAAATACGTTACAGTCCCCGCATGGCAGGACGTCGGACAGTTGTGTGGTGTGTTTCAGAAAAGTTGAGTCTGTCCCGACTGCAACTCTGTCCGCCGCCCCATCCTAAAAGCGGGAGGGAGGTGTTTCCCCAGACTTCATAGACATTTATCGGTGAAACTCTGCCCCCTTCCACCTGCAAGAGAAACTAGGGAAACTCGAGCAGAGAAAAAAAAAATGACAAAGGTAAATACTTGTGTGAAAAAAACGTAAAATAAAGAACCAAAAAAAAAAAAATTAAAAAAAAAAAAAAAAAAAAAAAATACAGTATAAGGTCAATTTAAACTCAAGTTAAAACATAAGAGAACATGAGACTATCTGGGCAGTAAGTGCTAAAATCCCAGGAATAAGTCACATTTTGATTATAGAAGAGATTATAGAAACAGCCGTTATGAAAGTTGAAACATCCATATATAGTAGCATATCACATGCACAAATATTATTAAGATTACATATATTACACAATATAACACACAATGAATTAAGCTTTTACAAATATATCTAACGGTGCAATGAAGAGGCAGAAGTCAAGTGATGTTAAAATATGATTAGTTTACAGTGAGCTGCAGTACAGGACATGCAGAGGAGGATTCAACCTCTTGGCGTTTGGATTGAAATGACAGAGATGAGATTCAGACATAAGAGGAATGCAGCCTGCGTTAACTCCAGCCAGACTGTTTCTTCTGCAGATCGCATACGTCTTGGAGTTGTTCCAGCTGGGTTGTTTACTGTATATTAAAAGAGGATAATTCTCTCTGGGGACCAATTAGTGTGAAAATGGACGAATGAAACTAAGGCTGATTTACAATGAGGATGCACCAACTCGACTATACTTACTTTGTGGCTTTCAATCAAAGTGGATTTTATGTGATAGTGTGCCACATGTACATACAGTATTTCATTAGAAATGTCCAGTCTCTTCTTTTATATTACAACCCAAAGCATCCTAGATTAGGATACAAAATGAACAACGATCAGAGGTGTTTGCCAGGACATAATTTTGTCATTTATAAAGTTTGTTACTGCTTATATTTAATTTCACAACATGTATACAGTTTATTTTTGTTGATCTGAAGTCCACCAGATCGCACCTGAACCTTCAGACAGACAGCAGAAAGAGCAGAATAATGAACTCTCAAGTCTCTATGCAGTGTCTGTATACAGTATACACATTAATCTTCATCCCTCATTTGTTTTACATCAGATATCTATTTGTTCCAGGCAAGAAATATCATTAGAGAAAAAGAATCAAAGGTACAATTTATTAAAAAAATTTGAAAAAAATCAAGTAGGAGGACAGGATCTAAAATAGATCCCTGTGGGACTCCATAGAAAAGTACTAAACATATTTTCTTTTTGTTATATTTACATATTTCTGTTTAAAAAACAAAAAACAAAAAAAACATAATAGCATAGCTGTATTTTAAAACTTGTTTTGAATTGAAGTCCAAATTGAATGGTTGACCATTTCTTGTTTTACTTTATTCAGGACCAACCTGTGTTGCACAGAGCAGTTCTGTGTATTTAGATGCTCATTCAGAATCTAGTAGTTTTGCATTCGCCTTTTAAGCCAACGTGAACAATAAGTCCATAAAGGGCTAAAAAAAACAAAAATGAATTTGAATATTTACAATTCCTTGAGAAAGTCCATCTGCTCATGAAAATTGTGCAAAATGAGCAAAAGTACCAGAAAAGCTATTTAATGGACTTTAGGGTGAGATTTATTCAAATAAAGTGTTTCTTTTAAAGTGTGTCTTCAAGAATATCAATAACAATATTTCCATAAAACAACTGGCTGCTTATGATTATTATTCATGTATTTTTAATGCCCTCATTTGGTTTGTAATTTGATCACCTGTTGATTTGAAAAGAGACCTAATAATATACAAAAAAAAAAAATCTTTGTCGTGCATCCTCCCACTCTCCCCCATCACTCCTGCATCCCGTCCCCGGGAGACGAGAGCAAAGCAAACCTCAGGCTGTGTGCATTCATGAGGTGAAATAACCAAATCTCTCAAACCTTGACGCAAAAACCTTTCGCCCTGTGATGCTAAAGTGACGTCTGATAAAGCAATGACACAGTGACGGGAGGGAAGGGAAACATGAAGAGAGGGATGGGTGGATGATTGAATGGATGGATGGATGGATGGAGGGGGCTGAGTTAGTGGGTGGGTAGGTGGGGGTGGGGGTGGCAGGGGGGTAGTGGTGGTGAGAGATCCTCTGACATCACATTGCCTCTTATAAACTGAGGGAATGGAGCCCACTGCACTTCACATCCAACCAGAAAACTGCAAGGAAGGGGAAGCGTTGATTGGAGCTGGGAGAGAAGAAGAAGAAGAAGAAGAAAGGGAGGAAGAAGACAAAAAAGAGGAAGCAGTAGCAGCAGCATCACTACTACACATTCCCTCCTCATCCTCTTTAGCTGTCTGGGTCTGACCCTTAACCTTATGGACTAGATTCTTCCTCAGGTGAATTCTTCCGAGTGGGATCCTCTTTTTGTTTGTTTTTGTTTTTGTTTGTACTCTCGTCGTCAAGATGCAGGCACAGTTGGCGTGTATGCTTCTCCTCTGTTTCACATGTGGTGGACTTTGCACAGGTAAGCACTTTTCAGCAAGCTTTTGCATGTTTGCATCATTTTCTGATTCTTATCATCGACTTCACTCATGGTAACAAAGTAGATAAAAAGCCACGACAGTCAGGTGAAGTCTGCAACACATCCAGCCCACTTACTGCATGCAACAGGTGCATCATTTTGGTATTTAAAAACAGATTATTCTATATTTCTTCAATTTAAGACATTTATTCTTCTCATTTTCTATCCAAGTTGTGACTTACTGCTTCAGTATTTCCCCCTCCTTTACGCTCCTATTAGCTCCTTCTCCTCAATTATCCAATGTAATTTACATGTACAGAGAAGAAAACAATATTTCTTATTATCTTTTTAATTGGTTCCAAAATTAAGGACATTAATTTTTTTTATTCATTTATTTCATTAAATGCAAGCTACACTAAACTGCGTAAGAATCTAAAACCACAAGGAATCCAATTAAATCACAAAGTCACTTTTGCTCCAATGAGCCAATGAAACCTAAAAGATGGAAAAATAGATCAAAAATAAGTGATGGATGTTGGATCTACAAAGCTTTATTGGGTTATTTGTGTTTAGTTCACTCTGAGGGCCCGTAAATTAATCGTGTGTCACGTGTTGAACACTTAAAGTTGCCTACCAGCGAATAAGACCGAAGGCTGAGCCTCCAAATTACACTTCAGAAGAAGAGTTTGCAGCATTTACATCTTAATCCCAACTCACAAAGATGATGGAGGAAGTCCGAATGGCAGTTTAAAGCATCAGACAAATCGATAAAGATGGTTCTATATTTCCATATCTAATTGACATTTTCTTCTGCAGCAAGCAGTCAGGATTGATTTACGTCCAGATTAGATTTGGCTGACGGTTATATTTTCTGTTTTACCTCCAACCGGCAGACGTCGACCAGGACCAGCGAGCGCTAGAAGAGGAGCTGCTCAGCAGTCTCTTCACTTCTAAGGTAAAAGCCCCTCTCTCTCTCTCTCTCTCTCTCTCTCTCTTTTTAGTTTTTTATTCTGCACCTGTGACATCAGAGACGGGGTGTCCAAAAAGCTTCAACCCACCCGGTCAGCTAGTGACACTTCACACACACTCACACACACACACAGGCTTCCCACCCAGGTGTTCTTTCATGAAACCTGCACCCGTGCTTCAGTCACAGCCTCACCTTTTTTGGCCGTATTCCTGCTGAGTGGCAGGTAAATAATTTACTGGAAGAGACTCACTCTGTGTCACTCGGCCAAACTTGCTTAGGGGGCTGACATTGTTTTGTTTTTTTTTTATTTTTTTTTTATTGGAAGTGTGTAAGAGAGAAATAAATATAATCAACACACTCCAGTTGCTGCAGTGGAGGGCATGTCCTCTGAGATGAAAGGAAAATAAGAGCTGAGGCTGAGAGAAGTTATTCAGGCGTAACTTTAAGATTTTTTTCTTTTATCAAATCTATCTGGTGCCGTGCGCTGAGGGCCAAGGCAAAGCTGAGGGATGAAGTCGGCGAAAGTGGGACTAGAGGCACAAGGAGAGACAGATGGACCGAGCCTAATAGGATTCAGATGGACCTGACGGCATCATAGCGACACATCTTCCTCCTCTCTCTCTCTCTGATGAATAACCGTGGCGACCGCACGGAGACGTGTGATTCATTGCTGCTGATGCTGCGAGGTTGCTCAGGGGTGATGACTGTAATAATAACTTGCTGGGTGACTGATGGAGTGCTGAAGAGGCTGTAAAGTGCAGTATTGTAGCAGATACTTGTTGCTTTATCTTAACAATATACATTTTTTAGGTGACATCTAAATTGATTGACCTGCTCAGCTGCTGTTGAGATGCAGGCAGTAGATTTCCCCCTCTGGTTCTTTTTTTTCTCTATTGAACATGATTACATTATTCTACAGCCAGGGCTCATCTGTCAGCGCAAAGGTCAATACAAAACTAGCCAGACTCTCTATCATTAGTTACTTGGAATATAGATTGAGCTCTTCCAGTCATTTTAAGTTGCTTATTATAAATAAATTGAGTCAGTGTTAAAGAAACAGAGCACAACATTGCGATAAAGTGTGCTGGTGGTTCAGTTATTAAGTCACTCTCTGACAGAAAATCCAAGGAGCTGATTTGTTAATAACGTGTGGCCCCACTGGGGACTGTAAGAATATCGGGCCCCTGAATTAACTGTTTATTTCCCTCCTCAAAGTTATTGATTAACTGTCATTAAGGGAGAGGATCCTAATACAGCCAAATAAAAAAATAAATAAAAAACACTACCCTTCATGTGACCTTTCTGCATAATTAAACCTGCACCTGGCCCCACTCACTTAGTTCATTTAAAACCAAATGAAAACCACTGAACTCCTCCATGCATGAACGATTTCTAAATGTCAGTAGCTGCTTATGTTTGTTTCCCTTGCGTGTTGTCCGTTTGATGTCTCTACAACTTTTATTACACCAGCCCCCCCCCCCACCCCCTCCCACCGCGAACCTAAACACGACGTGGCTCCTGTCTTTACGACATCAGAGGAGACGCGTTTCCTCTGCCGCTCTTAAATGATGTGAGCAAACCGAGTCTCAGAGGGCTTGTGACCGTCTACAATAACTTAGAGCCGACAATTTCTCCTCGCCCTCTGAATCTTTCCATCATCCTCAGTGACACCCAGAGGTCTTTGTGGCAACGCTGGCCCACGCACACAACGGCCCTCCAGGGGCCCTCCTCCATCTTAAAACCACTCAAACAAGATTATAACGCAGCCGGCTGCAGCTATGTGACGTTAGATGTGACAGAAATATCGTCCAGGGTGTCTGGAGCCTAGAAGAATGGTTAAGAAAAAGAGCACGCACATCTTAAGTAGTGCTTTAACATGTGGCGGGCTGCATCAGTGCTTTCAATGTAAAGTGGAAACCTCAAATGCAGCATCCTCAGTGCCTCTTAAAAGGATTTGCCACAGTAAAAACACAGAGAATGAAATTTGCTGCGAGTGTGGGAAAACAAACAGAATAGCATTTAGATAACAGCCACTCCAGTGTATTGCATTTGTTTCACAGAAAAAAGCTAAGCAGCTCATTAAGGCCGGCTGCATCTAATGCATCTGTTCATAAAACTGAGTGGACAAAATATTCAAATCAGTATTTATCAATGAAATTTAAAAAGGCAAAGATCAACGCACGTAACATGACATGCAACATCCAAGAGGAGTGAGACTGAGACTAAATATACAATCACGAGGATATCGAATAGTGGAATAGTATCAGTGACAGTTTGAAATCAAAACTATCCCCACTAAATAAATAGATTAAATTGTGGTCCCCCCTCCCCTCTGGCCTCCACTCAATTTTCACTTCACCTCAGTTCACTGCGTTAGCTGACATTTCAACTACATCACCTCCTCACAACCAGGAGCTACTTCACTCCCAGGTGTTGAATCTGGAAATAAAAAAACAGCCAACCTCCTGAACTCAATTTGAAACTTAAACCTTGTCAAACTAACAACCTCTCCGCCCTCCTCCCTCCCTCCCTCTCTCCCTCCCTCCATTCTCCACCTCTCGACAGATGAAACAGAATAAGCAGGTTGCCCCCTACTGGCGCGTGTCGCTGGCCAACCTGTGCAGGATGGTGAGCAGCCTGCGGCAGGACACGTGGAGCGGCGAAGAGCAGGAGGATGGTGAGCTGAGGGAGGGGAGCCTCCAGCTGCTGGAGGAGCTGTACAGCCTGCAACACATCTGCCGAGCACTGCAGAGCCGGGAGGAGAGGGTGAGACACACACACACACACACACACACACACACACACACACACACACACACACACACACACAGTTAATTGGTGTATCTTTTTTTTCTTCATGCCTGCTGCCATTGAAGATACTTAGAATATCATAATGGAAATAAGTTGTGTTCCAGTCAACTTTATTCTTTTATCCTTGACAGTATTCACATTTATGTGTATTCATTTAAATGAACATTAGCAGCTTACAGTAGTGTAACATAATTGTGATTGGCCCTGTTGCAGACATTTTTCTCGTGCCCCTACTCTACCTAGTTACCAACTTACTGCAACTTACTTCCAACAACATGCAATTTTGGAAAAGTTCAATAAGGGCAATTAAAATATAAAAGACTATGATTCAAAACTGCAAGTGTGACGGGCCCCTGACAGCTACAGGGCCTCATCCTGCTCCGTGGACAGTTACACTTAATTTTGTCCAAGCAGCAAAAGGTGCATTGAGCAGTAAAATGTAGTATCATAAGTTAAAGTCCTTGGTGCTTTCTGCTCTACAGGTTGAGAAAATTCTCTAAAACTCTTGGTCACATATTCTCATCTCACAGAACTTTAAAAAGAAAAAAAGAAAAAAAGGATTAACAAATAAACTGATCTAGCATCAGTGAATTTGCACAATCAGTTGTCACTTTTTTAAATAAATGATAAATGCTGCACTTATATAGTATATATCTTAGAGACCACTTAAAGCACTTCACAATACATGCCACATTCACTCATTCATCGCACCCAGACACTGATGGAAAACCCATCAGGAGCACGTTGGGGTTTCGGACACTTGGACACATGGACTGGAGGAGCTGGGGATCGAACCATCAACCTTCTGATTAGTGGACAACCTGCTGTTCGTCCAGAGCTGCAGCAAATACTCTGAGTTCTGCAAAAACAAAACAAACATTCATAAATAAGCTAATAACAGAAAGTCCTGGTTGATATACAAAACCCTCCATGTACAGTATCTGCACACACTCACATAAACACAGACGCACGCTGAACGTAAAAGGCTTTAATCCAAATCTCACAAACACACACTCCTCACACACCACACACAGCCCATCCATCTTCTCTTGCTGTAAACACACCTCCAGTAAATCACCCCCCCTCCTCCTTGTCTCTTCCCCCTCCTCCCCCTCCATCATTTTCCTTTCACTCTCAGCTCCTTACACAACAACTCTTCTCTCTCTCTCTCCCTCCCCCTCTCTCTATCTTTTTTTTTTTTTAAAAAAAAACCTTAACACAGCAACTGCAGATCAGCATCTGCTTTGCCATGCATGGAAGCACAGAGCTCGTTTAATCACCGCCACGCCGGCGTAGCCGCCCATTACCCTGCCACTCAGCAACAAAACATGTGTTTGCCTGCCTTTTCCTCCTCGTTGTGTGACACTCACTCGCCGCCCTGTCTCTCTCTCTCTCTCTCTCTCTCTCTCTCTCTGGCCCTAACAGCTACTTCACGACTCTCTAGAATATTTAGAGGAGAACAGTGACACTCCTCTGAAGCGAAAATCACCCTACATCCTGAAGAGGCAAGTGACGCACAGCACCAAGTCCCGGAGGCCATACATCTTAAAACGAAGTACAATTTACTGACAACCACCCCAGAGGCCTGGGTGATGTTTAAGGGACCAGACCATATACTTTGTGTGAAGATGTGATTGTGTTTCTTTTCGCTCTCTTCTTGTTGCTGCAATGTTTTTTCTTTTCCCACTGTTGTTTCCGTTCAGTCCGACCCTTCGATTGTATCTCCAGCGTTGAGGCCTGCCTGTATTCTGCTCCTTTCAAAATATAGGTCCTGAAAATAAAATCCTGAGCATCAAAACAAATTGTGTATCTTTGAGAAACTATATTTATTTACTCTATTTCTTCACTGCACACTAAGTCTATTTTGTTTCAGGATATGATTAAAGGATTCATGATACAAAACCAGTGTGATGTGACTATCTTTTCTTTCATGTAACCACTTCCAGAAGTTAGTTTACCAACCCCCACCTACCCAATGCTTATGGCTGAAGCTACCATTGAGGACACCGAGGTCACATTTCTGATATTATTTCTGAGAATTTGGAGCATTTACGCACCTGAAGTTTAAGTTGCTTTCTCCATTTCTAAACTCCATTTGTCTTAAAGGTTTTACACTTTTCCAGTGCTGTATTTGAAGTGTTGATCCATATGAAGGTATATTTGTGGTTTAAAGTAACAGAAACCACCTCAATGTAGTTTTACATCGCCGCAGTCTGGCTTCTCTCTGGAGCTCTAGCAACAACAGGTGGGTGAGCTTCTGATTGGCTGACTGTTTTCTGAGTGATCCAATAAAAATGTTGCAGATTTCAAGTAAAACGCTCAGAGAAAGCAAATCCTGCAAGGTTGGATGGTTGATCCAGGTGGGCGGGGCTTGGGGCATGGCTGAGTGGCTCAGTGCCACACACACACACACACACACACACACACACACACACACACAAGAAGTCAAAGCATTGAGAGATTGAGAGTGTTTGAAGAAGAAACATAAAATGACACCAGCATCATTCTTTAAATTGTAGTTGTTTTTATTTGTTCCCTCCAATTCATAATCAGTTTACTTAAAATAATTATACACAAAATATAGAATTACTTTGAATAAAATTTTTATTATTTCGTATATAAGAGATGTGGTGTTTTGTAGCCTTACTACTTAAAGAACTGTTTTCTACTCTACAACAAGCTTGTCATGACAAAAAACCACCCAGCAGATTTTCCTGCAAAATCTGTAAAATAAACCAAAAAATTGAAAAAATAAAAGGGCCTGCAGGTGCTGCAAGTCTGATAGATGTTCAGATATTCAGTCATGTCTGGAAATTGATTGCAATAATGATTGATTTCTTGATGTTAAAAGTCAGCGCATGGCACCTTTTAGTATTGATGGGTCAGTGTGTGCTCTTACGAGAACTTACCGTGTTGAACATTTCTCAAAAGGGCACAAAAGGAATTTCTACTTTAGCAGATAAAGCAGGCTTTGACTGCAGCGAATGAGAGTCTTGCCCTTAATAAATGGCCGTTTCATCTGGAAATCAAAGTGCTTTGGTGTCCTCCTTTTGAAACTTAGCTCTTAACCCTGACAGCCCGAAGATCCTGGATGAAGTGCAGCACACAGAGAAACAACGCTTTTAACAACCTCACTGCTGTTCATACCGTCAGCCAGTGAGCAGGTGTGGTGGAACAGTTTGATTTCTGTCTTTAAGAAAAGGATAAGCACTGTGTGTCCCTCAGCAGACACTGGAGTGTGTTTAATTACAGTGACACATTCGTTTTGATTGTATCTGTGTGTGTTCATCTCTCCCTGAAGCTCACTCATCTAACGAGCTGATTGCTGCCACAGGATTAGCTACAAATAACTGCTTTTGTTCTACCGATAAAGCTTCGGTTACACTCATCAAGATGTGCGAAGTGATGAATCAGCAGGCACAAAAACTGGATCGCACTCACACTGTGATCAAGACTAGATATAAAAGTGGTCAGTCTCACTCACTCACTCACTCACTCACTCACTAGTATGCTGACAAGTCCAAACTCATCCAGCCACAGTGTTTTTGACTAGTTGTCTGCTTGTTTTGCTGCTGTTGTTGTTGTTGTTGTTGTCTCTTTTAGACGGCACATCACAGTCAATGTATTTCAGTTTAGTATTTTACTCCACTTTCATGTCTGTGGTGTATTGTGGTTTTTATGAGAAAGAAGCTGGTTGGTTCTTAGTCATCGGTCACCTTATTTTATTCACATATCTTATTGTAATTATTTCGAAAAATGTATTTTATTCAATTTAATCTGTTCTTTTATTCTATATGTTTTCTTCTTTTTGTTTGCTAATGTTATTATAGCTTTTAAAATATATTTTATTGTATCTCATTGTCAGCATTCTTACTTTATTTGTATTTTTCCTTTTAGCTTATCAGTCTCTGAAGCTCTTTGAACTGCACTTACCTGCATGAAAACTGCTATACAAATAAAGTTTGATTGATTGGTCGATGATAATTAAAACTGATTATTTTAATTACACTGTAAATGTAGAGCACTAGGGACAAGAGTTGAAAATTAGCAATAGCTATAAACTTAACTATGTTAAATTGCATCGTCCCTATCAAATAACTAAACTAAACAACTCATAAGTATTTCTTAGGGGGTGATAAAAATGCTGAATCCAAATATTTGTATCAAGCTTTCTGTACACATTTAAAAAGAAAACCATTATCACCTTTTATTCTATGCACACAGGCCACTACAAATAAAACTGGGCTCCCTTGAGTTAAAGATTAATGCCTCAGGTTAAACTCATTGTGTAAGAGTCAGGTATACTTTAAAGTAAGTGGTAAAATGCCTTAAGTACAGTGCTAGATCACACTGAGAATCAACAGTAAAGCATTTAGGGCTCTGCTTAGCTTTCTTTTTTTTTTTTTAGATGAAATTCAGCTGTATTACCCACCAACGTTACTGCCCATTCATCTCAAAGGGCCGGTACACCCAAATTCCAAAAGACATTCAAGCCAAGCCAATATTTTGAATCTTATTGGGGTGCTGAGGTTTCACATCTCCAGAAACAATACTCCAGTTACTGGGCCTCACTGTGAACAGACTTCAATGGGACTATGTCTTTGGAAGAAAAGAAGGTTACAATGAAAACTTCAAATGTAATTTTTTCAATTCTTTGAGCAGCAGAAATGAAAATTACATTCACCTCCCTTGCATTGGGGTGACAGCAGAAATCTCAGAGACAGATAACTTCAAGCATCAGCAGGTGAAACTTAATCTATCTACCTCTCTAGATACCTTTTTGTATTTCAGGAGAATCAACCCTTTTATTAAGAAAAACTTTAAGGATCATTCTAGATACTGTATCAAATGAACCAATTCTATTTTCTTGTGAGTACAAAGCAAAAAGCAAAAGTGACCTCAGAGATGCACAGATATTCAGGTCGGCAAGTGTCGACACACTTAAATCGTATCTCATTTAATCCGGTCCTCACCGACTGATCCAAATTACACTGATAGGATAAAATCATCACTGCTTTCGCTTTTTATTCACTCCAGGTTTGTATTCATAGTCAGTGTGGGGAAAAAATGCAAACTTTCCCTCAGCGGTTACTGCTAGGCAGGCGCCTGTGAGTTACATATTTGGAAGTAAAAGCTCTGGGAGGCTTCAGATGACTCCAGTTGAATGTGTCAAGTTGTTCATGTGTAGCAAGAAAAGGGCAAACTTTGCATAAATAAAGGTTAAAAAAAATTATCATATAGGCAGCCACCATTGCTATTCTTCTCGTGCCAGTGACCCTCCGAAACCCCCCCCCCCCCATCAGTGTATGTGCTCATCACAGGCAGCGGATGGCAGTGTTGTTTAACTAGTCTGATGGCCTGATCTTCAGTGTGAGTGACTGCAAGGTGTCAGGGAAATGCCATGTATCCCTGCAGGCAGAAGAGGAGCTTATTGAAGGAACAAAACAGGCAGGAAATGGCAAAAAGAAATCGGCTCCAGAGAAAACCTCTTTCAATGACAACAGAAAATGAGAACTCTGTTCAGTTCAATGTCAATTTTCACTGTTAATTTGTTTTATTTTAAATCTTGTATGCCTGTATTTTTCTGCTTCAAGCTGAACCAAACTTGCCCCCAGAAGAAGTGCAGTGCAACACGAGTCTTGTAATGTTGGTTGTAACAGATGAGAGTTGATACACCTTGGTTATGACATCACAAAGTTACAAAAGTCCTGACGGTACATTTTAAGGCTCAGTTTCTGAATACAGGCTGTGTGCGTTTCTCTGTGGACTGAGGCTTTGATACTTTCACAGTATTAATATAGAAGCTAGACCTGATCTACTGTATAATCAAACACATGGAAATACCACTTTCTACAATGAGACCTTTAAGTTAAGACAAATTTATCCCACAAAAGCAAAAATGGCTGCAGTATATGGTGAAGTTTAACAAACTTTAACCACTGACATTTGCAGATGAGCTTCAGTATTTGTTTAGTATGTTTCAGCGCGCACCCAGTCCTGCAACATAGATTTTGAATGCATGTTTAACACAAATGATGGCAGTGAAAAGGTCAGTATAATCTGTAGCTGCATGATGTTTGTATTTGGCCTTTGACTGAGAATACATTAATTTACGGAGACCTTTAGAATCATTTCCTTTGTGCATGTTTAAGTAGAAACAAAGCGGCTTTGTTGCTAATTATATAAAGTTTCCACTCCAAAAACCTACAGTAATTTTCTTCAGGCTTTTAGTTTTTCATATCTATGGGGGCACCACTAGAGATAGCTATGTTTTTAAAAGGTGTGAGGTACTTCCTCCTTCTAAATTCTGGGTGCACTACACTCCCATTTAACTTCACGCACCAAAAGGTTATTTCAAAAAATGTGGGCAAAATGGGTAATTTCCCAGTGGCACAGCACAGTATGAAGAAATAATAGCAATGATAATTTGCGAAAACATTTTTGTTTTAGAGCTCACAGTTAACCACCCAAAGCCCCCACAAGTCAGTTTGTTATTTTTTGATAATCTTAAGGTCTCTTAGAATACTTAAAGGTGAGCAGTCTCTTAAAAGTAGTAAGAATTTTGCATTTTCTCAACTACAAATTAAAACCTGCTCTACGTCTCCAAAATAAAAGGACTGAATCATGGTTGGGATAACAAATCCCCACGGCAGCAGATGTTGGAGGTCTGTTGAATACTTATGAAAGTGTGTGTGTGGGTGAAAGAGAAAATATGCGGCCATGTGGTGAAGTTTTAGAAAAGGGAACCGTAATCCTTTATGGTGTCCCTTTGATAACCCTAACCTTAAGTCTACAACCCTTCTTTGTCAGGTGTGCACATGTAGGCTAAATACCAGCAGGTGGCAGTGCAGTACAAAACTAATCAACGCTTTGGTTGAGTGAGTAAAGAGAGCTAAGACAATAACAGTATATCTTCCAAGAATAACCTTTTGCTTTTTCCACCAAAATAAATCAGAAACTACTTTCTGTGTTCTGCCTGAATAATAACCAGTCAGAATAAAGAAAATTGTTCAGGCCTAGATTTTAAATTCTAATTCGACAACCAGTTAATTCTAATCACATTCTGCAACCTAATTTATTTAAAAAGCCAATTAAAAAGTGACAGTGTGACTTCAGTCTATTTCAGATTGGTTACAGTGTCAATGAGAGCTGCACTAACTCTGCACTGGATTGGGCCCAGAGCGCTGAACTGCTTAAAAGGAGCTGTGGACACTTAAACACGATGATAGCACACAGAAAAATGGTTGAAATGACCATCCTGTAACTGAAGGGTCATAGACGTGAACCTGTACAGCCGCCAGTTTGTAAAGGACCATGGGTTTACAGTTTGCCAAATAAATGTACATGCAGGCAGTTGGTTAATGAATAAATTAACCTAAGGTCAGCAAACACAATAATTGATAGTAATTGTACAGCAGCTCCTCTAACTTGAAAATTATTCTACTGGGAGAAGTAATTACGTGCCTTGTCCTCTATAGTCTTGTGATGCCTTCACCACCAACCTTCAAAAAACAGCCTGCTGATAGATCTGAGAGTGAACATGCTGTCACTCTCAGATCAATAAACACACAGACCAGGTTTCAGTCATGTGCTCACATGATTTTTCTCAACGATTCAAATAGATCTGGTGCTGTGCTCATTGACAGCAGTTTGACAGTAGTGAGAAAAAACAAACACACAACAACAACAACCAAGCCAATCAGAGATTTGTAGGTGGGATTAAGAATGGAGGAAAAAGTGACGGCGCTGAACAGGCTGTTGTGAGCCGACTTACGGAAATAACAACGATTAGAGTTTATGTGATTAATATCACAGTCTTTAGTGACTTTCTAGAAGCAGATAATTTAAAATGTCAGTGTTGAAAATCACCTTTTCAGTCTGATTGTCAGGTTACATCAACACTAGCGTATAAGAAAATCTAAGTTGATAACATTTGTTGCTCTTAAAATATTTTTTTAAATCAACACTGGTTGTAAAAACTGGAAGAAAACAGACCTATGTTTTCAAGTATGTTTCATATTTATGCCAAACTAGTCAAAATGTATGTACTGTAAACATAAAGGCAAATACCGATTGTCTACATGGACCAATTTGTATTTGGAAAATGAGCTAGAGAAATAGTTATTTACCTGTTGATGACTTTAACACTCTCCCTTTGCAGAGTATTTGGCCGAACATATGTGAGGACACAACTCTGGCTTCACAACAGGCCTCACATTGGAGGGGAATGCAATTTATCATTATCTCAACATCAGAGCAGATCTGTCAGTTTTTGCAAATTTGCAGGCCGCCTCAGCAGATGTCTATCAATATAACGACTCCTGTGACCCTGAAAAAGTTCAGGCTTAGTACGCCTCCCACATCCACAGGACAAATTACACCCTGCGTGAATTAATTCAACTCCATTAAAAACCTTCATCGACATCTGCCGCTGCAGCAATGCTTGGGCCTGCTTGTCTTGGCCTTTCTCCAGCCGGACGCCTCTTCAATTTAACTCCAATTTGGAGTTGGTGGATGTTGGCTGACAGTTTGAAACTTCTCAGTGGGAAGCTGATGAGCGTCTTCGCTCCCGCTAAAGGAAAGTCATTCTCTCATCTGGACAGCGTTGCAAATTGCGTAAAAAGCCAGTCCGATCAAGATAATGGCTTGTGAAGGAATGAGATTAGCTCCCTTTGTGAGAAATCTGATTGTGTGGATGGGACATTGGCATAACAAGTGTGACCTTGTTGCAGGGGCCGACCAAGAAAGTAATTAGGCCTCGCATATGGGCAGCATTACCGTAGCCTTCAGCAGTGGCAGTGAAGGGACAGGCCATGTCGGAGCTGTTTAATGTCACAGGTAAAGGCTGTCATTGTCAGTTGTGAATAATGGCTCCTGGTTACTAAGTTAGACAGCAGATAGAGACAAAGAAGAGAGACTCCGTTAACTCTGGGTGGTTTTTTTTAATTCCAAAATGGCTTCGACACTTTGTGATGTCCGTGGGTAACGTCAGTGTTCACCGTCCTAACTAACGCCCGATGATGTTGTGAGCTGAAAAGAGATCTGGTGCCCTGGTTTCAGACGTCTGAATCACCACTCACATCTGCAGAGCTGTCATCGATTCAAAGAGGTCGGGTTTCACTCTTTCCAGTCAATGGAACAACCAAGACAGTCAGAGCACTGCAGTGGGTGACATATCAAGCGGTAATAAGATGGAATTTTATTTCAGGAAAGATAGAGTTAAACATCTTTGACGATCAACACAGAGAGGGGCGTTTAGAGGTACAAGTTGGTGATTCAACTTCCTGTCAGGTTCAAAGTGGACACGTTAATGTTTTACCCAAGAAAAAACAGCCATGTGAACATCTCGAACAACATCTGTATGTTTTATTTCAATCTTTCAGCTTAGTTACTGTTCTTAGTTACTGCTGGTGGGGATGTTGTATGTTGGACTGGATTAGGTTGTTACAGTCCTGCTCTTGACCCAACCAGCCTACATTTTATGTGTGTGTGGTCACAGAAAATCTTTGCTTTTATACCTGTTCCTTATAGGAAAACACAGTGGGAGTGTCACATCTTTCTATACTGAAACACTATCTGGCCTCAGTGGTAATTTGATTATGGGTATAGGCACCATAGAAGTACAAAACTAAAATAATGAACATCTTAAAAGTTGACCCTCTTAAAGACATGGCTCTCATCCCATTTGATGATATTGTCCTGAACTGGCCATATTCCAAAACTAATTTTTAACACTTTATGCCTGGTGCTTTCAGGGCCTTTAATGCCCCATATCTTACACTTATTCTGTGTTTTATTCGAAGTGTTGATCCATAAGAAGATATATTTGTGGTTTTAAGTACCTAAAATCATCCCAGTGTAGTTTTTACTCTAGTAACAACAAGTCAGTCAGCCAATCAGAAGAGAGGAGGCTCTGAGCCTCTCTTCTGATTGGCTGACTGTTTTCTGAGTGATTGAAAAGAAATGTAGCAGATTTCAGGTAAACAGTCAGAGAAAACCAAATCCTGCAAGGCGGGGATGGTGGGTCCAGGTGGGCGGGGCTTGGCGCATGGCTGAGAGCGGTGACTGTTTTGTTGTGACATCACAAAGTTACTGCTGGTTTTAAGGCTAAGTTTGAATACAGGCTGTGTGCATTTCTCTGTGGACTGAGTGCTTGGATACTTTCACAGTATTAATATAGAACCTAGACCTGATCTATAATCAAACACATGGACGTCTACATTTATACTATATGGGATCTTTAAGAGTTCTGGGCAGTTGTTTTGTTCAGCTTTGGTCATTGGCTGCACGGATAACACACTACCTGGGTCAAGCAGGTGCAGTGTCCAATAAATCGCCTTGATTATTTGTCTTGAGTTAATTAAACACAGCATCTGCTTTTGTTTCTTTGCTAATTGTCAATGTTGAAACAGTGATAATGTCCTCTGAGGCATCCCAGTACAGAAAAACAATTAATTTGGGTGGGGAAACTCATCTTGGCATTATGGAAATCACCGCCTCATCTGTTATTTCCCCACATCATGACACCTTGTCATGTGTTATTCCCCATTAAACAAGCAGAATGTGAGTGCATGTAGTCCGACTGCCATCCTCCTCTGTGCCATGGCAGAAGTTGTTGCTAACTGTATGTCGGCTGACACGGCTTCATTATTGACTAAAAATAACATCAGTTCTGCCTGACATGTTGATCACTATTGAAGAAGGCAAAATCAATCTCCCCCCCCCCGACAGAAAGGAGCTAACAAGAAGGCGATACCAGACGGAATCAATGATTGCAGCTGCCACTCACTCGCTGTATCAGGGTAGATATTTGCTTACACAGTAGCAGCCCTTGCAATGATACAGTCATTTTGGCTTCTGAATGTTAAGCAAATAAAGCTTCGACCCCCCCCCCCAGGAGTGAATATACTGCATGTGTGACCCTGCATCTGTTATCTGCTGGCCAGCCTTGGCCTGGGCAGCCTTGCTGGATATTGAAGGATGTGTTTGTTTTCATCCATGTGCGGCTCTTTTCAGATCTGTTACTTTGAGAATCCCTCACTGGAGGTCTATGGAAAGAGCTAAATTGCAGCCCTTTCGAAACCTCGTTTTACACCCCTGCAAGGCTCTGTCACTAGCCTTATTATATTGATTGTAAAACATGAAAGCTGATGTGTCTGTGGTTAATATGTCTCTGCCTGTGGAGCTTATCATTTTCCAAAGGAGAAATGAGAAACAACCTTGAGATGCTGGAAAGGAAGATCTGGTATTGTGCGACGGAGAAACCCGACAAGGCCACGTTACAGCACAGGCTCGCAGCCCTGGAGTTGGTCAGTTCTTATCTACATCTGTTTGAAACTGCTGACAAAACAAGTTTACATGAAGACACGAGCATACAGATGATTGAATGTCTCTGCCTGTATGTACATGTCGTGCATCTGCACCCTCACTGTGCGTAGAGGCATATAGTGCGAGGCTGATTCGCACAGACACTCGGTGGCGTGCCCTGACATTATAAACAGGCTTCCTGAAGAAGATGAGCCTCGGTAATTGTTGCGAGGGGTGGAGGGACAAGCAGACGGTGCAGCCGGGGCCTTCAACTGGCTGATTGTGTCTCTTTGCATGCCTGTGATAATTAAAATGACTCAACCTCCCTCCACCCCCCGCCCCACGATTCCCAGTCACAGTGGTGGCATCGCAATGGCAGCAGCGAGAGCTGTTATTGCTTGTCCTTCAGCGGGAAGGATCCTGTTGGCCAGAGAGCTGAGGGCTTTTGTTCTGAAAAGCTGAAAAATCTGGTGTCCAGCTTGGGCAGTTTTTCAGCAAAGCGCCCTGGGAAATGAGTTATCTAAGCAGCGCATGAAGAAACCCTGACATTAATCTTTAATTAAGGCCTTTACAATTTCGAACAACATGCCCGGGAGTCTGAGAGTTACTGTAGGGGATAGATAATGGAAGAAGGGCGCCAAGTGGAAACAATGTTGCTGAGACGAGCCGGGGGGCAACATATTGTATCTAGTGGTGAGCTCATTTTGTCTCATCAAAGTCAAGGCTCTCTTGATCTGCCAAGATGTTGCCTGGCTTTTCTTTTCAGCTGTTTGGCTGATCACTGTAAGGTGAGCTTGGTATTCAGAGGTTTTATTTTTAAAGAGTTTTTTTTCTCCTTTCTTGAGAAAATAGACAACAATCCCTAGAGGTGATCGTAGTGAAACGTGTGGCTGCTTTGTTTCCTACACAATGATCCAGATTGCTATTTGTTCCACTCTTGTCGATGAGAGGATGTTAACTGTTTGTGGGAACATATGAAAGTGCTTTTCACACTTTTCTCACATTTCTTCACTTTTCTTCTTCTTCTTTTTTCTTTTTTTTTGGGGGGGGGGGGGGGGGGTAATTTGTTGTGGATGTCTTGTTGAAAGAGCCAAGTGATGAACCTGCCGGTGCAGCCAGCCTGCCACTGAAGCTTCTCTTGTGTTGTGACAGCTGCTGCCTGTGTGATGTTCCACACAAAAAAAAAAATCCCCCAAGACACAACCTGTTTCATTCTGGCTGAAGATTCACATGAAAAAACACAAGTCTTCTATGAAAGAAAATGCAACTTGGGTAATTGTTTTGATTACCCCCCCCCCCCCCCCGTTCCGCAGGTTGGGTGACGGCGGCGCAAAAAATAAAAAAAAAAAGCTGAAAGTGGAGGTTTAGGGAAGAAGGGACTGAGGGAGAAGTACCAGCACACATCTCCCATTTTAATTATCACAGGCATGCAAAGAGACACAATCAGCCAGTTTGAAGGCCCCGGCTGCACCGTCTGCTTGTCCTCCACCCCTCGCAACAATTACCGAGGCTCATCTTCTTCAGAAGCCTGTTTATATATGTCAGGGCAGGCACGAGTGTCTGTGCGTCAGCCGTCGCACTATTGCCTCTACGTGGGTGGGAGGGGGGTCACACCTTTTGTGAGGCAAAGCAATTGGGAGCGATTAAACCCTCATTCGCCGTAGGGACTACCCACTTTGAGACAGGAGCTGGCTCCAGCAGCGCCTGTAGCGCCGCTCCTTTTATCTCCACTTCTCATGAAGACCCTGTAAATGCCATGGGAGTAGTTAAAGTGAAGCACACAGTGTTCTGCCGGGCTGGTTCACTCTTAATGTTCAACATCAAGACGGCAAATGAAAAGAATTCCTTAGGTTGTCTGCACCGCTGCGATGGATCATCAATGCAATAAGGCTGCAGCTTAACCCGTGTGATTGAACCCGTGCCCTACGCCGTTACACCTCGTCCCTTTTCTTTAGCACGTGAAACCATACTGCACATGTGCACGTTCACACTTTTTACCTAGCTTTTGATTTGTCACCAAACAAACGATGATTGAATTCCCCCCCCCCCCAACGCCGTTTTCATCCCAGATTTGGCAGATAAAGATAAAGATATATCCTGTTCCTTTCTGATCGTGAAACTGGTTCAATACCCAGCGGCGCAGACTGGCTCCGGCCTCTTGGTTTTCCACCGTAACTGTCTGCTCATCAGCCCGAGAGCACCTGAACACTGACTGGCCCCCTCCTCCATCACCGGTAGACACACAATCACAGGTTCCTAACCAGGTTATTACGAGTCATTCGTCACCTGCGCCTGCTTCGTGTTTCCCTGCCTTCAGCTTAGCTTCAACACTTTTAAATCCCTGTACTTATCCATTCGTCTGTTCATTGCACTTCCTATCAGCTCCACCAACATGTCTTTTATCTCACCACCTCCGTTTCCTTCTCCACCCCCCCCCCTGAGCTTAGCTCCACCTTAATGTGTGCACCTGGCTCATGTGGGTCTGCGCTGCTCCATGAAACGCCACAGCACAAAAAAAATGTACAGCTGAAAAGCTATTGACAAGCTTTGATGTTGCTCTGGTGTGTGCTTGAAAACATATTGCGCCTGCACCTTGAGAGAAGAAGATGCCAAAAAAAAAAAAAAAATCAAACAAGCCGTGTCCATTGTTCTTTTGATTTGCTGCACACTGCTGCTGCTGCTGCTGCTGCTGCTGCTGCCGCCTCTTTTAATGGATGGATGGAGAATGTGAGGTGGAATTAAAATCCCCTCCACAGAGGCAGATTCCCGGAGGCAGGAGAGCAGGACAGATCAAAAGGCAAATGAGGAAATCCGCACAATCCATATCAGCCTGGTATCACGTGGGGGTTTGCCCTCCTGTGTAGGTAACGTGCTGGCAAGCGCCATGGCAACCAGAGTAATTGATTGGCCTATGTCTCCCCGCTGTGCACAGTGCAGGCCTTGTTACGTGGGATATTGGTTTTTTACTTGTTACCCTGGCCTCCTTCATAGTGTGCATTAGCCGTGGTTTCTCAGGTACCCAGCCGTCATGTACACTTACCCTCCATTTGGTTCTGGATGACTTTGAAGGACGGGATATGGAGAGAGGTGGGCACGACTGTGACAAAACACTTAAGGTCTCTGAAATGGTGTTGGAGCTGTGAAAGCCTGAAGGTGTTACGCTGAGTATGAAGCTCAGCTCCATTATCAAACGTAGCCTTTATCAAACCTGTAATAACTGTGATTTTGTTTCTTGATCTTGTTCCATTTTTCTCCTAAACTTCTGATGAACTGTTTATATCCACTTCACGTTTAGTTCTGTGTTTTCTTTCTTTGTTTAATGTAGTAGCATTGTTGTAAATTGCAACATGCCAGATGCTCCTTATTAAACACCCAGTCGGCAGTGGCAATTAGCATGGCACTGTGAATGCCCAGTCTGTTTAATTAACACGTTACATGCTCCTCTATGGACTCAGAGAATTCTCTTAAATCACCAGGAATCATGAAGCGGTTTCAGCACCACTGAGATAACGATGTCTCACTTTTAGTTTTGTGAAATGTTGATGATTCAACAGCTGATGTAAGATCACTGAGACAGCACTGGGGGGGGGGTAAACATTCTCTTGATGTTTACAGTATTTTTTATCTATGATTATTTATTATATATTTTATACAGATTTTTTACATATGTATTTTTGTGGAGTGGATTGCTGCTGAACTGAGGCTAAATCCACTCTAGCGTTTTCAAGCCTCTAAAACGGAGACTCTTGGAAACACCGCTGGATCCGTTTTAGTTTGAACACTCTGGGTTTGCACTGCGGTCTGGACGTGCAGGAACAGTACAGTTTTATCAGCCTCGGCACAAGTGTTGCTGACCTTGACCTGTTGTCTTTGCCAGCAACTACAACTACAACACCCTTTGCTGCTCCTCATTCATAGTAAACCGCAGAGTAGACGCCCGCTGCACATGCTCAGCGTGCGTGATCTATCTAAGCAGCTCCTTACGTCCATCTGCTGTATACGTAGACTGCTGAATGCAGTTAAAAGTACCAAAAAGCTAGTAAGTGGCCCTTTAATTAGATCTTATTTTGTTACATACAACATGTCATTTACTATTACATTAAGAGCCATATTAAGAATTGGTGGAAAGAAGCAGTGGAAATACACAGTCGTATGTCCTGTATTATATAAACAAACATCATACGGACATGTTAACAAGGTTAAACACTTGATTTTCATCAGTGGGGGTAAATACAAGGACTGTCTTGCCATAAAGATATTAAGTTGGCTGTGGCCTCCACTTGATAACTCTTTATTTATTTCTACCACAACTTGCATTGAATAACCTGCTTTATCACCAACACTCCTGTTTCCTCCAGAATCGCCTGTTTTCCTCGACAGCCATGTTCCCAGGCATCTGACAACGCACTTAATATAAGAAAATCTATGACCCCTCTTGACAAATACACAAATAGCGTGAAGCTTTAAACAGTATAGTATCCCCCTAAGCATCATCCCCACACCTTCATTAAGTATGCAGTTAAGAAAAAAAAAAAAAAAAGCAGAAAGCATATGAATATTGAAATGAATAATGTATGGCTTTTGCTTTTGGCTACAGCAAGATCTGAGTCAAACAGGCTTGCAAGTTTCAAGGAGCAGCAAATGCCAGTTATCTCTTCTTTTAAAATGCATGCTTTAACTGAATGTTCTGCATACACTGACAAACATTTTCAACAATGAAACAAAAAACAACGTTGAGGCGAAGACAACGGGGATGGCATTTTTTGATTGGGGGGGGGGGTCATGTAAATAGCGTTTTGTTTTCCTCAAGGCTTTCAAGCCAGTATTCAAGCCCTTGACACCGCAGACACTTACTCAATATTTCGTGCTCCCTTGAGTTGCCTTTGCACACACAGCTCTGTCTCAGCAGTCAATGCACTGCGCAGTTCAGGGCATTCATTCGTTTAATCTAATTTCATTTTTAAGTACAATATATACAATACATTTGAAATGATACATGTAAAAAAATATATGTCATCTTACAGTACAGTACCATTTAGAGAACGATGGAAAGTAAAACGGACAACAGGAACAACATCGTAACACACTCGCTCCACTTAACAATATTACAGCACATGTGAACCCCGAACCTGTTAAGTAAGGTAGTATCGGTAGGTTTCTACGTACGAACCCAGGTACAATTTCATTAGCAGAAGCTGAACAATTAATTCATAGATCCTGATGTACAAAAAAAAAGGAGTTTTGTTCATGCACTTTGTACATGCTCCACTAGAAGACAGCTCACATTTCAAAGAACTCAGGACCCACAGATCATATTCACATTTATCACTTGAACTTTGACCCCCACAGCCAATATAATTAAACAAACTTTAGACATTTACCTGCCTTCAAGTGACCAACAAATCATCTCCCCCTTTTTCCTCACAGGGATCTGTTAATGCAGTGTGTTTTTGATTCTTGACAAATGGACGGTGAAAACGGTTGTAAGAAGAGTTTTTTTAAAGTGAAATGTGGAACCGATCCTGTGCACACTGTTCACTCAAGGTTTTCCACGCATGCTGCCAATAGCTAAGAATTTATGCAGCTGTTGTTGTTATCCCCAAGATATAAATCTGTCCATAAATCTGCAGCGTGCAGCAAGTTTTGGCTGGCGTCTTATTTCAAATAAAGATCAAGACAGCGATTTTCTCCTCCAGAAATATCAGCCGACTCACAACACACAGTTTGCTCGGCTCGGCCGTGAGGCGTATCAAAAGCCATCCATTACACTTGTAAAACAGCTAACTGCCCTGCGGTGACATCATGTGTTTATAGCTCATAAGCAGGTAATACTGGGGCAGAATTGGCACCACAGCGTGCGTCATAAAGAATACCACACACGCAGCACAATGCAGATTGTGTTTTTTTTTTTTTCCCCGAGCGTCATCCATTCAAGGCAAAAGATCCCCTCCGAGGAGCTGATCCCATGCAGGTCACAGAATCATTCACCAAAATGAATAGCCGCATTCCCAGGGAAATGCCGAGGAAAAACAATAAGCCACATTGTGAGGGTGGTGGGCATTCTAATTTCATTTCAGATAGCACAGGGGAGATTCGCTGAGGAAGGATTTCGAAGATGGTGCTACAAGCCAATCTGTGCAGGGTCTCGATCTGTGACACCGGACAAGACCTCGGGGGGAGGGGGGACCCGGAACAGGTGGCAACAAAGCTCCACAAAACCGCCGTCGCATGCTCAATGACGACGATCTGTTTCCACCTCTTGTTCCTAAAGAATGTCAGCGTTATGTAAACATTTACCTCTTTATTGCATTGTCGGGAGACTGAACGCTGCTCACCGGCAGATTGTAATTACATGAACGTGGGGAATGACGAGTTTGTTTTTCGAAGCACGTTTCTGACTCGCTTTGAGCAACACGGCGATGGCGAGTTCACATGTGCAGCATTAATTCCTGCAAATGTTAGCCTGTTTAATAAAAACAGAGTAAGGTGGGGAATTTGAAAAGGAGAGCCAAGGAAAATTTTCCCCCAGAAGCAGCAGTGGCGGCGGCGGCGGCGGCGGCGGCAGACTGTATGAACCAGGGGCAAAGATCACAAAGAGGCAACCATGTAGGAGCAGTAACATCAGAGTTGTGAGAACGCAACACTGGGGAAAGAACGAATTGAGATCCTATAGCTCCAGGGGAGATGTTGTTTTGCTGGTGTAGAGAGTGAGGCAAACACAGACCAATTTACTAGGGGAAAATTGTGCTGTGGTGGAGAGAGAGGAAAAAAAAAGAGACCTAAGAGCAGACCTGGCCCCATTCTTCACTGTGCAATCTAATCTCAGCTCTTGGAGAAGATGGGTGAAAACAAACATTGTTCTCCTGTCAGCAGCCTGGACAGAACATACAGTGCTAGTAAAAGAGCTCAGCCCACTCATGACGCCCACCTCAACCACAACGGAGAAGATAATTACACCGGGAAGGAATATTTGAAACAGGAAAAAAAAAAAGTTGGGCGTGACATGACGAATATTCAAGGCAACATTGACCTCTGATCATTTACAAGGGGAAAAATAATTAAGGGCCAAATGGGAACATTCTCAGAGAGAAATCCCAGGGCTACAGTTTTACAGGCTTAATATCAGTCATGAAAAGTTGCTGAAGACACAATAGCTTTAATTGGACAGTAGTTTCAAGGAGAAGATTTAGCTACACTTCATAACAGCTATCCTGTCCCCTCATTCATAAGTAATTAGTGGTTCAAATGATTTAATTGAACCTCTTCAATTGTAATGAAATTAACAATTGAACGGTAATAAATCAGTACTATGCTGTTCCTCATTCCTCATTCCTCCCTTACAGCAACTTTCTGAAGAGCCTTCAAAAGCATTCATAAGTGATAGTTAATTGCATCACCCACTATAATGACTTACATGTGTAATATGTCGTCAAGTTAGGGCTGGGTGAATGAATTTCATGATATTGCCATTGATGTATTGATACTGATATATCATGATGTGACAGATTTGTGCAAAATAAAGTGTAAAAAAGTGAAGTTAATGTTCAATGCAATGTTCTTTACTGTTGTTCTTTACACTGGACTAAATATGTCAAACAAGACCTTCATTGACGTCTTAGTTTTGAATGAACCACTGATACATAATGCTGGCGTGACTCTATATAATTGTTACTGTCAGCAAATCACCATGAAAAAAGCCAAAACCAAACTGTGTCGGTCCATTCCTCAATACTGTCTGTGGCAGTCAGCCCCAAGCTGCTAGTTACGACATACTGTACATCTTTAAAAATGGGTCATAAATATATTGTTTCATTTGTATGGATAAGTGATTTACTGAAACAGCTTAGCACCAAATTTTTAGCAAACATTACCAAAAACTGGAGTAAACAGTGCTACAATTCGTTGGGGGACTATTTTCAGCAGTGGATTAACACACATTTGGTGTTCTAGTGAATATTTACCTCAGCAGGATGCCGTGTGTGGGGTTGACTAAAAATAAACTTCAGCGTGTGGATATTCATGTCACCCAATGCAACGGTGGAGTTCCATGTCACAGAGGAATACGATATATCAGACTTTGGGTTCATGGCAATACTTGGATTTTGGTCTTTTCATAAGATTTGTTGACGGTAAACAAAAGATAATATTGTAGGCCTCATCCTGGACAGAAAAAGATAAAAGATAAAACTGAATCATCACCCAGCCCTATGTTAAGGATAGCTATCAAAAACTGAAAACAATACAGGCCTATGGAAAACTGAAGAAAACACTCGCTCATGAAAACTCTGAGGTTATTTGAACAGTCCTTAAGAATGACTGGGAAGATGCTCCACTAAGGTTACAACTTGCAGGTATAAAAAACTATAGATTGATTTGGCAATCAAAATGAGTATCAATAAATACATACAAAATGAATAAATAAACCCGGGTATACATACATTAACAAATAATAATAATAATTATAATAAAAACCTTTGCCTCTATGACATACTAAGAGTCTTTGTGTACAGTCCTCATTGGCTGGGAGGTTGTGTAGTCCATAAACTTATACTTCTAATAATGAGCCATTCTTTCTGACTGGCTGTCACTACGATGCGTACACACTCGATTTCGAAGGCAATCTTGTGGTCGACATCTTGAACCTCAATGTTGCCATTTTTAAACTCCCCTAAAGTGATATAGGATGAACACTGTTTTCCTTTCTTAGTCCCAACCAGTTTCTCTCCAACTTCTAGAGCTCCGTGGTGAAGAATGTCATTTTGCCGGTCGTCAGAACCTGTAGCAATCTTAATTTTGCTAATTTTGGTCGATTTGTTAAACACTATGACAAAGAAATCTCCAGTGGAAGGAGGCTTCCCCCAAAAGTATTCGTCCACTGTGCTGTAAGCCTTGGCGGCGTCATAGTTTTCAAAGACGTTGATGTTTGTGTAAAGGCCGGCAGGAGGGTTGTCAGGAATGTCTATGGAGTCTTCCTCGAAGTCGTCGTCCTTCAGTTTGTTCTCTGCTCCTTTGTAAGATGAGTAGTAGCCCATGTGCTGGAACAGTGAGGGCTTGAAGCGGATCACGTCTTTCTGGGCCAGCAGACCCCTGAAGTGGATGAGGAGCCAGTCGCAGGGCATTTCCTGGTAGAACATGAGGAGGAAATGAGCCAGGCGTGGCAGGTCTTTGGAGTGGTACAGCTTCCCGATGTAGCCCAGCTTGGAAAACTCCAGCATCACCCAGTAGGAGCCTTCTCTGGAGGTGATCACCTTCTTCAGTGCCGTCAGGAAGTTCCTGGAGCAGCGCACGTCGTCCTCCAACATCATGTAGAAGTGCGAGAGGTTTGTGCAGAAGTTGAGGAGGAAAGCGTAGTCAACGTTCTGCTTAGAGCGGAAACGGACCCGGTCCTCCGGGTCGTTGTAGTTCCTTTTCAACCCGTCTAGAGACGGGTAATACTCCTCTGGAGCCTGGATCACCAGGAGGCGTCCAGCTATGATGTGATGGGCAAACTTCCTGGTGATTTCCTGCACCAGGTTCTCACACCAGACCAGGTCAAAGTCTGCCAGGTGGACCACAACCACAATCTCTTTCAGTTCCTCGTAACTTGACTGATCAAAGATGGATTTGATAGTCTCCAGAAGGTAGTTCCCTCTTTTTCTTTTGACTGATGACAGTCCAATGGTA
Source organism: Seriola dumerili (assembly GCF_002260705.1). Classification (NCBI taxonomy): domain Eukaryota; kingdom Metazoa; phylum Chordata; class Actinopteri; order Carangiformes; family Carangidae; genus Seriola; species Seriola dumerili. Next base: position 1,790,393 of record NW_019174352.1, read on the forward strand.
AGATACTCTGTGAAGAAAATATATTTCATATTACCACGAATGCAAATGTAAATTAAATGCTTGCAGAAAACACACATTTTAAAGGTCCCATATTTTACACAAGTGTTGATTCATAAGAAAATATATTTGTGGTTTTAAGAACCAAAAACCATCTCAACGTAGTTTTACATCTCCTCTCTCAGGCTTCTCTCTGGAGCTCTAGTAACAACAGGACAGTGAGCCAATCAGAGGAGGGGAGGTTCCGAGCCTCTCTTCTTATTGGCTGACTGGTTTTGAGTAATCAAATAAAAATATTATAGATAGGTTTTGGGTAAACACTCAGAGATACTAAATTCTGCACGGTTGGATGGTGGGTCCAGGACTGCTTTGTTGTGACATCACAAAGTTACAGTGCTGCTTTATAATCAAACAACACATGGAAATCTCACTTTATACAATATGGGACCTTTAAGAAAACTGTAAAGATTCAATTAAGGTTTCAAGAAGTTTCCTCATTTTAAACTCAAGGCTGTTCCCCAGAACATAAACTTAAATAAAGAATATTATGTTAATCCATTGGAATACAAGTGATCAATTTATATTAATTTATATTCTTAAACACATTTGTCTGTCAGGTATATTTCAGCTGGAATTGAAACATTTAGTGGATAAAACATGGTGCACTGGAGGAGAGTTGTGCAAAGTGTTTAATTTTTGAGGTACAAAAAAAAAGTCTCTACGGAGTAGTTACATTTTATGGTCGTGCTCTAAATCCCAACATCATACATTTTAAGTTTTAGTTCTTATTCTCACTCGTGTGACTTCACGTAACTCCCCTGAGCTCATGCAAAAAAAAAAAAATTGTCAATGTAAATTCCTCTATAAAGAAACACTAAACTTACTCTTGCGGTTCAGCGGGGTTCCAGCGAGATAACGATACGTGACATTAATGGTTCCAGAGAAATTACTGAGGTCTCTGAAGGTGTGAACGTATCGCTCCGAGCTCGGAGGGTGGACTGATGTTTCCCTGAGCTGCCTTTTATCCTCCTCCTGGAAGACAACATGAGAAACACAACATTACTCCACATTATGAACAAGACACAGAGGGGTAAAAAAAAAAAAAAACAAGCTGTCATAAAAATCGTCCTGAAAATTTCAATTTCTACTGTGAATAATTCAGATGAAGGGAAAACCAAGACTTTTGTTTTCTTAAAGTTGTCATTAACATCTTGTACAAACTTGACAATATGTGTTTTGATGCGGCTGAGCTAACCCTCGACGTTTGGAGACAAAAGGAATCTTAAAACCCCCTCCAGGCGGTTTACACAGCCGAGTAAATGGACTTGAGAAGAGCAACCAGAGAGCTGAAAATGTGAACTCCCCTCTTAATAATTTAAATAACAAACACAGATAATGTACTGTGTTCACCAAGTTTTGATGCTATCATGAATAAGAAATAAATCATCTGGATGATTTCAACTTGGGTCCATGTTATGAAAATTTAAACATGTTTCCTTTAAAAACAAGCAATTATAAAAGGGACAACATGGGTGAAGTGAACAAACACGAGAACACAGTTAGAAGCACATTTGGTCTAATTTGCTTTTCATTCATGGAGAAGGTCTACAAATACTAAGAGAGCACTTCATCTAAATTTCTAATTTTGGCAAATGCTTGCTAATAGCAGTTAGGACGTGCACACAACACAATTCACTGACCAGCACGTAGCCGTCTTCGATGTAGAGGTTCAGGAAGAGGAGGAAGGTGATGAGGAAGCCGAGGAAGGGGATGGTTGAGCGTTTCCTCAGACACCTCATCTTGTCCAGGGATTTCCACACCAGCCTCATGCTGCACACCCTCTCACTACTGGGATCTGCAAGAGAGGAACATGAGAAACGACACATTACTTTGAATGCTGTCAGCCTGAAGTGCTGCACGTGTACAATTTGCCTTATTATCGAGCGTCAACAGATTGCGGAGGGGGGGAATTAATTTTAGGGACCACATGACCATGTATGACGTGATTATCTTCCACTAGGATCATAATTTATCTTCAACAGATTTCTAATGGTGTGTGATAGAGAGAGGGGAAGATAATGAGCCTGGGAGGGAGGTGGACCAAATCCACTGATTGGCAAATCACGAGAGAAAAAACTGAAGGCGCTACAGGACATAAAGGATATTGATGTGCTCAACAATGGATTACTGATGTGAATCAAATGTGTTTCTTCACTAATAACAATGAAAATATATAATTGGTAGCTGGATTTGTTCAATGCACCCACCCCTACTGGTATTTTTAGCTGTTCAGTAATGAAGGTTGATGCTATGGTTGATCGCCAGCGCCTCGTTACGTTCTTATGCTCTCAATAGTCAAAATAGAGATTCTTCTGCCTGCTTTACAGCCAGCTTACTCCTCTCTGTTGTTTAAATGTGACTTTTTCTGTTAGGAGATTACAGACTCAAGGGAGGGAAGTAAATTACATTTTCAATTCAGGTCACTTTATTTCAGATTTATGGTCCATAGAAGAAGAAAAAAAAAAAAAGGAGATAAAAAGCAGAAGATGAGAAAGAGAAAAAGACATAATACAGTATAAAATGGATATTTATAGATAGAACCTTGATATTAGGTTTACTTTTATTAATTTATCAATTATTTTTTGATTAATCAATCAACTATTTATTGTTGAAGATTTAAAAAGAATTCAGGAAATGTCCACTTTCTATTGTCCAAACAATTTGCTTGATACAAAACTTCAATTATTAGTTATTACAATTCAATTCAATTTCAATGAATCAATTTTATTTGTATAGTGGGAAATCATAACATACATCATCTAAAGGCCCTTTACATTGTAAGGTCAAGACCTTACATTAGTATAGAGAGATATAGTATAGAAAGAAACCCAACAGCTTATACAAAGAGATAGCACTTGGCGACAGTGGGGAGGAAACAGGAAGAAACCAACAGAGCAATTAATGTCAATGAATTGATATTATCTGGTTCCCAGTAAAGGGTGACAAAAGCTACTTTACATGGCTCATTGGCATCTTGGTGGTGGGTGTTGATGGTTTGGAAACTGATTCAGTTTCTCTGCTGGCAGAAGAACTTGAACTTGGTGACCTTCCCTTCCATGGTCACAAACCAGTTTCGAGAACCTTCTTTAAAAGCGGTGGTTATATAAACCAACAATACAACAAGACATGAGCATTATGAATGATAGAGAGATGAGGACCAGACTAGAGCTCACAAGGTTTTGTTGAATCTTTCTTGTAAACAACTCTTTGATGGCTTGATCACTTGAAAGCTACTTTAAACTCGAAGGGCACTCAGAGAGTGCGGACCTCCGCCAAGGCCATTGTCAAACAACATACACCAGACTTCAGAGAAAAAAAGCTTAAATTCATAGTGAATGATCTGGATCTATCCCAAAATTGAATGGGTTTGTCCCTGACCCGTGCCCCATCCCTCCACCAGGTTCAGTGCAAATCGGCTCAGGACTTTTTGCGTAATCCTGCTGACAAATAAACAAACCGATAAAACACACACGGGTGAAAATATAACCTCTTTGGCTGAGGGGTAATAACAAGGGAAGAGGAGCGGTGAGTTGTGTAGAGAGGGATGCAGTGAGCGGACACAATATCTGTCTGATGTACACTTGTAGAATCTAATGCAATCCATTCGGTACCAACAAGAAATATGACCTTTGAGAAACATATGATGTTCAGTTTGTGAGGGTCGGAGATGTGCTGACTGAGCTCTAATGTAACGTTTGAGACATTATTTTATACATTTGTAAGGATGCATTGCTAGATGTACATCTTAGCCACCCACCCACACACACACACAGAGTTGAGTCAACCTTTCTGACACTAAGCAGAAGAGGTGAGATTTACAGGTCCAAGGTGTTGGGTTAGATTATGTTAAGTGTTAATCATATGTCACTTCCCACTGGCTGTCAGAGACTAAGGATAGAAAGTCATACAGTAAACTGATGTATAACCATTAATCTTATTAATAAATGGTCTGTGGAGTGTTTCTCCGTCCCCAACATAGATAAAACAAAGACATCACAAAGCCTTTCCTGACATTGATAGCTAAACTTGCATATGCAGGAGGCTTATTAGCAGCAATGAAAGCTGATAGAGCAGATTTATGTACGGGGCTCAGCCGCAACAGGATTGGCAACTGTACACAACTGTACGACAGCGACTGACTGAGGGAGAAAAAGCCCATGAACAGGCGGCAGCAGCACCCTACAGATGTAACAATGGCATTGGTCTTTTCTTTGCCAGCAATTAGGCATCAGCGTGTGCTTTTGTTCTACTGCTGCAAAGCCCTGGAGATGCCTAATAGAATACAAACTACCTCTAAACTCAGTTCAATGACCACACACACATCGATCACTCGCACCAGGAGTCGGCCTCATCTGGGATTCAGCGAGTCAATACCTCTTTGTGCACACTTGAAAACTGAAATTAACATATCCATCCACCGTGGCCTGTTCTGTGCAATTTTTCAACTCATTGTGGTTTAATGCGGAAGGCAATTATCAGTTATTTTGACATTTTGAGCTGTTTTTCTTCTATTTAAACAGTGTAACAAGCCAAATAGGCTTCACTGCATGGAGTATATGAACAAATTAGCTTTAGTTATGAAATGGTTAGTTGTTGCAATTTTTATATCAACTATATTAATCATAAATTTTAAAAACATGTGCCACGTCTCTCTGTTTGTGATGGAAATCTTTTGTTTTAACAGTTTGACGGACAGGAACAAACCAGACCAAAGCCGGATAAATCTAACCTGCGGGTCTCTACATCTTCTATTTAATGGCAAACTCTGATCTTCCCTATACATATCGCGATAATGTAGTCTATAGATTATCTGATTATAGTCTATCTGTCATACACTGCGCGAGCCATTGGACGTCATGCCGGAACATTTTCGCATTCTCGTCCTAAATTTCTCATACTTTTTTTCCGTGACGCCTGTTCTTATGAGTGTTCCAAGTTGGATTCCCCAAACTCATTGAACTTGGCGTAACTTGCTCAATACACACTGATGAACACCAACCTGTGCATGAGGAGGTTGTGCATTTGTGAGATTTGACCATTAGCATAATCCCCTAAAATGTCCCTATAAGGCTTCGTTCGTAGGAAAGGTTCATTCACAAGAATTGTCATAGAAGAAGTAAAAAGAACTTCACACTGTGGATCTTCAAATCTTCTGTCAGAAAAATCAGCAAACAAAAACATTGTGTGATTGGATGATGTCAGATGTTAAGAACGTCTTTCTACAGCAACATGCAAGGTGGTCAATGAGACGACAATCAGATATTAGATATTAGAAATATTAGACTTGAGATTATTACAGCTGACTGCAAAAAACTACAGTTCCTCAAATGGCCACTTGCGGCTGCCTTCAAAAGCGAGTCAGGTGCTGCCAAGTTGGCGGCAGCAGAGCAGCCTACTCTGAACTTCAAAACCGCTCTGCAGAAACCTATGGGTGACATGACTGAGGCTACGTCCATCTTTATTTCCAGTCTATGGGTGCAGCAGAGGATGATAATGGACAGCGACCTACATAGAGACCCTGAGGCACAAAATCTAAATTGGCAAGCTATGATTATGATGATACGATGAACAGGACATTATATTATATTGTCAGGAAATTCCCTGAATACCATGTATGTGCTAAGGTGGCAAGACTCAAAATTAAGTTACTTAAGCTTCAAAGATCTACTGCTGAAGCTGAATATGTCCCATTACATCCCATTGCATACGCGGTGTGTCCGCGCTGCAGAGTTCTGCTGGAGAAAGCTGAGTGCAGCATGATGATGAGAGAATCATTAGAGGGACTCTGGAGGCATCGCAGCTGATGGCTACGAGCGCAAGAGTCCTCCTGACACCACGGCTCAGGTAGCTCTTACTTCTTAGCGCCTGCCTCGCCTTCTATTGTGAGAACTCAGCAGCAGCTCTTTCCCTCTGCATCCACATAAGCTATGTTGAGACCGCTGACCTACAATTACCTTCGCGTGATCCAGTGAGAGGGCTGCAATTAAACAACTTTTCTGCTTTGTGTTCGGGAGAAGAGTTGATCTCTCAGATTGGAGTCATGGGTGTCTATCGTGATGATACCAGACAAAACGAGGCGCCTCTCTTGTTTCAATTATTCAAGATGGGCTCAGAGCAGGGAAGAGGATGAGATGCTCCACCTGCCAAAGGCGCAGCTGGGAAACATGGTTGCTACTGTTACCCCAGATTTAACTGTGATGAAGATGCACATCAGAACACCTAAAACACCATCATCCTTATTTCCAGTCTATAGTAGTAGTATATTCTTGGAATATGCTATGAGTTCACTGCAAAGTCCATTAACACGAGGAAAGCATATGTGTATTGTTGTGTTCATTATTTTGGCATGAATCCAGGGCAGAACTGTAGCAGCGAAATGAACCTAAGTGTGTTTTAATGGGTGTGTCATCCTGGCAGTCACACACTCCCTCAGATGTCCCCAGCGCCATTTCAGGACACAGCACACTTCCAGCAGGCCGGGGCTGTTAAATATCCATTATGCACTGTGTGTGTGAACTGGACCAAATAAACCCCAACGCCGCCTCTCTCCTTACTTTTTTTTTTTTTTTTTCCCTGGCAGCATGTCGTGCACTTAACTCACATCAACTGTCTTGTCCCGAACTCTTTTGAAAGGCGTGCTCGCAGTGAAAGGTTAAAATCCTGTTAGATTGACATAAAGGGAGCTCGGTGGCAACAAAACTGTGACAAAAGCTGAGTGTGCTCGCCGTGAGGATCTCTTGAATTCAATTAGATTTTCATTCTTGTGGCTAAATGTTCAATTTTGTTAGAGATTTTTCAAGCCTTGCAATTTGTTAATTCAATAGACTATTAGACTTTAGACTATTTTGTTGTCATTTTCCACCATTTTCAACAATCACACCCTACCTAGATGCCAGAAATTCCTTTTGATTGATACCACAGTTGCTCCTCAAAGAGATAATATAAAATCCTCCAAGGAAATTATCACCTGGTAGTATCACAGCGTGACAGGTACCTCGGGGTTTGGAAATGGCTTTCAGCTGGAAGCCTTCTGCCCATCAGCCCCTGACGTCACAGCACGCTGAGGGTTATTATCTTGCTGTGCAGGAAGACGAGCGCACCAGGGAGTGAAAACGAGAAACAAAGGAATTGGAAGATTACGTGAAGAGCTCTGTGTAAACTAGTCCCAGAATGAAGATGAAAAATTAATGCTCCCAGCGTTACCACAAAGTGCCTTGTACAATTAAGAGCATCGCATACAGAGCTTGAGGTTGAGTTGAACTCATGTTACACCCATCACCCAGATCCTGTAGCTGAAAAGGTTTTAGTATCTTTAGAGCTACAAATAAAGATTTATTTGAAAATCAAATCATATTTTTTGTTTAAAGATCCCATATTGTATAAAGTGAGATTTTTGATTTTTGATTATAAAGCAGGTCTACGTTCTATGGACATTAAAACTTAAAATAAAACACAAAAAGTGTAAAATACGGGACCTTAAACTATTTATTCTAGACAATATATTGAAAAATGACCATCACAAGTTCAGGAGCCCTATAAGTGGTGTCTTCAAACTGCTTGTTATGCCAGACTAACAGCCCAAAACCAAGAAAATTTACATTTTATTTCAGCAACTTCCCACGTTCAATGAATAAATAAGCATCTCATCGTTTCAACACTAGATACATTACAGTATCTTTGAGGAAGTAGGGCCTAGTTTTTATACACATGTTCTTTTTTTTTTGCAATATCCCAGTTCTTCTGTGTTCCAGACAGAAAGTACCTTGGCAAGCTATCTCTGGATTCATCCTCAATGTCGTCCATGCTTCTCTGGCAGCCCATATGAGATGACTGATCCAGGAATTGTCTTCCTTTTCCCCCTGCTACACTCCCCTCCTCCCCCCTCCCTCTAATGGTGAAATCTGTCGGAGGCAGACTTGAAATGGAAAACAAGAAGCTCCCCAGTGAGGAGAAGGCAATTATGGTCTGGCCTGATGTGCAACCTAATGCCAAGAATTCTATATCACACCAAACAAAAAAAACAAAAAAAAAAAGGAAAAAAAGAAAAACAAAACAAAAGGCCTTCCATTCCCTCTCCATTCGTAATGGCTTGATTGCTGCCGAGTGGAAGCGGTCCTCCAGCATGCCAACAATACCACCTTTTTTTGTTTTGTCGAGAGCTGTGAAAGGGGGAGCGAAGAGCAGAGTAAATGGGGGAAAAAAAGGGTATAGGATTGAGCAGAGTGGCACTGACATGCCACAAACATGAGTCAAGCTCCACAGTGATTTCACATCCCATCTTCCCAAGGTTGTTCCTTTAAAGTCATTTCCACAAAAGGGAAACCACAGTGTCAGGACGCCTCGGAGAGCACGTGGCTTGGCTGAGGACTAACAACTGTAAACCTGACTCTGAATATATTGCTTTAAAAACTGTTTGTGTAGTGTATCGGCATAATGAATTCACTCCGTTGAATGCCAGCAAGGAACTGAGAAAGGCAGAATAATGAAGATGAGATTTGAAAATAAAATGCTCTCCTCTGGGAGTTTCAGGTACACACAACACTGAGTCCTTCCATGTGTTATTCAGAAATCAAAATAACCTCTTAACAAACACTTTTCTTGGCGGCTTGAATCAACTCTCAACTTTCGATTTAGGCCACGCCGTTTTTAAAATGTGAATCTGCGTTTCCTGTAATGGGAAAAACCTAGATGGGGAAACTCATTGTGAATAAGAAAAGGGAAAAAGATTAATAAAATGGGCAGCAGAAAGCAATTCTCCCACATTTCATCTTGTTATCTGTTTTACATTATTTCCCCTGGGTATCCTGCACCTTGCAGATATACAGCTCTGCACAAATAATCAATTAAGCCTGCAGATTTGCAGGGATTCAGCAGTTGCTTTGTGTCAGGCCTTCAGCCATTTTCAATGGATTTTCTTCCTCGATAAAAAGCCGAGAGTAACAGAGGCTTTTGTTGATAACAAAATTGTAGCGCTGGGCGGAATAATAAATCCCTTTATTATGAAATGGCTGTTTTGTTAATAATTCAAAATTGGTCAAACAGTTTACTAATTACTACATTCTTACAGCCTGCCAGACAAAGGAATCTGTCATCTACAAAGACTTGGCGACCCTTGTCAGACATCCACGCCCTTTACAGGAACAGGCAAATGATCTTAATTATTGGGATGCAGTGGGAATTGTCAATGGGAGCATTATCAATGAGCGGTGTGGTAAATTAAAGCCTGAAAGCTGGCTTACCGGGAGATTCCACCATGTAATTCCTGTAAAACCCAATGTGTCACAACAGCCAATCATGTCTGAGATTGATGACCTGTCATTTCCACAAAGGTAATCTTCCAAAGGGAGTCATCATGTAATTTGAGGCAGCAACACAAACTCTTATTTTGCTCTGCTTTGTGATCATAAAATGGTCACAGGCGTGATGTGCTTTACCAATCCCAGCTGCATCAAACTCCGGAGGCCAGGCGGCTGCGTCAAGGACCCAAACAGATGTCCCCCCCCCACCCCACCCCCCGTCGCCTCCCTGCACTGGGGCTGTCACCGCTGTCAGCAGCTTGAGCTCACTCACTCTAATGGGAGGAGGGGGTGTTGTGGAGGTGGCAGTGGAGGGAAGAGTGTGTGTGTGTGTGTGTGTGTGTATGTGTGTGTATGTGATGCACTCCCTACGGACACACTGTCCAAGTGCGCTGCCCTCCCCTCCACCACCACCACCACCACCACCACCACCACCAACCACCGTCGTGGCCCTCAAGGGAGAAACAGGCACTCCAGCGACAACGGCACTTCCAGCTGTTCTCCCATAAGGAGTTGGTGTGCGAGACAAGCCTTAATAAAACATAAAAAACCCAAAACGGTCTCAGCCAGTCGGCCTGTCGGGTTCTCAGATACAAGAATATTTCCAAACGCTGCCAAACAGCCCTTTTCTATTCCGGACAGTCCCGGTGTCCTTTCCTTTAGACAGCGCCTTGTTCTCATTCCAGAATGTGTTGGAGACATCAACAAAGCTTTTCGAATTCATCAGCATTAAGGCTTGTTTTTTGTCCAGAGCTGCACTGGCACAGGTGGCGTGAGCTACTGGAGTACTCTCTCATGAAATATTGAGCACATGCCGCCCATTGATGCTAGCTTCAGAGCAATCAAGCATCAAAACAGTCCGAACAAACGGCTCTGGCCCTTTCTCTACTGCAGTATAATCATCCAGATCATCCAGCCCGGGCCGCAATTGAAATGTGACGGTAAAGAGCTTCCTCAGATCAGTCCATATTTTCCACCCTATTTGATTTCTACTTACTTTGGCCGGAGAGGAGAAGGTCTCATATCTTTTATAGCTGTGAATGGAGCCGTGCCATCTCTGGACGGCCAATCCTTAACTGCATCATTGAAATGAAAGGGAGACTGCATTTATCATGAAACACAAACTAAGTGCAATGAAAGTGCATAATGCGCCGATGATGCGGCGACATATACACGGCTCCTGTTCCATCACGGAGAACTGCTGAGGGTGTTTCTCAGACTCTCTGCACTGACAGTCTCAAAAGGGAAAGAGAGCGAGGATGTTGTTGTTACTGGAGCTGTGTTAACTGATGTACTTTCAGAGGGCTGTCAGGATGTTTACGTTTAAGGTCATCAGAGGTAAATATGACAGACTTTTGCCATTCCGGCTGCGGCGAGCGTAATGAGGACGGGAGGCGTGAGAAATGATTCATATGTGAGCGAGCCTCTTCCAGGCCCTTCTAAGCAGTTAGTACTTTGACCCAGATTAGCGCTCCGCCAGAGGTGCACTTGGGAGGGATGGCGATGGAGGACTGCGATACTGCTTATTTCCACTAGAAAACACACTCGACATGTGTGCGGCCCCCTGTGCACATGCAGACCCGTGCATATGGCCTCTGTCTGTTCCCCATCCCTTGTGTGAGGTTGTGAAGACGCAGACGGTGATACAAATTATTACCTACATCTCAGACACAAGATGATTAGTATTTGAATATTGTGAAACACTCTCCAGGGCAAAGATATTCAATTAGTTCTTTGTTATATCACATTCGGCTAATGGACTGTGTGTGTCTCCCTGACTTTAAGCTCCCTGACTGCCCTCTGTGGCTGACGTCATGTGTCATACACATATGATGCGGCTCCCCAGAGGCCATTTTCTACATTAAAAGCACAGACCCACGTGAATTAGCAGACAATAGCCTGTCATCATGTCTACTCTAGAAAATAAAAAAAATAAAAAAAAACACAGGACATGGGTTTCGGGCATGAGAGAGGATGGGGGGGAAAGAGGGGAAAAAAGGCCATTGAAGAAAAGGCTGGAAAGAAATCCCCTCTCCTTCTCACTCTCTCTCTGTCTCCATTTGTGAGACAGGAAAAAGGAAGAGGAGACTTGGCTGTGCCTTAAAAGCACTTAAAAAGCCAAGGTCACCTCCTGGTCAAATCTGTGAAATGAGAAAATGGCTGAAGGGGCAATAGGCCGGTGGCAGATAACATGAGAATGCACTATCTCCTCCCTACACATTTAGTGCAGAGGAGGATGGGGCACAGGCAGGCTTTTCAAAAGGCTCCGTGTTGAAGTGAGGACTGGAGAACACAATAAGATGGCCCAGTTTCACCCAGTATGACAGCGCATACATTGAAGTGCTCTTAGGGAATGAGCTTTTTGGTCAAGCTGACTGGACAGCCAAAGAACTGACTGTGGGCTTACAAAACTGGATTTTGCATTTAATCACGTAGAAAGTACTCAGGTAGATTTAAAGGTGCAGTGTCCTACTTCAGTTTAAGTCAAGATGTTTTAATGTCATTAGGAAAATGCATCCCAAAACTGAACTGAAATCGTGACACAAAGTCAATATGTAGTACTGTCACCCTAAGGTGCAAATCAGAGTAATAAAACTTGAATGATGAATGAATTGATCTCGTCAGATGGCAATGTTTGGAGGCGGTCCATCAACCCTGAATTATCTCTCACTCTGGGCTCATAGATTTTTTTTTCTGTGAGATATATCCTTCTTTTTAAATGATGGGCTTGCAGCTGTGACCCATAAAATGTGCCCATAACCTCGAAGCCCTGTTCACATACGGGAATAGCATCACCTGGGGTCCTGCTGTGATTTGTAATAACTGCAGGTGTCTGACTAATGGGCTTTAATAATGCGTGATTCATGTCATGTCCATGATATGTAACAGAAAAATTCAGCCACCTAGTGTCTAATTTGCTAATATTTTTTAGTTTTTACTTTTTAAAATTCTACTGGCTAGAGAAGAAATGATGGTGCTATTGAAATGTTAATAATTTGGTAGCATATTAAGTAAAAGTTTCAAAGCATTTCATATAGCTAACTTACTCTATGCATCAAAGCTAGTGATTAGCGTTGACAACATTTAGTTTGGTTGCTCAGGAGCTGATGGAAACCAAAACAGTGATATGATAATGTTGCTCCATGTCTACTGGATGTGTAAGTTTGTAACAATGACTGTATATAAAAATGGATGACTCGTCTCCACTTCCGCACATTGTACAAAAATGAAGCCAAAATATCCTGCAATGCGAGCGCTGCCATCTTGTGCTGGTGATGTAATTTGGAGCCAGAGTCTGTGCAGTAGTGAACAGGAAGTGAAGCAGCAGAAATAAAAAGTCCCGGCCATACACCCTCTCGACCCAATCATGTGTCAATCACAGCTGTCTAACATGGAGGAGGGTGGGGTTTATGACCTATTCTGCTGCCAGCCACCAGGGGGCGATCAAGATGTTTTGACTTCACTTTTGTGAAGCTGTGATGTTGTCCTGTCTTCATATTGGTTTGTAACCCTTTGTGAGTTTAAGCTAAAGCAACTTTATAGGGGTAATGTGTATGTTAGCTTTTTCTGGAGTTCTTAGTGGCCCCAAAAAATTATTAATGCTGCTTTTAATTACATCAGTGTCCCAAGGTATTGTAGTGTTGTGCAGTGGCAGCCAGCAGCAGGCCAACAGTTTCCTCACCATTCACTGTCTATGTAGCAACTGCAGGATTAGTTTGTAGATGATGCTTATCAAAGCAATTGTCTGTGTTGTGCTGAAGCTACTGGCTGAAAAACCAGCCAATAGATTAAATTTTAAATACAACAAGATAGGTAGAAATATGAATCAAGCTTGAATTTAAAAAAGAAAAATTCAACATTGCAACTTGTGGGGATCCTGGAGGCAAAAAATTCACTAGAAAGCAAAATAAACCAGTCAGCATTACTGAGTTTAAACCTTCCAAGTTCACTGCAGTAGTGTTCGCAATTTACATCAAGGAATCCATAATCTTTACAGGATTATACTTCAAAAGCAACCTCCACAATCCTAGAGATTACACATTCTCTCCTCCTGAATGCAGGAGAATGTGCAACAAGCAGAAATTCAGATGTACAGCACGATACCTCAGCGGAGAAGCTCATGTTTCCTGCCGGCCTCTCCAGCCTTGAATAGCGTTGTTCTTCCGGAGGCGTTCCTCTGCTGAGACACTCACTGCCTATCACAGCTTTAAACTGATGGGAGAATATCCTATATCCCTGCATCCTCACAATTCTCCCAAGTCTCCAGCATGAATATTTGATGAGAGATGTGTGGGATGGCCAATCACTAAAAGACATTTATCTCCAATACCCCTGACTGGGCAGCCCTCACTGAGCCTCTCCTTTGGTAATCAAAAACAAACGTTTCATGGATGAAAAAGCCCTTTCAAGAGAATCATTGATACCACTGTAATGTATGTTTGGAAGATTAGCTCTGCTGCATGCTGTGAATGCATTAGGCTTTAAAATCTGATATGTGATGCCAGACACATTCTTTTTTTTTTCCTCTTTTTTTTTTTTTTAAATCTTACATTCATATTTTTTCACCACAGAATAATACAATGCAGCTCAATGTAAGATCTCGCCTGCCTGCGCTTGTTGTGTCTGGCCTCCCATGAGCCTCCAAGAGCACATGGTGTACATTAATTAGCTATTCTGGGACTTAAAGTCTGTACTTATTCAACCTTAACGACCCTGTTCGCCCCACAGCAACATTACAGTGTGTTCAGCAAATTTCAGTGGTCATTCGTCAGACCTTGAGTTTTCTATCATCAGCCTATTATTTTATAACCTTGAAAAATACTGTGGCATGTGTGATGACAGAAATGCGCTCTCAGGTCCTCATAAAAACTTTACTTTAATTCCATACTCTTTTAATGATCTTGCTGCTGAGCAATTTTTTCACTGTTAAGAAACTATTACATTTCCTTCTCTTATATCCACAACTAATAAGATTGGAATAAGTATTGAAATAGTGGTTAAAGGTCCGATATTTTATACTTTTCCAGTCTTTTACTTGAAGTGTTGATCCATAAGAAGATACATTTGTGGTTTATTGGTTTGTGTGGTTTATATTTGTTTATATTTGTGTTTCTTTTTGTTTTGAATACAAAAATCCACCATCTCTATGTCGTTTTACATCTCCTTTCTCAGGCCTCCCTCTGGAACTCTAGTAACAACAGGTCGGTGAGACTAACTGTTTTCTAAGTGACTGAATAAGAAATATACCAGATTTCAGGTAAACACTCAGAGAAAACAAATCCTGCAAGGTTGGATGATGGGTTCAGGTGGGCGGGGCTGGTGACTGCTTTGTTGTGACATCACAAAGTTACAGGATGTCCTGACGGCTCCTTTTAAGGCTAAGTTTCTGAATAAAGGCTGTGTGCATTTCTCTGTGGACTGAACGCTTTGATAATTTCACAGTATTAATATAGAACCTAGACATGCTTTATAATCAAAAAAGAAATGGAAATCTCACTTTATACAATATGGGACCTTTAAAGGTTAAACGGTTGTTGACTTTTGAAGGCTAGAAATTTAAGCACCTGTCCCAGAGCATGAAATTGTTGGGTTATTGTATCAATCAACGACTCCATCAACCCCTGCAGATGTATTATAGTGATTTTGTGATATAAGACAAGAAAGGTCTATGTAAATGCACCTTTAATCACTACCCCTTCTTATGTAGCTGCTCATCAGCAAACAGTAAAGTGCTGTGGTTGTTGTGGGCCACAACCAGGTGCACCATGCAATGCAATATGATGCTGATCATTTCATTAGATTTATAGTTATATTATAACACAACGCTTTCACTCAGTGTCTACAGTATATGGCTCTTTTCTGTCACTTGTATCGGAAGCTGCAGTGGCAGTTTATTGCTATAATCAGATAGAACTAAATGAGGCACCGAACCAACTGCAACACAATTACACTTTAATTAACGAGTGTTTTACTGTTCAGTGACATTTATGCTCAGAGCTAAAGACGAAGGATGTCTCCACAAAAATGACACTGGCTAATTTCAGGTCTTATTCCTTTTTATTCGTCCTCTGGAAAATCAATTAGACTCAGGCTGATGGCAAATTTGTCCTAAAGTCAAGAAAGGCTGTGACATTCTACTCTAAATTAATTTTTAGTAAAATATATTTATACTGACTAATACATGCTAGCATGTCAACATGTTAATTAGTTCACTTTACAAACTTACACGTAGACATGCTCTTTTACTTTTTTTCCTACTGATGATAGATCCGTCATTAACCCTGTTAAGGTTAATGACGGATCGCAGCTCTGTGAAATGATGTCTCTTGTTTTGTTGGATGTGTAGCCAAAGGGACTGTTTCTTTTGAATAGCGGTTGTCTGCAATTACTCTTGAGGTGGATCTCTTGTTGTCAGTTTGAGATGCTGACAAAGGATGCCCTTTGCCTTTGAAGTGCTTCATCTTGCCTCAGGTAAAAGAGTCCATAACTTGGCAAAAAGGAAAACTTTTTGTTTGGTTCCCAGCCTCAGGCTGGCTTTCAAACCAAGTGAGCTCCTCTGATGTTGAAATATACACATTACACATACAAAATAGTATGTCAAAGAAAAAAAGAAGAATCTTCCCTACTCATTTCATTAAAGTGCAACTAGACCACTCTATCAAGAGAGTATGCTGCACATTTCCTCCTGCTTTTTGAAATAGCAAATCAGAATCCAGTAAAAGCTTGTCTGTGTGCATTATTAATGCCACTAGAGTGAAAGAGGTAGCCAAGAATTCGCCTTGCATCCAAATCTTTACCTGGCAGCATGGGAATCAAAAACACATCCATCCTGTTCCTCATTTTGGGTATGAACATATCTAATGTGTGCCATTTACATGTTTTTAATAATAATTATCATTAAGAGGCATTTTAGATCTAATGCTAATTAACTACAAATCTTCATTGAAGGTAAGAGACGTGTTTTCAGCAGGTCTCCAAATGTATTCCACAGACACAGCCGTTCGCTTTCACCTCCAGCGCAGAGGCTCTTGTGTTTATTATTCAGCCTAAGTCGGCACACCAGCCCGGCTCCACCTTTGGCTCATTTCCGAACAATTTTCAAGCTTCCTGTAAAATGAATATGCATTGCCTTTTGCACTGAATCCATTTGCAAGACAGAATGATAATGAAGAGAAAGTGCTTTAAAAAAAACCCAATTAATCTCATGTAAAACGGCTGCTCAATGCTTCTAATGAGATGCCATTTTAATAAGCGGGTATGTTGTACAACAAAGCCATTTGGTAAACATTATTGTTTATTTGTTTGATGACATGCAGGCAATGGAACAGATTGCATTTTATGAAAAAACAAAAGTATCAATGTTTGATGTAAAGAAAACACACCTTTTAACTTGTGTTGTGCAGCCGCCAGTAGTTATTGTTACACAAGCAGAGGTGCACTCACAGTAGTTTATACATAGCTGCTAACATTAAACAGCTTCTTATTGAAAATAACCTTGAGCACTGAAGCAGTCTCAGGTGTATGCAATGAATATTACAGTAACTCAGGAAAATCAAGTTTGTCTCTATAGGAGGAAGCTGCTCTGAAATTGACACAAATTTAGATGGAAAATATTTATGGGAAGCTCATAAACAGAAGCTCAGCGCAGGCACAACCTAATTTCTTTTTTATTACACCATGAAATACACCTTTCACAGGCTCTGCTTGGACACGTCGAGAGGAGAGGCAGAGAGTGTGTGGTCAGACTGAGAGCCAGGTCGTGTCAAAGCTCAGTGAAAACTGTTGAGAGATGGATCAAATTTGAGGGGTAATCGGTAGCTTGTAAACAGCACTGCTTTCAGAAGAAAACAAATCTACTTGTTATCGACTCAAAGCCAGCAGACTGCATCTCTGCCTGGTTGAATGTGTTTACTTATTCATCAAGGTGGAGAGAGGGCCAGCTACTTTCTCAAACTCCGGGTCCCAGCAGTTATTCTTTTCCTGATGTCGGACAAGAGGGGCAGACCTGATTAAAGATGCATGGTGACCAGCGAGTTGAGCTTAAAGTTCTCCAAGGTTTGTGCCGCTCCTGTCAAATATTCATGACCTCCACTGTGTGTGCAGTCTTTGGCACATGGAGTTAATGTACCTATTTCCCAATGATGTGCAGTCTGTATGTGCATCTGTGTTTGACTGTGTAGGCACTATATCCTCATCTGCTATTCAGACAGGAAAGGGGGAGGATGGATGTGTGGCAGATGATGTAGGGGGTGTCTTCATATTATCTTAGCATGAAGGTTGCTCCACAACAAAGAAAAGCGGAGGATGGCTAGTTACCCCATGTTGTGCTGTCTGACCTGTATTATCTACAGATTGCTTGGTATTCAGGGAGACATTCGCAGAATGAGAGGTAATAAGATTGTACTGGGCAAACTAAAAAGGTCTCAGTGATTATGAGCTATACCGTCACACAGAACACAGGAACATCTTTGGCTTAAATCAGCTCTAAAAAGTGTTTGTGGTTAGATCAGATCTCAGACCAGCTGGATATACCTCCTAGTCTCTGCTGCTTCTGTCATCAACACCTATTCCTCAGCAGCTAACAGTAGGACATTGTGGTTATACTTGGAAGTTGTCAGTGGTAATTGAGTGTGAGAATGTGAAGCACTGTTGAGACATCAAAGACATGTTTTAGCTTAGTTTTGTCACTAAGAGTGGACACAGATAACCTTGATACAAATGGGAAGCTGGCAGCTTTTAAAGAACTACATATTCCTATTTGGTATTTGATACCTAGCAAGCAATTGCGTGTGTTCTCTCTGAGAATAACAGCTTCCTCTTAAAAACATGGATCTCAGATTTATTGGTGACTTTTTATTGATTATTTTATTGACCTTATTATAATATGAATTTTCATGCCTTACTATACTATGACGTTTTTATTCCTTACAATACTATGACTTATTTATGACGTTTTAAGCCTTACTATACTAAAAAGTTTTTGTGACTTTTATGCCTTACTATGATGTTTTTACGCCTTAGTATAGTATGACTTTTTATGCCTTACTATACTATGACATTTTTTTAGATGTTTTTATGCCTTTCTATACTATGACTTTTTAATGGCTTTTTATGCCTTACTATACTATGACGTTTTAAGCCTTACTATACTCCAAAGTTTTTATGACTTTTTATGCCTTACTATGACGTTATTACGCATTAGTATAGTATGACTTTTTATGCCTTACTATACTATGAAATTTTTGTGCCTTAATATACTATGAAGTTTTTATGCCATACTATACTATGGCTTTTTTATGACTTTTTATGCTTTACTATACTATGACTTACTTATGACTTTTCGTGCCTTACTATACTATGAAGTTTATTTTACATTTTTATGCCTTACAATATTATGGCTTTTTCATGACTTTTTATGCCTTGCTACACTATGAGGTTTTTATAACTGACTATATTATGACTTTTTTATGACGGCTTTATGCCCTACTATATTAAAATGTTTTTTTTTTTTTAATTTTTAAGCCTTACTATACCTTGACTTATTTATGATTTTTTATGCCTTAAAATACTTTACTATGACCTTTTTTAGATGTTTTTATGCCTTACTATACTATTACATTTTTTTTAGATTTTTTATGCTTTACTAAATTATGACTTTTTAATGACTTTTTATGCCTTACTATACTATGACTTATTTATGACTTTTTATGCCTTACTATAGTACAATGTTTTTATGTTTTTTTGTGCCTTCTCATACTATGATATTTTTATGCTTTCAAGTAGTTTGACATTTTTATGCCTTACTATAGTATGACTTTTTAGCCTTTACTATGCATTTATTCTAATGGGCTGACTTGGTGGGAGAGTGCTTAGGTCTAATTCTTCCCAATTATAAGGTCATGGGTTCGAACCCCCACACCTGGGACCTTCGGGTTGGACATTGAATGTTTTTATGCCTGACTATACAATGTCTTTTTTATTACTGTTCATGCCTTCCTATTCTATCACGTAGTTATGCCTTACTCTACTAAAATGTTTTTTTTAGATGTTTTTATGCCTTACTATACTATGACTTATTTATGACTTTTTATGCCTTACTATATTATGATGTTTTAAACCTTACTATATAACAAAGTTTTAATGACTTTTTATGCCTTAATATGACGTTTTTATGCCTTAATATAGTATGACTTTTTATGTCTTAATATACTATGACCTTTTTATGCCTTACAATACTTTGACTTTTTTATGACTTTTTATGCCTTACAATAATATGACATCTTAATGCATTAATATACTATGAAGTTTTCATGTCTTACTATACTATGACATTTTTATGACTTATTATGCCTTACAATACTATGACTTTTTTTTGTGACTTTTTATGCCTTACAATACTATGACTTTTTTATTACTTTTTATGCCTTACAATAATATGACTTTTTTATGACTTTTTATGCCTTACTATGCTATGACTTTTTATGCCTTACTATACTATGACTTTTTATGCCTTAAATTACTGTGACTTTTTTATGACTTTTTATGCCTTACAATACTGTGACTTTTTTATGACTTTTTATACCTTACTATACTATGAGGTTTTTATGCCTTACATTACTATGACTTTCTTATGCCTTACTGTACTATGCTTTTTATGACTTTTTATGCCTTGACACACGATGACTCTTTTATGACTTTTTATGCCTTACTATATTATGAAGTTTTTATGCCTTACTATACTATGACATTCTTATGACTTTTTATACCTTACAATACTATGACTTTTTATATCTTACTATACTATGACTTTTTTATGAGTTTTTAGGCCTTACTATGCAATGACTTTTTATGCCTTACTATACTATGTTGTTTATATGCCTTACTATACTATGACTTTTTTATCACTAATTCATGCCGTACTATATTCTGACTTATTTATTACTTCTTATGCCTTACTAAACTATGAAGTATTTATGTCTTACTATACTATGATTTTTTATGCCTTACAATAATATGACTTTTTTTGACTTTTTATGCCTTACTATTCTATGACTTTTTTTATAACTTTTTATGCCTTAACATACTATGACTTTTTTATTACTTTTTATGCCTTACAATAATATGACTTTTCTATGACTTTTTATGCCTTACTATGCTATGACTTTTTATGCCTTACTATACTATGACTTTTTAGGCCTTACAATACTGTGACTTTTTTTTTTACTTTTTATGCCTTACTATACTATGACTTTTTATGCCTTACAATACTGTGACTTTTTTTTACGACTTTTTATGCCTTACTATACTATGACTTTTTTATGACTTTTTATGGCTTACTATTCTGACTTTTTTATGCCTATTAATGCCTTGACATACTATGACTTTTTTTTATGACTTTTTATGTCTTACTATATTATGAAGTTTTCATGTCTTACTATACTATGACATTTTTATGACTTTTTATGCCTTACTATACTATGTCTTTTTTATGACTTTTTCTGCCTTACTATATGATGACATTTTTAGGCCTTACTATACTATGATTTTTTTATGACTTTTTATGCCTTACTACACTGACTTTTTATGCCTTAAAATACTATGACTTTTTTATGACTTTTTATGCCTTACTATACTATGACTTTTTATGCCTTAAATTACTATGACTTTTTTATGACTTTTTATGCCTTACAATACTGTGACATTTTTATGACTTT
Organism: Seriola dumerili; assembly: GCF_002260705.1. NCBI lineage: Eukaryota > Metazoa > Chordata > Actinopteri > Carangiformes > Carangidae > Seriola > Seriola dumerili. The sequence goes on from NW_019174352.1 coordinate 1,811,460, forward strand.
TTATGCCTTACTATACTATAAGGTTTTTATCCCTTACAATACTATGCCTTTTTTATGCCTTACTGTACTATGCTTTTTATGACTTTTTATGCCTTGAAACACGATGACTCTTTTATGACTTTTTATGCCTTACTATATTATGAAGTTTTCATGTCTTACTATACTATGACATTTTTATGACTTTTTATGCCTTACCATACTATATAGGTTTTATGCCTTACTATACTATGACTTTTTTATGACTAATTTATGCCGTACTATATCATGACTTATTACTGTTTATGCCTTACTATACTATGAAGTATTTGTCTTATTATACTATGACTTTTTATGCCTTATGATAATATGACTTTTTCGTGACTTTTTATGCCTTACTGTACTATGACTTTTTATGCCTTACAATACTATGACTTTTTTATGACTTTTTATGCCTTACTATACTATGAGGTTTTTATGCCTTACAATACTATGACTTTTTTATGCCTTACTGTACTATGCTTTTTATGACTTTTTATGCCTTACGATACTATGACTTTTTATGCCTTAAAATACTGTGACTTTTTTACGACTTTTTATGCCTTACTATACTATGAGGTTTTTATGCCTTACAATACTGTGACTTTTAAACGACTTTTTATGCCTTACTATACTATGATTTTTTAATGATTTTTTATGCCTTACTATACTGACTTTTTCATGACTTTTTATGCCTTACTGTACTATGACTTTTTTTTATGATTTTTATGCCTTTCTATAGTATGAGTTTTTATTCCTTACAAAGGTATGACTTTTTTCATTACTTTTTATGCCTTATTATATCATTAATTTTTCATGTCTTAATGTACCATGACTTTTTGTCTTACTATACTATGACATATTTCTGACTTTTTATGCCTTACGATACTATGACTTTTTATGCCTTACAATACTGTGACTTTTCTACAATTTTTTATGCCTTACAATACTATGATTTTTTTATGATTTTTTATGCCTTACTATACTATGACTTTTTCATGACTTTTTATGCCTTACTATACTATGACTTTTTTATGACTTTTTATGCCTTACTATACTATGACATTTTTAGGCCATACTATACTATGATTTTTTTATGACTTTTTATGCCTTACCATACTACAAAGTTTTTATGCCTTACTATACTATGACTTTTTTATGACTAATTTATGCCGTACTATATCATGACTTATTACTGTTTATGCCTTACTATACTATGAAGTATTTGTCTTATTATATTATGACTTTTTATGCCTTACGATACTATGACTTTTTCATGACTTTTCATGCCTTACTATACTATGACTTTTTATGCCTTACTATACTATGACTTTTTTACTAACTTTTATGCCTTACAATACTTTGACTTTTTTCGACTTTTTATGCCTTACTATACTATGACTTTTTATGCCTTACAATACTGTGACTTTTTTACGACTTTTTATGGCTTACTATAATATGATTTTTTTAATGACTTTTTTATGCCTTACTACACTATGCTTTTCATGACTTTTTATGCCTTGATATACTATGAGTTTTTATGACTTTTAATGCCTTACTTTATTATGAATTTTTCATGTCTTAAAATATCGACTTTTTATGCCTTATTATACTATGACTTTTTATGCCTTACAATACTATGACTTTTTTATGACTTTTTATGCCTTATTATACTATGATTTTTTAATGATTTTTTTATGCCTTACTATGCTATGAATTTTTATGCCTTACAATACTATGACTTTTGTTGACTTTTTATGCCTTACTATACTATGATTTTTAATAAAAAAGTCACAAAAGAAGTTATAGTATTGTAAGGCATAAAAAGTCATAATATAGTAATGCATAAAAAGTAAAAAAAAAAGGCATAGTATTGTAAGGCATAAAAAATCATAGTATAGTAAGGCACAAAAAGGTCATAGTATAGTAAGGCATAAAAAGTCATAAAAAAGTAATAGTATTGTAAGGCATAAAAAGTCATAGTATAGTAAGGCATAAAAAGTCATAGTATTGTAAAGCATAAGAAGTCATAGTATAGTAAGGCATAAAAAGTCATAAAAAAGTCATAGTATTGTAAGGCATAAAAAGTAAAAAAATAAGTCACAGTATTGTAAGGCATAAAAAGTCATAGTATAGTAAGGCATAAAAAGTCATAAAAAAGTCATAGTATAGTAAGGCATAAAACGTCATAAAAAAGTCATAGTATAGTAAGGCATAAAAAGTCATAGTATTGTAAGGCATAAAATGTCATAGAATAATAAGGAATTAACAGTCATAAAAAAGTCATAGTATAGTAAGGCATAAAAAGTCATAGTATAATAAGGCATAAAAAGTCATAGTGTAGTAAGGCATATAAAGTCATAAAAAAGTCATAGTATAGTAAGGCATAAAAAGTCATAAAAATGTCATAGCATACTAAGGCGTAAAAAGTCACAAAAAAAGTCATAGTATTGTAAGGCATAAAAGCCTCATAGAATAGTAAGGCATAAAAAAGTCATAAAAAAGTAATAGTATAGGAAGGCATAAAAAGTCATAGTATAGTAAGACATGAAAAGTCATAAAAATGTCATAGCGTAGTAAGGCGTAAAAAGTTACAAAAAAGTCAAAGTATTGTAAGGCATAAAAACCTCATAGTATAGTAAGGCATAAAAAGTCATTAAAAAGTCATAGTATAGTAAGGCATTAAAACCTCATAGTATAGTAAGGCATAAAAAAGTCATAAAAAAGTCATAGTATA
>NW_019174352.1:1814236-1817515 GCF_002260705.1 Seriola dumerili
AGTAAGGCATAAAAATGTCAAAAAACGTCATAGCATAGTAAGGCATGAAAACGTAACCGTATAATAAGGCATAAAAACATCATAGTATGGTAAGGCATAAAAATGTCATAATATAGTAAGATATAAAAATGTCAAAAAAAGTCATAGTATAGTAAGACATGAAAATGTCATAGTATAGTAAGTCATAACAATGTCATAATATAGTAAGGTATAAAAATGTCAAAAAACATCACAGTATAGTAAGACATGAAAACGTCATGGTATAATAAGGCATAAAAACGTCATAGTATGGTAAGGCATAAAAATGTCAAAAAACGTCATAGTATAGTAAGGCATAAAAACGTCAGTATAGTAAGGCATAAAAAAGTCATAGTATAGTAAGGCATAAAAATGTCAAAAAACGTCATAGCATAGTAAGGCATGAAAACGTAACCGTATAATAAGGCATAAAAACATCATAGTATGGTAAGGCATAAAAATGTCATAATATAGTAAGATATAAAAATGTCAAAAAAAGTCATAGTATAGTAAGACATGAAAATGTCATAGTATAGTAAGTCATAACAATGTCATAATATAGTAAGGTATAAAAATGTCAAAAAACATCACAGTATAGTAAGACATAAAAAGGCATAAAAACGTCATAGTATAGTAAGGCATAAAAACGTCATAGTATAGTAAGGCATAAAAACGTCATAGTATAGTAAGGCATAAAAACGTCATAGTATAGTAAGGCATAAAAACGTCATAGTATAGTAAGGCATAAAAACGTCATAGTATAGTAAGGCATAAAAACGTCATAGTATAGTAAGGCATAAAAACGTCATAGTATAGTAAGGCATAAAAACGTCATAGTATAGTAAGGCATAAAAACGTCATAGTATAGTAAGGCATAAAAACGTCATAGTATAGTAAGGCATAAAAACGTCATAGTATAGTAAGGCATAAAAACGTCATAGTATAGTAAGGCATAAAAACGTCATAGTATAGTAAGGCATAAAAACGTCATAGTATAGTAAGGCATAAAAACGTCATAGTATAGTAAGGCATAAAAACGTCATAGTATAGTAAGGCATAAAAACGTCATAGTATAGTAAGGCATAAAAACGTCATAGTATAGTAAGGCATAAAAACGTCATAGTATAGTAAGGCATAAAAACGTCATAGTATAGTAAGGCATAAAAACGTCATAGTATAGTAAGGCATAAAAACGTCATAGTATAGTAAGGCATAAAAACGTCATATTATAGTAAGGCATGAAACCATCATAGTATAGTAAGGAATAAAAACGTCATAGTATACTAAGGCATTAAAAAGTCATAGTATAGTAAGGCATAAAATGTCATAGTGTAGTAAGGCATAAAAATGTCATAGTATAGTAAGGCATAAAAATGTCAAAAAAACATCACAGTATAGTAAAGCATAAAAACGTCATAGTATAGTAAGGCATTAAAAAGTCATAGTATAGTAAGGCATAAAAAGTCATAGTATAGTATGGCAGACAAATGTCATAGTATAATATGGCATAAAAATGGTTTTAATATCAATACAACATTCACATCCCTCCATCTTGGAAATATTCCCGATCAGGGTAAGTAAAGATGATAATTATCTCCTAAAGATTATGTTTGCAGAAAGTAAAACTTTCCTACTGCTGGCCTCTTTATTAATAGTGTGAAATACCTACATCTTCTAGAACAGATGTCTTACTCTATCAAGAACTGGGAGAAAAACAATGGGAAAATGGTGCGTTTGTTGACACAATGACAGAGATCTTTCATAATTATTGCATGTAATGTAAAATATTTTGTTTCAAATTAGGCAAATTTGCCTTGACTTGATTACCATCCCATGACCTGTCTGTTCATTTTGTTGACTTTTTGTTAATTGTTTGTTCCTTGCCTGTTTTTTCTCGTATTATGAAAAATGTAAATAAATAAAAAAATTTAAAAAACTGTTTGTTTCATTTATTTTCATTAAAATCTAGGACACTTGTTGCACCNAAGGCATAAAAAGTCATAGTATAATAAGGCATAAAAACATAGTTTAGTAAGGCATAAAAAAAGTAGTAAAAAAGTCATAGTATATTATGGCATAAAAACCTCATAGTATAGTAAGGCATAAAAAGTCATAAAGTCATAGTATAGGAAGGCATAAAAAGTCATAGTATAATAAGACATGAAAAGTCATAAAAATGTCATCGTGTAGTAAGGCGTAAAAAGTTACAAAAAAAGTCATAGTATTGTAATGCATAAAAAGTCATAGTATAGGAAGGCATAAAAAGTCATAGTATAGGAAGGCATAAAAAGTCATAAAGTCATAGTAAAGGAAGGCATAAAAAGTCATAAAGTCATAGTAAAGGAAGGCATAAAAAGTCATAGTATAGTCAGTCATAAAAAATGTAATAGTATATTAAGGCATAGAAAATGTAATAGTATATTAAACCATTGAAATTCATAGTATAGTAAGGCAGAAGAACGCCATAGTATAGTAAGGCATAAAAACGTCAAAAAACAACATAGAATAGTAAGGCATAAAAACGTCATAGTATAGTCATAGTATAGTAAGGCATAAAAACGTCATAGTATAGTAAGGCAGAAAAACATCAAAAAATGTCACAGTATAGTAAGGCATAAAATGTCACAGTATAGTAAGGCATAAAAACGTCATAGTATAGTAAGGCATAAAAATGTCATAGTATAGTAAGGCATAAAAACGTCATAGTATAGTAAGGCAGAAAAACATCAAAAAATGTCACAGTATAGTAAGGCATAAAAACGTCATCGTATAGTAAGGCATAAAATGTCACAGTATAGTAAGGCATAAAAACGTCATAGTATAGTAAGGCATAAAAATGTCATAGTATAGTATGGCATAAAATGTCATAGTATAGTAAGGCATAAAAATGTCATAGTATAGTAAGCCATAAAAACGTCAAAAAACGTCATGGTATAGTAAGGCATAAAAACGTCATAGTATGTAAGGCATAAAAACGTCATAGTATGTAAGGCATAAAAACGTCATAGTATAGTAAGGCATAAAATGTCAAAAAACGTTATAGTATAGTAAGGCATAAAAACGTCATAGTATAGTAAGGCATAAAGTTTCATAGTGTAGTAAGGCATAAAAATGTCATAGTGTAGTAAGGCATAAAAACGTCATAGTATAGTAAGGCATAAAGTTTCATAGTGTAGTAAGGCATAAAAACGTCATAGTGTAGTAAAGCATAAAAATGTCAAAAAACGTCATAGTATAGTAAGGCATAAAAATGTCAAAAAA